>NC_068299.1:29736367-30092617 GCF_025860055.1 Xyrauchen texanus | reverse complement strand
CACACACACACACACACACACACACACACACACACACACACACACACACACAACACACACACACACACACACACACACACACACACACACACACACACACACACACACACACACACACACACACACACACACACACACAAACACACACACAAATGCCGAAAGAGGAAAATTCAAGTCTGAAGTATTTTAAAATGCATAGAAAGCACAAATAAATTGGTCGAAAAATAAAATGAGAAAAATATAAATAAATATCAAATGATATCAATGAAAATAAAATGTATTTATATACATTTGTTTATATGTTTATCGTGTGTGCTTGGAATACATAAAGCAGGTCGTATACTACTTGCTCTGTGGAGCTGCAACCAATTAAATTTCAGTGACTCTAACAAGGCGCATCTTAAACCACAATCTTTATAGTTGCTCTATCTGTGCAACCTGGTCATCACATATTATTTTCCATAAGTTTGCCCACTAATAACTGTACTAAAAGATAATATATATTTTTTTTACACAGCATCTATTGGTTTGAAAGCCAATGGCTGTTAGTTTTCCTTTGCTGTGAAGCTTTGGACTGAGTTGGGTTGGTGGTGAAAAGATCATGCTCATAGAAGCTTGTAGATATATTTAGATCTGTCATTGCTGAAGGTGGCAAAGAAGAGAGGGCTTCTGGATTTGGCTGTCTGCTGTCTCTCCTCTCTTTTATAGCCCATGTCTCTGTGTTTCTGTCCATGCTATAATACAGCCAAGAGTTTCAATTAAGAAATAAAAGGCACCATAACGTAGGCATCACAAGGGTAATGGACTTTCCCTGTTGCTTTGTAAAAATGAGCCTGTACCCTGTGACTTACGAGATTCCATTATTAGACTGCCACACAATTGCAGAGCCAACTTGTTTTTATTACCTGACTGCTTTGAAATTACCTGGGCCAGAGAAACCCGACTGCAAAAGAAAGAGACACTTGAGTAAATGCCTTTCTCTTAGCTCCTTAATTGCTGTCAGCCATCTCAACATTTTAATGGAAGCTTGTTTAAAAAAGGGCCAAGATAGGCCATAAATGCTGCTTGGATTCACTTGTGTCTGCTCAAGTTAAATGAACATTTCACCCAAAAATAATTATGCCATATTTACTCACCCTCATGTTGTTCCAAACCTATGTGATTTTCTTTTGTCCATTGAACACAAAAAAGTTTTGAAGAATGTCATGGGCACTCTTTTCTATATCATGAAATTGAACGAGGACGTTAAGCTCCAAAAAAAAAAAAAAAAAAGCACCATAAAAGTACTATTTAAGGTGTCAATACAACTTGTGGGCTATATGAGGGCTGGAAATTGTATAGAGCTGGTTATGACATTTGACAAATTCAAACTAGTCTCATAGGATGAACGCTACTATAACACATTTTTTGCAAACTGACTTTACATGCCACATTCTGTTTATCCGCAGTTTCCTGGGGAAAATAACACTCGAGGCGCTATAACAACTGTGCATTTTATTAACTTTCATGCAAATCACGACTGCAATGGCTGATTATGACTTTATAAACACTTATTTTTTGCACTACTGACACACTGCTATGATATGATATTGAAAAAGTTTTACTAAAACATATTGTATAATATTATAACCTCTCATTTGAGTTTACCAAACTATCAGTTAGGTTTAGTTTTTGGTTAAGGGTTAGGATGTCTGTTTACCTGTTCACCTCTTATTTGATTTTAGATCACTATTTTGTAGGTTTTAATTAAAGTTTTATGTTAGGGAGGTAATTTTACTCATTTAAAACCTCCATCTGATATTCAGCTTAAAGGGATAGTTCACACAAAAATGAAAATTCTCTCATAATTTACTCACCCTCATGCCATCCCAGATGTGTATGACTTTCTTTCTTCTGAACACAAATTAAGATTTTAAAAACAATATTTCAGCTCTGTAGGTCCATAAAATGCAAGTGAATGGGTGATACATTTTAAAGCTCCAAAAAGCATATTTAGCCATAATAAAAGTACATTCACGAGGGTGGAATAAACGCTGCCTCTCGTGTGATGTAAGTGCATTAAAAAGTTCACGTGAGAGTGTGAAATATGAAAAAATATATTCATTCAGCTGGTTTGGACACGTCAACTGCAGCGTCATCTTGGAACGGTCAACAAGGAGAGCAGTTTGAACGCAAGTGAATGGAGGAGATGACTCAGACCGAGCTCCTTGCTCAGACCACTGCATAAACTGATTTTGTGTGGAAAAAGTAGCTGCTAATAATATCTATGTATGAAAATCTAAGCAGAGGAGGCTTAGAGGTCACGTGAGAGGCAATTGGAACTTCACCTTTGTCAACGAGATGGCCGGAAGCAAACATTTTTTGTAAAAAAAGGTTTAAATATTGATATATTTCTTACACACACCAAGACATTAATTAATCCACTTGAGTCATATGGATTACTTTTTGATGAATATACAGGGCTGAGATTTTCCTGAGAATCATTCTCAGCTGGGATGGCATGAGGGTGAGTAAATGATGAGAGAGTTTTCACTTTTGGGTGAACTATCCCTTTAAAAACCTTGTCTGATTATGACACCATTTCACTCTCTTTTGGTGCTCCCCACTGGACATTTCACCAGGAAACTGCAGCGAAACATGTAATGAAGAATATAATTTTGATATGCAAAAATGTTGCCAGGGTCATGTAATTTTCACGAGACCAGGCTGCATAAATGTGTAAGTCAAGTCAAGTCGTTTTTATTTGTATGGCGCTTTTCACAACACACATCGTTTCAAAACAGCTTTACAGGAAACCATGCATTAACAAAAACAAACAAAAACAATTAACTAATATTTATAAAGCCTTACAGTGATCATTGTGTAGTTTGACTAAATAGGATTGTAAACTGTGTATAGAAATTAAATAAGTAATTCAATAATAATTGTATTTATCACCCCAGTGAGCAAGCTGAAGGCGAATGTGGCAAGGAACACAAAACTCCATAAGATGTTGATTAATGGAGAAAAATAACCTTGGGAGAAACCAGACTCACTGTGGGGGCCAGTTCCACTCTGTCTAACATCATGAATATAATGTAAATATTACTTATTTGTGTGCACTGCAAGTCGTGGTTTTAAATTGGTAAATTAAGTAAGCGTTAAGGGCCAGTGTTTTAAACATAAAAAGAAAATATTTATTATGAATTTATAGATTAATGACTAATGTCTTTGAAGTCCATCATCGATTAACTGCAGAAGTTCAAATAGATGCAATTGTCCTTTGTTAGCTGGCTGATGAAGGCTTTTGTTGTCAATTAATTGATGGTCTATGTATTCCATTTCAAGAGTGTGGTCCATCAATATACAGAAGGTGATGAAGGCAAAGATTAATGGGCTGCATCACAGTTCAACCTTCAGGTAATTTTGGTGAGGTTCTGTGGGATCCTTCCTAAATCTAAGATTCAGGCAGTGGCATACGTATATCATGTCTTACAGTTGGAGTTGGCATCAGTTCATCCTCTTAAGTCAAAAGACTGAAGTGGTGTCTGGCTGGCACCGGCTGTAGTTTGGCATCATCACCCAACGACACGTAGCAGGTAGGAACAGAGCTGGATCTGGCAGGCTCTGGTAACCTCGGGATATAAATCCCAAAGTTGAGACATGGAAACAAAAAATGTATATTAAATGCCATTCCATTGTATGCAGAGTTATAGATCATCAAAAAATCACTTTATTGTCACACTACCATGTACACAAGTGCAACAGTAGGTGAAAGTCTTGTGTGTAGCAGTCATGACAGTGACGAGACATATACCAATTACAATAAACAACATATTTACACAACATGATTTACATATCAAATATACACATACTTACACAACACAATAATAATATACAATGTACAGTAAACAATACACACAATATAGAATACACATACAATAAAAACAAATATATACAGTATTATGGATCATAATGGATGTTTCTGGTTCTGGCAGACCTAACTAAAGCAGCCTTATTGTGGGTTGGAGGATAAATTAGGTGTATGCCTGGCTAAATAGATGAGTCTTTAGTCTAGACTTAAACTGAGTGAGTTAATCTGCATCCCGAAGAGTGTTAGGAAGACTACTCCATAGTTAGGAGACAAATATGAAAAGGATCTACCTCCTTTTGTGGATTTTGATATTCTTGAAATGATTAGCCAGAAATTTGTGATCGTAATGAACGTGTTGGAATATAGTGTGGTAGAAGATCACTTAAGTACTGCAGAGCTAGACCATTCAAAGCTTTCTATGTAGTTAACAGAATTTTAAAATTAACACAGAATTTAACAGGTAGCCAATGTAACGATGATAAAATTGGGCTAATATGATCATATTTCTTGATTATAGTCAGCACTCCGGCAGCTGCATTTTTAACTAATTTAAGTTATTGAACTTGCTGGACATCCTCCCAGTAATGCATTACAATAATCTAGTCTTGAGGTCATGAAAGCATTAAATACTTTTCGGCATCAGCAACAGCTTTATGTGTCGTAATTTAGCTATATTTCTTAGGTGGAAGAATGCTGTTCTACAAACATTGGAAATTTGATTTTCAAAGGACAGATTGGTATCAAATATATAAACTAAGTTCTTTGCTGAAGAAGACAACATAACAGTACATCCACTGAGAGTCAATTTATATTTTAGCTGCTTATTTTTTGAATTTTTGGTCCAATCATTAGTACCTCTGTTTTGTTGGAACTGAGTAGAAAGAAATTTCTGGCCATCCAATCTTTGATTTCTGTAACGAACTCTGATCCTCAAGTTCACCCCGCCCCCTCTAGCTCTCACGCTCCCTCCCAATCACCAGAATATTAGTTTCACCTGCACGGTTCACTTCCTCTATATATACTCTGCCCTTTCTCCCCACACTTGTTGGTTATTGTTTAGTTTACCCCTTCACTTTGCCAGCTCTAGTGTTTCGCTAGCTTTCCCCTGTCTATTCTACTCGCTTGTTTTGTCTTTGTGTATTCTGATCTCCCGGCTTCGACCTTACGCTCCCCTTACTACTCTTCTCTGGATTTGCCCCTTTGTCTTCAACCTTACGCTCCCCTATAAGACGCTTCTCTGGATTTGCCCTTTTGTACTATTGACTTTCTGCCAATAAAGCAGTTTACCCGACATTGTGACTATCTCTACGTGTGCGCGTTACAATTTCATTGATACACGCTGCTAATTTGGAGAATTGTGAATTTTTGTTGGTTTTAGAAGAAATATAAAGCTGGGTATTTTAACAGTGGAAACTTATTCCATGATTCCTGATGATATCTCCCAGGGGAAGCATATACACTCACCTAAAGGATTATTAGGAACACCATACTAATACTGTGTTTGACACCCTTTCGCCTTCAGAACTGCCTTAATTCTACGTGGCATTGATTCAACAAGGTGCTGAAAGCATTCTTTAGAAATATTGGCCCATATTGATAGGATAGCATCTTGCAGTTGATGGAGATTTGTGGGATGCACATCCAGGGCACGAAGCTCCTGTTCCACCACATCCCAAAGATGCTCTATTGGGTTGAGATCTGGTGACTGTGGGGGCCATTTTAGTACATTGTCATGTTCAAGAAACCAATTTGAAATGATTCGAGCTTTGTGACATGGTGCATTATCCTGCTGGAAGTAGCCATCAGAGGATGGGTACATGGTGGCCATAAAGGGATGGACATGGTCAGAAACAATGCTCAGGTAGGCCGTGGCATTTAAACGATGCCCAATTGGCACTAAGGGGCCTAAAGTGTGCCAAGAAAACATCCCCCACACCATTACACCACCACCACCAGCATGCACAGTGGTAACAAGGCATGATGGATCCATGTTCTCATTCTGTTTACGCCAAATTCTGACTCTACCATCTGAATGTCTCAACAGAAATCGAGACTCATCAGACCAGGCAACATTTTTCCAGTCTTCAACTGTCCAATTTTGGTGAGCTCTTGCAAATTGTGTAATATCTTTGAAGAACATGAGGAGACGTTCGTAACTTTGTAAACCTTTACTGAACTCAGTGTAGCATATAACAGAACAACATCTGGTGTGTTCAACACCAAGTCAAACTCTGAACTCAACACACCAACTTCTTCCCCGAACAGCCCCACCCTCACCAGGCTTTTCGTCTCTTAAAGGAACCTCACTCTTACAATAGTCAGTCAATACATTACACCCCTTTTCCCCAGTCCACAAAGTCTGAAAACCTTCTTGGAGGCCGATGCTCTCTTACAGGCTATCTCCGAGAATGAGGGGACTCAGACATGCCCTCAGCTCCCATAAGGTCAACATCAGGGTTTCCCACATCTAATGCAGGTGGTTGTAACGCAAACATCTCAGCCCCTGGAGACTCAGGCGGATGAACAGAGTAGCCACCTGGTTCAGGCCTTGATTGGTCGGACAAAGGTGCCGTCCTGTCCAGCAACTGGTCAACATGTCGCCTGTGCATTTGCCCATCACTAGTTCTGACCTTGTATGACAGGGCCCTGTGACGTCTACAATGATTCCAGGCACCCACTTAGAATCTCTGGTGTAGCTTCTCATATATACCATGTCCTTAGGTCTAAACTCTCTGACTGTGCCAAGGCAATTTTCAGCATTAAGCTCCTGTCTGCGAAGCATATCACCATCATGATCAGGGTGCAGACGATCCAGGGCAGTGGTGAGTCGCCGATTCATGAGCATCTCAGCAGGAATTTTTCCAGTTGATGAATTGGGTGTGACGTGCTGTGACAACAAGAAACGAGCGAGCCTGGTCTGCCACTCGCCCTTGGTGATGCGAGACAGGGTCTCCTTGGTGGTCTGCACCATGCGTTCAGCTTGACCATTTGAGCTTGGGTGATATGGTGCTGTAGTGACATGTCGAATGCCGTTGCGCTCTGCAAACTCTTGGAATTCCGCAGAAGTGAACGAAGCACCATTGTCTGAGACTATAACGTCAGGCAAACCATGTGTTGCAAAAAGTATTCTCAGTGTGTTGATGACGGCTGACGATGACATGGAACTCATCAAAGACATCTCCAGCCACTTGCTATGTGCATCAACCACTATGAGAAATATTTTGCCCTGAAAAGGGCCTGCAAAGTCAATATGCAGCCGGGACCATCTTTTTGTCGTTCACTCCCAAGGGTACACTCTCGCCTTAGGAGGTGCATGACGTGACATCTGACAGGTTTCACATGCCTTGACAGTCTCCTCAATGTCTCGGTCCATGCCCGGCCACCACACATAACTCCTTGCGAGTCCCTTCATGCGTACCATGCCCGGGTGTGCGTCATGCAACATAGCTAGTACTTCTCTTCTTGCCAAGCAAGGAACAACCACACGGCTTCCCCATAGCAAACAGTTCTTGTGTGCAGAGAGTTCATGGCGGCGCGAAAGGAATGGTTTGAACCGGCTATCCATTACATCAGCCGGCCACCCATGCAGGACCCAGCGCATTACTCGTGCAAGGACAGCATCTTTGCGTGTAAGGTTAGCGATTCGCTCAGCATGCATAGGTGCATCTGGCACCATTTCAAGCAGTAACACTTCCAATGGTGGTGGTGTAACAGTATCAGATGCCGGCAAGGGTAAGCGACTCAGGGCGTCAGCATTGCCCATTTGTTTGCCCGGTCTGTAGCACAGCTCATAGTCGTAAGCCCCCATGATCAAACTCCAACGCAGCATACGTGGTGAAAGGATGGCAGGCATAGGCTTGGAATGGTGCAGGAGTCCCAGCAGGGGTTTGTGATCTGTAAAGATCGTGAAATGGTGGCCTGCGAGATACTGGTGAAACTTTCTGACCGCAAAAACAACAGCCAATGCTTCCTTATCAATTTGGGCATAATTCCGCTCAGTGATGGACATTGTTCTGGAAGCAAAGCAGATGGGCCTCTCCTGGCCATCACATTCCATGTGGAACAATAAAACCCCAAGCCCATAGGGTGAGGCGTCGCAAACCACTGCCAGGGGTTTCTTTTCATTATAGTGGACCAGCACTTTATCCGTTTGCAGCAACTCTTTCACCTGAGCATATGCCATCTTGTGCTTCGCTCCCCACTGCCAAGTAGCAGACTGGTCTAGAAGGCGATGCAGGGGTTCCAGGACGGTGGCCTTATTGGGAAGAAAGCAGCTGTAAAAGTTAAGCAGCCCCAAGAATGCCTGAAGTTCTGTTTTGTTCTGTGGGGGCGGAGCTTTTCGGATCGCATCCACTTTTTCACGGGTTGGTTTGATGCCATCTTTATCCACTCTAAACCCCAAAAACTCCACTTGAGTGGCAGCAAAAATGCTTTTCTCTTTTTTTAGTCACAACCCAGCTTCTGCGAAGCACTTCAGTACGGCCCGTAGCCGTTCATTGTGTTCTTCCATGGTTTTGCCCGAAATCAGGATGTCATCCAGGTATGGTTGGACTCCTGGAATTCCTGCGAGCAAAGTGTCCATAAATCTTTGAAATATTGAAACGGCCGTTGACACCCCAAATTGCAACTGTCAAGCCCAGAAAAGCCCACGGTGAGTGTTAATAGTCAGTAAGTCGGCTGCGTCATTATCCACTGGAAGCTGCTGATAAGCCTGTTTCAGGTCAAGTTTAGTGAAAACTACTCCTCCAGCTAGCTTCGAGAACAGTTCAGATACTGTGGGTATAGGGTACACATCGGGTTTAACAGCTGTGTTCACAGTACAGCGGTAATCACCGCAAATCCTCAGGCCCCCATCTTTTTTTGCTACAGCCACTATAGGTGTGGCCCACTTTGCATGGCGAACAGGTTCAAAAATTCCTTGAGCCACCAATTTGTCCAACTCCTCATCAAGCTGGGGCCGTAAAGCAAAAGGAACTGGGCGGGCTTTGAAGAAACGTGGAGTTACTGTGGAATCAATGTCAATAGAGATCGGGGGGGGGGGTCCAGCAAACCCCAATGTCCTGAAAAACCTCTGAGTATTCAGGCAGTATTCTCTCCATAGACTGCAGCTGTACCCTGTGTACACCTTCCACTGATATTCCCAGGGCATCAAACCAGTCCCGTCCCAACAGACTAGTTCCCTGGCCCTGGATGACAAACAAAGGCAGTGTGTTTCGTGTTCCTTTGTATATTACTTCCACAAATATTTTTCCTTTCACTTCCAAGGTTGCCTGTGACCATTGCTTAAGTATTCCATTGTTGGCATGTATTTCAGGGGGTTTAGAGGGCCACAATGAGTGATAGGTGTGCTCACTAATCAAAGAACAGGCCGCTCCTGAATCCTCTTCCATTGTGTGTGTTTGTTTGTTAAGTATAACAGTGGCCAGATATGGCCTCTGCCCCCCTCTTCCTGATTTATTAGTGGTGCTGTAAATGGAATAATCATTTTGCTTTTTGTGAGTATAATGTTTGTGTACCGTTCTGCTGTGGTGCTGGCTGCATCCTTGTCAGTACCATGTTTAGTCTTTGTTAAACACACGAGCAATGTGTCCTCTTTTTTTACAGTAATGGCATACAGCCGTGGAAAATCTACAGGCTTGTGGGGTGTGCTGACCACCACATCTGAAGCATGGCTTGTCACGATTAGGATTTTCATTTGAAGTTGCTGTCTTATGATCTGATGCCTGCGCATGGGTTGCATAATGAATGTCGTCCTCCAGCCGTGATTCGTTTTGATGCTGACGAAATAGGCGAGCATTTAACAATGCTGTTTCAGCATCTAGTGCCTTTTCTTCTGCCTCTTTAAATGTTAGTGTAGGTTCAGCCAGCAGGCGTTGCTGTAACGCCTCATCCATAACCCCGCACACAATTCTATCACGCAGCATTGTCTCTAATTGATCCCCGAAGGCACAGTGCGCAGACAAACGTCGAAGCTCAGCAATATAGTTTGAAATACTTTGATTAGATTTCTGCTTACAACTGTGAAAATGAAAACGTTGAACAATTTCTGATGGTGCTGGGCTGTAATGGCGTTTTAAGACAGCGACAATGTTTGCATAAGACACAGCAGAGGGCGGCGTTGGGGCAAGCACTGAACGCAACGTGGAATACGTTTTTGCACCACACACACTGAGCAGAACGGAACGTTTTTTTGCATCATCCTCAATATCATTCGCATGAAAAAAACATTCCAGTCTTTCTGTGTATTCCTCAAAAGAGTTCGTAACTTTGTAAACCTTTACTGAACTCAGTGTAGCATATAACAGAACAACATCTGGTGTGTTCAACACCAAGTCAAACTCTGAACTCAACACACCAACTTCTTCCCCGAACAGCCCCACCCTCACCAGGCTTTTTGTCTCTTAAAGGAACCTCACTCTTACAATAGTCAGTCAATACATTACAAATTGTAGCCTCTTTTTCCTATTTGTAGTGGAGATGAGTGGTACCCGGTGGGGTCTTCTGCTGTTGTAGCCCATCCGCCTCAAGGTTGTGCGTGTTGTGGCTTCACAAATGCTTTGCTGCATACCTTAGTTGTAACGAGTGGTTATTTCAGGCAAAGTTGCTCTTCTATCAGCTTGAATCAGTCGGCCCATTCTCCTCTGACCTCTAGCATCAACAAGGCATTTTCGCCCACAGGACTGCCGCATACTGGATGTTTTTCCCTTTTCACACCATTCTTTGTAAACCCTAGAAATGGTTGTGCGTGAAAATCCCAGTAACTGAGCAGATTGTGAAATACTCAGACCGGCCCGTCTGGCACCAACAACCATGCCACGCTCAAAATTGCTTAAATCACCTAAACTTTCCCATTCTGACATTTAGTTTGGAGTTCAGGAGATTGTCTTGACCAGGACCACACCCCTAAATGCATTGAAGCAACTGCCATGTGATTGGTTGATTAGATAATTGCATTAATGAGAAATTGAACAGGTGTTCCTAATAATCCTTTAGGTGAGTGTATAAGGAGAAAAGCAGAGGCCCTAAAACTGATCCCTGTGGCATTACATACATAAGTTTTGTTTGATTTGACAATTACTCATTTACACATACAATGTGTAGCAGTCTGTTAAATAGGATCTAAACCATGCTAATGCAAGTCCACTAATGCCAAAATAATTCTCCAGCCTATTCAAGAGAATGTCGTGATCTATTGTGTCGAAGGCAGAACTAATATCTAAAAGCACTAGAAGAGATCAGACGATAAGAGCAAGTCATTTGTGACTCTGAGAAGTGCAGCCTCTGAGCTGTGATGGTCCTAAGTCCTGACTGAATTTCTTCATATATTCCATTTCTCTGTAGAAATGACTTTTGGCACAGATGGTAGATTTTAAATCAGTCTGTAATTAGCCAATTCTCCAGGATCAAACTGTGGCTTCTTAATAAGCGGTTTGATAACAGCCATTTTAAAGTTTCTTGGGACATGTCCTAAGGATAGCAAGGAGTTAATAATATTAAGAAGAGGTCCTGAGATTACTGGGAATACCTCTTTTAAGAGCTTAGTTAGTATTGAGTATTGAGTCTAACATATATTGTGGCTTTTAATTTTTTTATAAGTTTTGTTAGCTCTTCATGACCTATGACACCAAAGGATTGAAGTTGCATGTGAGGAAAATTATTAGACACTCTTTTCTGAGGTGCTGTGTCAGTTGATTGCATAGTTAAAATTGTATTTCTGATTATTACTATTTTATCAGTAAAGAAATTTATGAAGTCATTACTATTGTACTGCGACGGAATATCTGGTTCAGTCGATGCTTTATTCCTTACCAATTTAGCCACTGTACCGAATAAACACCTAGGATTGCTGTGGTGATTTTCTATGGGTTTGCTAAAATCTGTTTCTTTTTTTTGCCATTTTTGAATTTATATTGACCGTAAAACATTTATATTGATTTATTGCATGCTGTGGCAACTCAATAACAATCAAAAAGAAAATGTTAAAAGGAGTTATAAACAAGGTTGGGGTGGAGCCTACTAATCTGATCCTATTAATAAATTCCGCAAAAACATATATAAGCAGAGTTCACCTCTCTCCCAGCGCTCATCGCTTCTGGCAACCCTCCACCTCCTCAACTCCACATATTCTCATCATCCATTAGTTACTAAACAGGTTCGAGCCCTCCCTCTCCTTGGACAGCATGACAAACACATTTACCATTATCATAATATTTACCTCTTCCTAGAATCAGGCAAGGAGGTGAACTCGGGAAGCTTCATTTAACAAACCAAACAGCTTTCAACTGTGTTTGATATAATGGTAAGAGATGTTCTCGTATCAAATTAACAATTTAGCATGATTACTCAAGGATAAGCTGTTGGAGCGATGGCTGCTGGAAATAGGGCCTGTCTAGATTTGATATAAAATGACTTTTTTCAAATAGTGATGGTGCTGTTTTTTTACATCAGTAATGTCCTGAATGCCACTTTGGTGAATTAAAGTACCAATTTCCTTCCGAAACAGCAAAATCTGTACATTATTCCAAACTTCTGGCTGCCAGTGTGTGTGTGTGTGTGTGTGTGTGTATACATATTTCACCTTGAAAATATAATGTATTCATGTATTGAAGGTGCTAGTAAAGTATTTAAATACATTTAACTTGATTACATTGCAAGACATTAAAACATTTTTTATTTTATTTTTGTAGAAAATGCTCTAAATGTACAAAATTTAAATATACAAAATTGGAAAACCAACATGGACAAAAGTTTTCTGAACTAGATAAACTAATTCAATCTGAAAAAAAAAAAAAAAAAAATCAGAATCAGAAAAATCTGATTCAAAAGAACAATTTGTTTATGAGTTGGACATTGCTTAATTTCTCATCAACTACTGAACATGCCACAGAGAGCTAGGGTGGATTTCAAGATTTTAATTGAATTGTACATTTCCGTCTGTTCTTCACACAAAGATATTCAGATTTTCAGAAAACATGGAATTTAATGCACAAGTCATCTGTACAATTTCTTAATAATACTTTGATGGTGTTTTTTTTGTTGTTGTTTTGGAGTTTGACAGCCCCATTACTCATTAAATTTCATTATATGAAAAAGTGTGGCCAGGGTTGTCTTAAAAAACTCACCTTTTGTGTTCCATGAAAATTAGTAAATAATAACAGGATTAAAATTTTTGTGTGAACCATCACTTTAACCCAGATGTAATTTGTTCTCATCTTAAAAGAATAAAGTTTCACAATGAGAACAGAACGTCTTAATTTTCAGTAGGTTGCGTCAGATATGATACATTCCGATCTCCCTGTTAGCAAGAAAATTCCTCAAATGAAGAGGAATCCTCAAATACCTGTAATTTAACATTCCTTGAAGCAAAGAGAACAGAGAGGTTTCTGTATGTTGACATGACCTCACGTTTAGACAGCTTGACATCTAGTTATGCAGACATCCAAATCAAAACAAAGCTCTTCCAGCCTGAACCAAGACACACTCTGTATTCAGGTCACAGCGGCGAGGAGAGGAGACGAGGCATCTCCCCGAGCACACTAACTCCAGCGAAAACGAGGATGAACAGGATTAGACTTCCCCCCTAATCACCCCCATCCCATCCCCTCCACACACACACACACACACACACACACACACACACGCACACACAAACACACATGCACATATACACATTCAAACCAATCAATAACACACTCACAGCGGGACGCAACAGGTGGTTGGCACAACTTATAAAAAAAGATTCATCTGTTTCCTGGCTCGTCTTTTAATCAACAGAGAGACATGTTTTCTCTTGTCATATCTCTTCAGACATGAGCTGTGAGGTAGAGGATGATGAGGGAGGTGTGGAGGTAGAGGTGTTTTTTGTGGGGGGTTGGGGGTGTTAGGCATCATTTCAGACCATCTCACACCATCTTAATGTAGCTTCCATCTGGCACGTATTTGCTGCAGGCTGGTAACAGCAGCCTGATGACAAGCAGAGACGCACAGCTGCTGCTACTGGACCACAGAAAATCTGATAGTGTGTTAAAATCAGGACTATCGATTGTAGTCGAGGATTTCCAGTACTGTCGTTGCAGTATAATAACCTGAATAACTGTAACAAACCCTATAGGAATTCAAAACATATTATAGCTGGTCTGAAATCAGTTTACTTAGGATGTACCTTTCTCTAAAAATGCTTAATCTAAAAATGCTGTCTGTTGGGCAATGAGGCAGCAAGGCAGCTGTACACATATCACTGCATAATGAAGCACCGATATGGAGGCCAGCTATTAATGTCGGGGACTACATATGTTCTAGTGCAAGGATGCAACAATGATCTTGCTTAATAAAAAATAGTTTAATGATATTTTGTGATAATCATGCACTCCTCTGCATGTTGAACCTTTATGCATTTAGTTGTAATGATATTCACAATATATCTCAGCCTCTTGTACTTTTGGCTTTTGCAGTGCTATGATGCCAATTAGTTTTTACATACTGTATAGTTGGCTTCACCATACATGTACAGTATATACAGTTTAGTATATCCAATTATTTCACTCACCCCTGAAGCGCATTATTTCTTGGGTTGAAATTATTCTACCAGGGTGTATTTCAAATAACTGAACTTACTGGATGTTTATAATAACGAGCAAGTACCTTGCTAAATAAATTACGTGCTATGTTTAATTTTGAGACTCTGCTATCATTTAATTGTGCCAGCTGAAGTGGTGTACGTAGAGGTCCAAAATCCCAGAGTGTGAAATTTCCTCTTTATCAGGTCACAAGCAACGCAGACATGCTGTTTCTGGAACCCAGCCAGCCGCTTGTTATTCATTTTATATCTTTCACAAACACAATTAATGATGAAATAACTTAATTAATCATTTGAGAGGCTTGTGTTTTCTGTGTCAAAATCAAGAAGAATTTTCTTTAGATTATTACAGCCATTGGGAATGCAGCCTGGTCCAAAGGGAACGATCACTGGAGAATTACAGGCAGGTTTAATGGTATTAACTGTGTATAAAGTAATCTGGCTAAAAGCCAGAAATTAATGTCATTGCTTGTTAAGGGCAAAGCATTCCGTTTCAGTTGAATGACAGGGGGGCGATCATATATTAGGGGAACTTTTAGATGCAGCTCGGGATAATCGGTTGGAGGTTTGTGTAACAGATTCCCTCATTAAAAGTTCCCTTTGAAGACAGACGGTGCTCGCTGGTATTAAGACACGTTGGGAATTCCATTTCAAAGGGGTAAACTAATTTGAGCTACCCTTGACTGTGTAGTCATTAGAGTTAGTTTTAATAATGTAGCTCTATACAGAAGACCAAACAGAGTCAAAACTATCAAATTAAAGCAAAAAAAATCCTTTGTTTAAAAAATGATAATGAGAAAACATAAAACAGCTGAAAATATAGAGGTTTGAGCATGTTTAAAGAGACATTTCACCCTCTTTAATATCTTTCCTTTATCAAAACCTGTATTACTTTTTCTATTTCTGTGAAACACAAGAGGTGATGTTAGGCAGAATGCTCACCTCAGTGACCATTAGTGAGTGAGGCTAACTTCATCTTAAAGGAATGTTGTGTGTTCGATACAAATGAAGCTCAATCAACAGCATTGTGTATTGATTACCAGTACAAACATTTATTTGAACTCGCCTTCTTTTATAAAGCACTTACAATGTAAGTGAATGGGGCCAGTACATAAACATTAAAATAAAATACACACTGTTTTTAGACTATATAGTCACAAACGTAACATTATACAGTGTGACAGGGTGGAGGGCGGGGCCGGGTTGTTATTTTACACACCCGGCCCCTTATCAGGCTAATCAAGCCTCCGAGAGGGATAAAGCCTGCGGACGGTGGTGCGCGAGAGAGAGAGAAAGAGAGAGAGAGAGAAAAAGTTTATGGGCAGCTGTCCGTCCTATGTGTGTGCTTGTGTCTTTTGGTTTATTTGTACATTAAACTATTATTTATATTGTCAAGCCAGTTCTCGCCACCTCCTTTTCCTTGCTTTACAGACAGGTAAACGTCAGCATCAGGGGTGTAGATTCCAGGGGGATAGGGGGGAGGTAACCCAACCCCCAATAATCAAAACATTTATTCCATGATCAATGGAAATGTGTTAATGCTTCACAACCCCCCATCTGTGTAAACTTATATTCATTATTACAAGTTATTACATGGTGACATAACACAGGTAACTTCTGCAATCAAGTAAACGCTGTGACACTGGTAAATCCCTGTTTTTATCAAAGTAAAATCATGTTAACACGTTTAATGTTTTCGTGTATTTTAACAATAATGGTCTAGCCCCATTCACTTCCATTGTGAATGCCTTACTGTAATTTTTGTCTTTTAATTCAACCAGGAACATGTCGAAATTATTTTTATGGTAATCAACATTGTCATAAATGCTGTCGATACAGCTCAACTTGACAGAAGAAAGAAAAACAAGTTTGGGACAATGTGAGGGTGACAGAATTGTCAGTTTTGATTGAAAGATCCGTTTATAGTCATAGCTAAAGACACAGGACTGAGTTATATAAAAAGAGACAGTTACTCTCATCTGAAGGATGTGTAGACTGTTGAAAGAAGGGGTGGGGTGGGGTAAGTGATAGGAAGAGGCACTTTAATGGCAATTGTGTACACCCAGTAGGGTGGCAAACCTTACAAAAGGATACATGAAGAAATCCATGATTCCAAATCCATTGAGCCCCGCAGCTGAGAGGGACAGATCTCGGAGGTGATCAGAGATACAGAAAGAGATAGATTGAAGCAGAGAGACAGATGCCGGGGGGTGATCAAATCTCTCAGCCATGTATGTGCATGCATTCGGCTTCATTTTTCCACAATCTCTCAGTCTTGCCTCAGGGCACGGTTTGCTGCAGGAGAGATGCATGATAGAGACCGTGTAGGGGTCCAGTTCCCTAATAAACAATGGTATGAAAGACATCTTGAATGAACATGAGATTTGTTTTTTTAAATAATCCAGTAACATTTCTTTTTGAGACTGATAATTCCATTTCATAAACACATGCTTGTATAATTTTATGCTCTTTTAATGAATTCGACACATTATTAACTGCTGATGAAATATGAGGGAAATATAAACCTCTCAGCGTAAACCCACATCTTTAAACCCAAACAGTAATTGCTGTTTCCATGCCCAAATGAGCCTATTAAAGGAAAACCTGAACATAGACTGGCTGTTTGTTGAGAGCTTCAACACACTGAAGTGGCAACAGAATGCAATCTAGGACTGTTTAATCTAATCAACCCATGTTATGCACTTTGTACCTTTCATTTACCAGAAGATCTCTTGACATCAACCAAACAGTATTTAAGAGCGTGACATAAGTGACATATGGCAAGAAGGATCTAATTATTTTTATGAAAAATTCAGCTCTTGATTCTTTGATGTCGCACTTGGTGTTAGGCCATATTATCCTGTCATGTGAAATTGTAAACTTACTGAGCTTGACATTACTTTACTTTTGCACCTCACATGTCAAATGAATATGTTCAATTTGAATAAAAACAATCACAGCAGTCATGTTAATCGTTGGGTATTATTGGACTATATAAATTAGAATGAGATTTTCATCAAAACATGCAAATAGTTAGCCAAAAGTAATCAAAAAGTAATACAATTAGATTAACTAAAAACAGTCATCTATAAGATTAAGTTACTGATTACAATTTTGGTTGTGTAATTTGTAATCAGTATCAATTTATATACATGAGTAATCCCCACGGCTTGTGTTTCTACAATGGTAGGGTTGTTGTTGTATATACTGCAGTACATATTTGGACACTTAAGACACACTTAAGTTTTTTATGTTGAATTTCCTGGCATTAGAGAGCAAAAATTCTAACCAAGTAGCACCTTTTAACAAACTGGTGACAAGGTGATTGTCAAGGTGATTTATAGTGGATGGATGAAGTAAGTTGCCCTCAAGTTCACACGGTGTCCTAGTGGAGTAACCACAGGTGAACTTCAGCACAACCAAAAAGTGTCCAAATATGATTTGTCTTCATTTTGGATACTGCATATCCCAGTTGCCTCCGCATCTGAAACGTCAATCCATGCATCTTATCACTTGGCTTGTTGAGCACGTTACCAATGAGAACTAGCACATGTGGAGGCTCATGCTATTCTCCTCGGCATCCACGCACAACTCACCACGCGCCCCACTGAGAGCGAGAACCACATTATGGTGACCACGAGGAGGTTAACCCAATGTGACTCTACCCACCCAAGCATCCGGGCCAATTGGTAGCTTAGAAAGCCTGACTGGAGTCACTCAGCACGCCCTGGATTTGAGCTTCTCCAGGTGTAGTAGTCAGTGTCTTTACTTGCTGAGCTACCCAGCCCCCCCTTCACTTGACATTTAAAGTCAAATGCGGCTCTGTGTTTAAAAATGGTAACTATCCTCAAGTAACCTTGCATCAGTGTCTAGTTTAAACAACTGTGCACAGTGTGACGATTTATTTGGAACATGAATACACATACACATATGAACACTTCTTTGCAAAACAGACCTCAGTTAAGAGCACAATAGAGACTTTACATCAATGCAAACATCTGCAAGCAGCCTTTTTGAAGGTTTCCTTAAACAGACACCAAATCCATTCTGCTTTGTTGTCTATTCTGAAAAGGTGTTGTGTTAGATGATGTGTGTGATTCCTGACTGCAGTTTGTCATCTTGGCTTTGACAACAAAAAAAAACTTACCCCCAGACACATTGACAGCTGTAGGTGCATTATACATTCTAATAAGGCGGATACAAGTCTGACCCAGTATTAAACTTAACAGCATATCAAAATACAGTGGCTATAAAAATATCAATTTCTTACTGTAAATCAGATATTTGAATTCAATCATAATCATCGAACCACCACATACATAAATAAATATCCTATATATGGGTTATAAATCTCAATAAAAATTTGAAGTACTAATATAGTTGAATTTAACTCCATGCCTCTTGATTCTAAGACTATATACGTATTTAACTCTAATGAATCTCTTCACTCGTCATGATGCTATGCCAAACTCAGAGGCTCCACTGCAGTGTGAGGAATGTTGCATTTTACACTCTGGCCCACAACCCTGTTCCCAGGTTAATTGGCCCATCCGCTGCATGCTTTTGGACACTCTGAGTTCATTTAGTCATGAGCTGTCACAAATGGTTGTGACTGGTGCAACTCCACACAGTGCTGATGTCCTGGCTGCGAGTGAGTCTCGCAGCTGCCGTGTTGAGCCGATACGGACTACAGCTGACTGGGTGAAGGCTGCGCTTGGAGCGACGCCCCCATCGTCACCTTAGCTTGGCTGGCACTCGTTTTTACTGCAGGTGGCCTGTCGCTCGATACGCCAGGTGCCCTCCTCATATGTGCAGTAGCAGATGGTGCATTCGTTGATTTTAACCTCTCGGCCAGCGGGGATCACCGCCGTGTCCGCATAGCAGTTTGGCCCTGTGCACAGACAGGATGGGCTGAATCAGACTAATAGAAAATACTGGTGGCTTGTTGAGACCTGCCAAGAGAACTGCAATCCCTGGCTTTGAGAAGCTGAGCTCTTTGTAGAGTGGCTGTAACTGTCATGGATCAAGTTGAAATTATGTCAACTGACCTCATAGAGGTTTTATGATGTTGTCAAGTGAGCAGTAAATCATAACACAATACTATATTCTTTAGTAAAATAGTTTATAAAAGTCAGCTTTTTCACCTCATGCAACATTTTGCTTGCAGTCTGTAGGCTCGACATCTTGGCAGTTCTTTGCTTAAAGACTCATTTTTAAATAAATGTGTGTGTGTGTGTGTGTGTGTGTGTGTGTGAGAGAGAGAGAGAGAGCGAGAGAGAGAGAGAGAGAGAGAGAGAGAGAGAGAGAGATTTTTGTGGGGATTTAGTCCATGTTTTTATAGCATTGAGACCATCTATATGCTAGTGTACTCCTAGAAGTTGATAAGATGAACTTCATAATATACATTTAAAATTTGCAATCTTTTTTCCCAAGGACAATGGACCAAAAATATTGATGACTCATCTTGAACTATAAAATTTGTTATAATCAAAAGCTCTCTAGAATGAGAATGCCCCACCCCCTAATACTACCGGTCTCCAATTAGCAATAAAAGGTAGCAAATCATGGTTCATGGCTTTGAAATAACCAACACAATTGAATGACAACTCCTAAAAACACATACAAGATGGCAAATTGTAAGCTATTGAACGTCTTGATAAAAAAAAAAAATATATGGTACACAAAGGTTATTGTCCTATTAAAATTATGTAAGGCATAGGGTTTATGTTAGGGATTAAGCTTTGGAAAAATGTATAATGTAAATGTAAAACTTTACAATAAAGTTCCATCTGTCAACATTAGTTAACATGATATAACAATGAACAATTATTTTACATCATTTATTAATCTTACTTAATGTTAATTTCAACATATACTAATACAATTTTAAAATTAAATGTTGTATTTATTAACATTAGTTAATGCACTTTGAACTAACATGAACTAACAATAAATAATTGTATTTGTATTAACGTTAACAATGATTAATAAATGCAGTAAAAAATATATTGTTAATTGTTTGTTCATGATATCTAATGCATTAACTAATGTTCACAAATTCAATCTTATTGTAAAGTGTTACCAAATGTATTAGTACTATCATTATTATTACTGTATGTCATAAGTGTTGGAGAAACTAAAAGATTTGTCCCATCCAACATCTTTGTTTCAATAGTAAATATGTTTAAAAAGAAAGCATCAAGTGATTTTATGTCTTAAAGAGATGAGGACAATTCTGGACCACTGAATTGCCTTCATCACAATGTTGTTACATATTTTAACTAAAACGATACCACAACAATTTTGCCTTTGGAGACCACAGTTCCACGACAGGAATTTCATAAAACATGAACATATCATAAGTTCAAAGATGAGTAAATTGCTGAGTTTATGGCGCACCATAAACATATATCAAGCCCCAAGAGCAGACTCCAAATTTTAGTGTACTAATCTATAAAGTCTACCATTGCATACATTTTTAAATACACTTATGTAAGCCAGTTCCCAAAATGCAATAACTTTAGTTTAAAAAAACTTTGGTTTTGAGTACCTGCTAGAAAAAGTAAAACCAGATCTGGAAATTGCAATATAGTGATAAAACGAACACATCGCTAAATATGAATACAAACAGACATGACCTAAATATAGGCACTATAAAAAAACATCCAACTTTTCAGAGATGCATGTACAGTGGGTAGTGCACATGATCAAGACATTTAAAGAGCTGTCATGTTTATGGGGTTCATATGGGGGTCTGTGTCATGTCCTAGTCCTATTCTGACCCCCTCTGGTCTTAACTGTACTGTCATTAAAGGCAAAAAGCCTATAAACAAACAAACAAAAAAAACGTGTCTTTGAAGATTCTGACAATTACTTCATGCTCTTGACCATGCAGGTCCAAAACGACTCATCAAGACAAATACTAAATAGATTGTCACCAGAGTTGAGTAAGTTGCTTAAAAAAGTAACTACATTAAAAATTAAAAACTACTTCTCTACAATTATAATCAAGTTACTTTACTGATTACTTCATTTGAAAAGCAATCACATTACTAATTACTTTAATTTTAAATTACTTTCTAAAACACCTTTCTGCTCAACAAATTCAAAATAATGTCTATTTTCTCCTTGCTCATTGTGGCACACACTTCAACTGTCACAGAAACGCAAACACATGTACATATTAACAAATTAATTCACATTTTGATTGTATTACACATAAACAATATGTATATATTTTTGAAATATTTGTAACCCTTACTTAAAAGTAATTACTTTCATGTAAAGTCAGTAACTAATAAGATTAAAATAATTTAAATGTAATGTGTTACACAACATTTTCTGCCTAAAAGTGATTAGTTAACAATAAATAATTAATTTGTAATCCAACTACACCCAATACTGGTTATCACTAATTCATCCTCTTTAGTTACACACAAATAAAAACAAAAGAACAAACCAATTGAAAGCAGTCAGCAGAGTAATGAAAAGACAGAAATGATGTTGGCTTGAAGCTTTGCTTGAAAGTTTACAAAAGTTTAAAATGCTTACGGACGGACAGAGAGACAGAGATAGATAGATAGATACACACACACACACACACACACACACACACACACACACACACACACACACACACACACACACACACACATACATACATACATACATACTTAGGAATTGCTGTCAGAAATTTTCAATGGAAGTCAAGCCAACATAATTAATTAAAAAGAACTTATGCCATTCTACACAAATGCTAGGTGCAGCTTCCCATTCAATTTTTTCCGATTTGCCAAACAAGGATAAATTGCGCCTTTGTATTGTCTCTACAAAGACATTATCATAGCGGATGGAAGACTACATAAAAAGCATGCGGGCACATCAATCATCTTGAATATTTGACTGGTGCTGTCAAGACGTCATCCCAAGCATATTTATAAATATTTCAGAGCAAACACATCAGATTTCCGCTCCCAAATATCAAGACGTGAAAGTAAACTGGCACAGCTGATTCATCAAGAGCATTTATATCTCAGATCACCCTATGGCTCTATGTGTGTTATAAAGATGCCATGTATTTTTAACTGTTACACAACAAAACATGCTTATACGTTATGGCATTATATGTTGTCACTGGTACAAAGAGAGGGATAGAGAAAGTGGGAGATAATGAACTTTTTGCATTCCTTGTTTTTGTATTCCAGTATTTTTGTCTGGTTTCCTGAAAAAATTTCTAAACATCCTTAAAACAAGATGAATGTACTTCATATGCATAATCGCATATAAGATATTAACACTTATTTTAAATGTATTTCTCTTACCTCTTTGCCAAATAGTTTTTAAAATGTTTTGAAGTTTATAGGTTAATGCATTTTCTTCAAATTAAATTCTGTCATCATTTACTCACTCTCATGTTTTTCCAAACCCGTTTGACTTAATGATGTCTGGTAGATCAGTGGTTCTCAACTGGTTTTGCTTCAGGACCCAAATGTTACATTGGAAATGAAGTGGCGACCCATCATAGATCAAACATAACCTGTATTTAATGTATCATGAGTCACATTTCCTTTTACCATGCATCAAGTGACATTATTTTTGTGTTTGACATCAACAACAAAAGCGACAGGAAGTTTTCTCTCCCCCTTTTAACAATTTAAGAGAATATTTATTTATATGAGCCCATTATTTTCTTGTTTGTTTTCTCATTTCAAACATGATTCAAACAGAACATACATATTACACAGGAGGAAAGGCTCCTCATTAGGCTAACATGGTTAGGTCAATGTAGCGAGTCTTAAATAATAGTAATAATAATAAATGATAGTATATATATATATATATATATATAAAGAAAATACTAGCTGAAACATTTGAAACTTTAACTACAACTGCCACTGTTGATATAAAATTAGGTCTAATAGATTCTACCTTCAGATTATTTAATAAGAAACTATAACATGTTGTCAAAATATAACAATTACTTTTACTCATGTAAAATTGTGAAACAATTTTGTAAAGGTGATGATGCATAATTAAAAAATTAATAAATAAATAGTGCATAGCACAGTGTTGCTCTTTTCCTCCTCAGTGCTGTTTGGCATGTCAGGGCTGTCTACTGTTTTAGAGGTTTGACTTGACTTCATCCGTAACGCTTTAAACTAGAAAAGTCTTGCTAGAACTGAAATGGGTCACAGCAGTTTTGAGGTCTATGCGCCACAATATCGAGGGAGGTTCCGTTACACTCAAGCAAAAGCTTTAACCGCACCACGAAAATATCGCAGTGCAGATGAGAAGCCTTTATCTGAAGGAGATATTATCATTAAATCTACATCGGCTGTCCTAAATAGGCTATAACTTGGGCAGACACCGAAAAATCTTTAATGGGAGAACCATGGCATTGTTCTTTTCCTGCTGTCCGAATAGACCTGCGACCCACCAGTTGAGAAACACTGTGGTAGAGTGTTTGACAAGTCTGTCATTTCGCTATGGATCTCCTTTAGTGTTACACAAAAGAAAGAAAGTTGAATGGGTTGGGAACAAAATGAGGGTAAGTAAATGATGAAAGAATATTCATTTTGGGGTGAACAATCCCTTTGTGTTTTAAATCACAAAACAAACTATCTTGCCAATGGGGTAAGAAATAAACTTAATTGAAAATAGTCTCTGAAAACGCATCTTAATACCTTCTCAAGTAAATTTGTCTTGTTTTAAGGATTTTTAGATACTTTTACTGAAAAACAAGACATAAATACAGATTATGAAAACTGTTTTTGCACTGAGGGAAGAGGAAGATAAGCAGGTCCAGCATACACAAGAACAAATCAAACAGCAGAGGAGCAGTTGTGCTGTACACTTGCTGCATATTTGGCAGTGGAGGGGAGTGTTTAATCATGCTGAGCAGACCCTTATCTTTGTCACGTATCAAAGCACTGCTGTAGAGGCTAAATTCAAGAGCGAGCACCATTAAAGACTTTGGTCCATTCTGAGACTCATTTTATTCCCCATGGTACGGCTGTAATTGAGATAAAAAGCAAAGGAGGAGGAAAGGAAAGCTTGGATCCTGAAAATGACATGACTTTTAAAGCTCATTAGAGCTGATGCTCTCTGAAAGGATGGATCAGTCAGTGCTCACACTGCTCTGAGAATAAGTGAAAGGAAAGCCAACTAATGCAATTCTTTAGTACATATACATTATAAATGCCACTAAATTTACTTGCTTTGTGTGAAAGATGGCTGGAATGGGATGGAAGGATGGAGGTGTATGTGCGTTTTATTCAGAAAGTGCTGGTGGATGGACTTTACTAAAACATTAATGAACAAGTCCAACAAATCATTATAATGGTGCTTGAAAAGCAAGGCTTATGTAAAAAATCCTAATTTTCTCTTTATACTTTTTCTTCTTCTCTACAAGTTCCTGCAATCAGTTCAGCTTGAACCACTTACAATCCACTCCATTCAAACTTGTTTTGTAAATAATTTCTTTTATATTTAAATCTATTTCTTTGACATGTAAACCTTCTAATTTTAAAGAAATTTAAAGCTGAAGTGTGTCATTTCTTTGCCATATTCATCACCAAACAGAATGGCAAAAATAATTACTCCAAAAAACTCCCCCCTTCACAAACAGATAGTCCCGCCCCAATCTCACACTACTGGTTGAGCAAATGTTGCTGTGTCAGGCTGGATGGGCCGTTCAGTCAAACAGAGGAATATTTAGATATTTGGCTCATATCAAGCTGAGACATGAGAAATTATATTAAAAATGAAAAAAATAAATAAATAAAATAAAAACATTACACAAATCAGCATTAAGATTAAAGTTTGAGGTGGGCCTGGGCAGCTCAGCGAGTACAGACACTGACTACTACACCTGGAGTCGCAAGTTCGAATCCAGGGCATGCTGAGTGACTTTCTAAGCAACCAATTGGCCCAACCAAGAGTCACATGGGGTAACCTCCTCGTGGTCGCTATAATGTGGTTCTCGCTCTCGGTTGGGCGCGTGGTGCATGGATGCCGCGGAGAATAGCATGAGTCTCCACATGTGTTATGTCTCCACGGTAACGCACTAAACAAGCTACGTGATGGGCGGACTGATGGTCTCAGATGTGGAGGTAACTGAGATTCGTCCTCTGCCACAAGGATTGAGGCGAGTCACTACACCACCACGAGAACTTAGAGAGCATTGGGAATTGGGCACACCAAATTGGGGAGGAAAGGGGAGAGAAAAAATGTATTAAAAGTTTGAAAATGTTCAGAATTGAAAATGTAACCAACAGTGATGAAGTCTATTATCAAGTCAAGCCAAGAGAGCTTTTTTTATCATTCAATTGTGTGTGTACAGTACATGGGGGAAATACATTTATTTTCTCATCAGGTACTGGTGCTAATTTAAAAGCGATTTTGGCACAGAAATGACATACTTCAGCTTTAAGTCTTCTGTCACACTAGGTTTCAACATGTACTTGAAGTTTGGTACCAGTGGAATAAAAAACTTCTTTGCATGTGCTTGTATATCAGCTCTCCCATGTTATATAATTGGATGTAAATGCAGTGCAAAGTCTAGTATGACCACGTCTTTAAAACCTAAAGAGAAACACAATTTCTCTACCAAATATTTGCATGGGAATTTCAATTGGTATCCTTTCTTCCATCTATTTGCATTCTGAATTTTGATTGGACTTCCTTTCTCGTATCAATTTCACCATATTTTATTTACCAGTGCTGGTCCTCTCAATATGCAAACTATGCAAGTTGCACAGGGCTCCCATAGTGGCAGGGGACACCCATGCTGTCAAAGCATTAGTTCTGGTGTTTGTCGCGCAAACACAACAATAAAAGTAGTATTGTTAACTGTAGAGTGAAAACATATTTAAATAATTCATTAAAAATAATTTAATAATAATTATTTAAATTATTTGTTTCAAGCACTGCTGAATTATTAACCAAATTTTAGTCCAAAATGTGCACATTTACAGAAATATTGATGGACTCTCGTATGTTTACTTCAGACAGTTTGAGGGAAATCAAATCTGTTTCATGTTTTCCAGGGAATTCTGTGGTCAGAAAAGTGGTGAAACTCTCTCATAATCTGTATGTTATAGTTGTTTAGAAAGCCAGAAGGGGTTTTGGTTAGGGCCCACAAAAGGTTAGGACCAGCACTGCTTTAAACAGTAAAAATAGTGTTGTGTTATGTGTCGATTCTCAAACACAGCCGACAGAAAACAAAAGTGCTCTGAAGATCATGACTGATGCAGCAGAATCAAAGCCTAAAACATAAACCTACCTACAACTTTACCACTATTCCATTGCTGTCTTGCTGGTATTTCCTTTATGAAATGCAAATCTAGTTACGCACAGGCCCTTCCGCATGGACTAGGAATCTTTTTACAGGGTATTTGTTGAGCTTTCATGTACGTATGAGAAAGATCCCTTTAACATAAATGCATGGTATTGCTCTCAGTCATTTGAGACATCTGTTCAAAAAATACTCTTATCTGTGCAGTCTGATTTTCAAATCCTGTTCTCCTACTTTACATTTGTAACTCCTGGGCATTAAAGACTGGGAAAATAATGTTTCTGGAGAGTGTCGACAGAGCTGGAGGTGCTGCGCATATAAAATCACTGTCCTCTACATCTCTCCTCTAGTATCACAGAGAATCAAGCCCCATTACAAACGGATAAAACCATCAGAGCAACAAATCCGAGCTAACATATTTCTCCAAAGGAAAAGAGAAATGGATGAACTATTCAAGATGAGCAAGAGCCAGAAATTGATTTATGGGGCCTCTCTTAAGCCCCCATGAATATTTCTCCCCAATTGTCCTCCATTTTTTTAAAACAAGGACCATACCTCCCCAAGCAATGTGGACACTGCTTTGCAATTTTAGGAGATTTCAGCTCATGCTCAAACTGTTTATTGCCTGAGTTCTTCAAGAAAAGGGCTTGTTTTTCTGGACGTTGCCAAGGCGATGGCCCACATGAGTGGAGGTCGACAAAAAGGAAAGTGCAGCAGGGAATTACAAAGCATCTCCTTCTTTTTATAATACATGTGAGCATGTTTATAGTGACCCTGATGATAAACAAAATATATTGTGTATATTTATTAAGTCAAAGCCTTACTTTCTCTTTAATAGAGATTTGTTCACAATTATCTTTCATCCATAATGTGCATCAATCTTTTAAATACTGTTAGAATATTAAAAAAGACTATTTTAATTTTCTATTTGTTCATTTATGTAATTTATCTTTCATAATAGCACTGTACATTTTTGTATCTGCTGGTTGACAATGCATGATAGTGTCATTTATACAGCAATGTTGTTGGTTAATACCAGCTGCTTTTAAATGAAGGAGCACATAATTGTTTCAAAGGTAGTTGAGTCATCAGTGTCCCACTGGTCAATGGATGAACACCCTTGCCAACGCCCGAATTTGTGTTCAAGATATAATGATTCATGTCTTAGGGAGCTAGGATGCGAGATGAGATGCACCATTAGATTCCATGTCAAGTTAAATAAATGTCAACTTTCTTTCTATTCCACCCTTAAAGGAATAGTTCACCCAAAAAAGAAAATTCTCTCATCATTTACTCACCCTCACGCTATCCCAGATGTGGATGAGTTTCTTTCTACATACAATGCAAGTGAATGGGTGCCAATATTTTGACACCCCAAAAAAGCACATAAAGACATCATAAAAGTGATCCATACGACTCCAGTGTTTTAATCTATATCTTTAGAAGTGATATGATAAGTGTGGGTGAGAAACAGATCAATATTTAAGTCCTTTTTGCTTGAAATTCTTCTCCCTGCCAAGCAGGGGGCGATATGCATGAAGAATGTGAATCACCAAAAACACAAGAAGAAGAAAGTGAAAGTGATCATAGCGCTCCTGAAGATATTGATTTAACCACTGGAGTCATATGGATTAATTTTATGCTGACTAATGTGTTTTTTGGAAAATGTTGGTACCTATTCACTTGCATTTTATGAACCAAAAGAGCTGAGAAATTCTTCTAAAAGCAGATGAAAGAAAGTCATATACATCTGGGATGGCATGAGGGTGTGTAAATTATGAGAGAATATTCATGAATTTCACAATTCCTTTAATGGTTAATTAAAGAAATAGTTCACTCAAAAATAAAAATGAATGTTGTCATTTACTCACCCTCATGTCATTCCAAACCCATATGACTTCCTTTCTTTTGAAGAACATAAAAAGAGATGACAGAATTTTTGCTTGAACTATCCTTTTTAAAAAGGCAGGTAGGGATGGCAGCACACCAGTATCCAAAACACAACATATGCTGGACATTTCAACAGGGCAACTCTGTGTGTGGTCAGCAGATTGCATCTTGTAGAGATTAGTCTATGCTGTTTTAATTATGTTCTAAAAGCACTTTTTAGCTCAATCCTTCACTGAGATCGAGCCTTGCATCTCTGGGAGTGTGTGACATTGGTGCTGCATTCTCCCTGAATCTTTAAACAGCAAAAAGCACTCAAAAAAATCACTCAATGCCAAGTTTCTTATTTACTGACAGCCCCTCTGTGAGTGAAAGGAGTGCAGGAGTGCAATGACTGAATCCAAATGAAATTTTTCCCGTTCCTTTTGAGTCCCAACATCGCTGCTCCACGCAGATGTTCTTTGATATTCATGAACAACTGCCTGGGGTGGATATTAGCAATAGCGCTCACTTTCATCTCCCCCCATGGCACTTCCTCAAGTGTCTCCCAGCATACTCTTTTAACAACAGACCCAGGCAGAGCGCTGCACGGAACATAATACTTCTTTCAGCAGCTAAGAAAGAGGTCCTTACCTCCGCTCTTTATGAGCAACAAATAGAGATATCAGCCCTCATGACTGCTTTATTAAACCCTTTGTGCTTTTCACGCATTAATACCCACTTAAAATTAATAAAACTGTGGCTAATAGGATGAAATGTGCTCTGTGCTATCCAAAGTGGCATAGGTGGCCTTAAAGGGATATTTCACCCAAACAGAAAATTTGGTAATTTATTTACTCACCCTCGTGTCACTCTAAACCGTATGATTACCTTTTTTTCCATGAAACATGATAGATTAATTTTTAAAAAGTCTTTACAGTGTTTATTTCCCATAAGGTAAGTGAATAGTGTCATATTTAGCCAACATATTTGATTTAAGTGCATTTCTTTATTACAATGAGTTGATGGTGTTTTATGTCCTTTATCGAACCTGACAGATAGGAGTCACTATTTACTGTTTAAGCGACATTAGGGTGAGTAAATAATGACCTAATTTTCATCTTGTGGTGAACTATCACTTTAAACCACATTTATTGCATGTGCAAAATGCATGAATCAGTGCAATGATGAACCGTTCTAATGACCAAATAAATTACAAGCATTTACTTTCTTTCAATTGTGTGGTTTCTGTGACCTGAGCTAAAACAGTAGGAGGGGGAAGATTTTGTAGCCCATGCTGGGCGGGCATGAACCAAGCATAAGATTATGATTATGACAGAAATGCTTGCAACCCATTTAGAAATCGATTCTCCACACTGCTTCCCCATTAAGTGTCAAGCCTGCCAACCAAAATGAAGACGACAGCCTCCATTTCTTTCTCTGCCGTTATTATCATTTCATCCCATAGACACCACATTTTTCTCAAAGGGCCGGTCTAAAGGCTTTCTTTCATAGAAAAGCGCAGTCAATCAGATGGTAATTGGCTCTTAATGGCACCAATTAAATAATCATTCTCCTCCTGATTTATCGGAGAACTCAATCGCACAGAAAGTTGGTCAAATCTGGAAACTTTGAGTTCAAACTTTAAACACTGAAAGTTTGATTGATAGACTGGTGATTATTATCAGCAGTTAGAACCAGCATGAATTTCCAGGCTGGATTATGCTGGTAAGTGCTGGTTTGATGCTGGTCTAACTGGTGGAGCATCATAGTCATGCTGTTCACCTGCAAACTTTAGCTGGTGAAGCTGGTTGACAAGGATAATTGTTCTGGTCAAGACAAAGGAAGTCTTGCTAGCTAAAAAGCTATCAGTAATCAGGCTCTAACTGGTACCATCAACGTTGGGTAAAATATGATTTTAGTAAAACATTTGTGTAAATTAATACATTTTTAAATCTTGTAATCAGGTTACAGTTACTGACTTTCTATTACTCTAGAAATACATTACATCTTATAATACACATATTTCTAAAATAATATAATTTATGTGGAACACATTTAAAACAAAGTACATAAGTCTGTTTGTGTTTCTATGGCCAGGGTGATCTCATGAGTTTTCGTAGGGGTTGCACGGACTTGTCGACCACAACTAAAATAGCCTAAAGTTGACTAGTCATTTACCATGTCATTTATTCTCCATAATTATCTTAAAACTGTTAAAACAGCATACTATTCAACTCTTATAAGTATTAGTGCTACTGTTCTAACTGGTGTTCTGATTAGAACAATTATCAATCAGAAATGTTAGTTGCTCTACTACTGAGCAGTGCATTGAGTTTCTTAATAATTTTTCATGTAAGATTGAAAATATCTACAACTCCATTGCTTCTGACCGATTATCTGACTTTGTTGAGTTGTTATCACTTCAATCTCTGGTTCCTGTATTTTCAAGTTTTACTGTTGTTAATAATGATTTTATTTTCAAATTGGTTTCTATGATGAACTCTACTACCTGCATTCTTGTTCCTTTTCCTACTGTTGTGCTGAAACGATGCTTGCCAGCAATTGTTCCCCATATCACTGCTATTGTCAATGTTTCACTTGAAACTGGGATTGTCCCCTCCGCTCTTAAAATGGCAGCAGTTAAACCAGTCCTTAAAAAACCTGGAAGTGACACTGCTGACATGTCCAATTACAGCCTATTTCAAATTGACCATTTCTGGCAAAGGTTCTTGTGTGTGCGTGGTTATTGGTCAACTGCAAAGTCATATATCTATGAACTGTTTATTAGAACCTTTTCAATCAGGGTTTAGGTCTGGACATAGTATGGAGACTGCACTTGTGAGGGTCATGAATGACCTCCTTATTACAGTGGATTCAGGGGCTTGTGGCATTTTGGTCTTGTTAGACCTCACTGCCGCATTTGATACTATTTGTCACTCAATTTTGTTGAACAGACTAGAAAAGTGGATTGGCCTTTCTGGCATTGTTCTCAGTTGGTTTAAATCTTACCTATATGAGCATTCACAGTTTGTCTATATAGGCATTAATTGATCCCAGACTGTTCCAATGTGACAGGGGGTTCCGCAAGGGACAGTTCTGGGTCCTATTCTGTTCAGTATCTATATGTTGCTTCTTGGACAGATTATTCAAAAGTTTGGGCTGGGTTATCATTGCTATGCTGATGATACCCATATTTATATCAGCATTTAGCCATACTCTCTGCTTGTTTGTTAGAAATCAAGACCTGGATGAAACATAATTTTTTGAAACGGAATGGTTCCAAATCTGGATTTTTTTTAATTGGTACTTCAAATGCTGTGATTAAATGTAATAGTTTGGAACTTTAATTGGATGACAGTTAAATTATTCTTGCAAACCAGGTGTGGAACCTGGGTGTAATTTTTGATGCACAGCTTTCTTTTATAACCCATTTAGAAACATTACAAAAGTAGCCTTTTTCCATCTCCAAAATATTGCCCGCATTAAGCCTTTTCTTTCTCTGCCTGTTGCAGAAAGGCTTATTCATGCCTTTATTACATCCAGGCTTGATTATTGTAACTCACTTTTTGTAGGTCTACAAGCAAACTCAATTAAGAGGTTACAATACATACAGAATTCAGCTGCTTGTGTTCTGACTCACACATGATCTTCACATCAGCACATTACCCCTGTCCTTTCTCAATTACATTGGCTCCCAGTTCAATCTTGTATTGATTTTAAAATTCTTATGTTAACCTTTAAAGCAGTACATGGGCTGGCTCCAGTTTATATTTGTGATTTGGAAAACACTGTATACTTCTCTTCGGTCTGCTGGTACTATCACACTATATCAGCCTCTTTGTAAATTGAAAACTATGGGTGGTAGGGCCTTTTCTTGCATTGCTCCATAGCTGTGGAACACATTACCTGTTTCCATTAGGGGTGCTCCTTCATGTGAATTTTTTCTTTTTTTTTTAATTGTTGATTGTTGTTAATGTTATTGTATATTACATGGTAAGATTGTGATTGTAATGTACTGTAGCGCTCTGAGTACAAGAAAGGTGCATTACAAATAAAATTTATTATTATTATTATTATTTATAAAACAGTGCTTCTACATTCTGCAAGTTGCTCAAATGTAGGCTACTTTGATAAAAACGTCATGACTAGTTACTTCTAGTTGAATTCGACTCGACTAATGGGCTCAACATGTCGACTTTTAAAAATCAGTAGTTGTGCAATCCCTAATTCCTACATATACTGTATGTACACATAACATCTTAACATATATTTCAATTTGTTTGGTTTGTTATTGAAATGCATAGTCAATGTATACACAGTATCTAACACAAGTAATATTTTTTACGCACATACAGCGTTTTTACAAATCTTCTGACAGCTTGTCAGAACAGAAATTCACGAAACTTTAACATTGATACAGCTGCAGGTAAATGAGTTCATATTTATGTATATTTATGAATAAATGACATAAAGATGCAACTAATAAAAGTAGAATCATTGCAAAACTTTTATGGCAGCATTGATTGTTATATGTGTGAATGTGTGCTGTTGCAACTGCTCAAAACCTTTTTTAAAAAACATCATAAGAGGAAGCCTGGGTAGCTCAGCGAGTATTGACGCTAACTATCACACCTGGAGTCACAAGTTCGAATCCAGGGGGTGCTGAGTGACTCCAGCCAGGTCTCCTAAGAAACTAAATTGCCCCAGTTGCTAGGGAGGGTAGAGTCACATGGGGTAACCTCCTCGTGGTCACAATTAGGGGTTCTCACTCACAATGGGATGTGTGGAAAATTGTGCGTGGATCGCGGAGAGTAGCATGAGCCTCCATATGCAGTGAGTCTCCGCGGTGTCATGCACAATGAGTCGCGTGATAAGATGCACGGATCGATGGTCTCAGAAGCAGAGGCAACTGAGACTTGTCCTCCGCCACCCAGATTGAGGTGAGTAACCGCACCACCACGAGGACCTACTAAGTAGTGGAAATTGGGCATGCCAAATTGGGAAGAAAAGGGGATAAAAAAACATAATAAGATTCATAAACATTTGTACATCTCTAAAGTTGTTCTAATGGGTTATAAAGGGTTTATGCGTCCGTAATATTAATATGTTAATATTGTATATTTTGGTGCAACATTTGTGTGACAGAACCAAACTTTATGTTCAAATACTTATGCATGCTCATGAGATCATGTTGTTTTGACAGCTAATGGGAGTTACAACGGACAAGGAGGAAATTCTGACATTATGTTGAAATTGTTGAGTGGAAAAACAAAAATCTTTCTGTGAAAGTGTTAGTAGGGCTTTTAGAAAGTAAAGTAATTAAAAATGTGATTTCATTTTACATGAAGTAATGAGTAGATTATTCTGATAAAAATGTTAGAGAAGTAATTAGTAATCTGTAGAGAATAACTTTTTGAGTGATTTACCAAACACTGCAATTCAATTATCATTCTCCTTCTGTTTTATCAGAGAATTGCACAATAAGTTTGTTGTAACACTACGTTTCTAAACACTAAGTTTGTGTGATAGACTGTCTGAGCTCAGGTGATTATTATCAGCATCAGAGGCTAAATTAGAACTGGCTTTCACAGCTTTACACACCCACCACCCATCCTGCAGTGTCACTGCATGAAGCTTTGAAGTCTTACTTTTGAAGAGTGCAAATCTCAGGAGGTCAGAGCATCTGGCTGCTTCTTGCAATGCATCTGTGCTTGAGTCTTTGTACCTTAGATACTTGCAGCAAAAACCTCAGAGGTGCCACCCATCGCACTGGCATCTCTCTGTGATCCACCCCCACAAGACATGCGCAAAACCACAGCAACCGCAAACAGCCAATTAGAAGTTTATATCAAATTGCAGACTACATTTACATTTACATTTATGCATTTGGCAGACGCTTTACGTGAGCGACTTACAGTGCAATTATTACAGGGACAATCCCCCCGGAACAACCTGGAGTAAAGTGCCTTGCTCAAGGGCACAATGGTGGTGGCTGTGGGGTTTGAACCAACGACCTTCTGATTAACAGCCCAATACTTTAGCCTCTATGCCACTGCCACCGCCTCACAAGCACAACAGAGCCGGCTGCTCTGTAATCTTGTGTGTTGAGCATAAATGTTTCTGATCCATCTAAAAACCATACAGCTTGACTGCTTGAGTGTGCACAAACATTTGCAAAGCTTGTTGAAATCTCCATGCTACATTCAGAACTTCAATCTTAATGCTGCAAGAGGACTTGATGAAATTGGCCTGCTATTGTTTCTTGGATTTCACCTCACACCTAAACACCAACTGAGCTGTCTGAACAGGGGATCTTGGCAGTATCTTGGCAAATGGCAAGATGATTCATTAAAAACGTGTGTGCTCTTTATAATAATTGGCCCAAATCACCCCCTCCCCCATTGTCCACAGCATGCAGGGAGTTTATCCGCCATATCAGAGATTAATTTACCAAGTCATTATTTCTGTTTTGCTGAAGGAGGCAGCATGGCTGCCATTGCCATATTACATTAGGATCCAAGTGAACACAAGAAGCAACCGTCTTGGACGTGCTGTCTAAAAGCATCTCAAACAGCTCTATATAACCCACACTGATTCAGAAAACTTCTCCCAAGTCATTGTAATGTGTTCCAATCATAGAACACTCACACACTAACCCGAGGTCACAGCTTTCCTTTTCTTCTCCCTCACAAAACACTCCTCTGGCCAAATAGAGAACAACAACACGCACAAGGCGGATAAAAGCTCTGTTCCAAAATATAGCTTGCTGCTTCACTGACTATACTGGCTATATAGGCAGCATCCTAACCATCATGGAACTTCATAAATGACAGATTTTCTACATAGCCAGTAACTCCAAGCACCACACATATAGCACTCCACAGCAACTTATTTAAATAGCAGCCTGATGCCATTAAATTTGTGTGACACTACGTGCCTTATTACACATTTGGATGAAGTTTCCCAGTGAAATGTCCAGTGGGAGGTGCAAAAAGCGAGTAAAATGTTGTCATTATCAGACAAAGTTTTTAAGCTGAATATTAGATGGAGTTTTTAATGAGTAAAATGTACTTCCCTAACCTAAAACTTTACACTACCTAACTGATAGTGTCCTAAAAGATAAATGAGAAGTGAAAAACAAAGACATCCTGACCCTAAACCAACACATAAACATAACCTATGCGACATGAAAAGAAAATGTTCGGAAGAAATCACATCATTTTGTATCACTTCCATGATACTTCCGTGTCACGTGTCACGTGTTAGCTTGCGTGCTTGGCTGAGCTTGAACTGCAGTCCTCCGAGTCCAAAGTGCAATACTCAGATGAGCTACCACAGGAGTTGATCTCACTTGAATAAGTGTGTAAATATTCATTACAGTGTAAAATATGTTGTTTTTCAAACAATGCGTTATAGTAAAAGTGTTTTAATATCAGATATTATATTATATTTAATATTGCAGTGTGTGAGTAATAGTGCAAAAAACAAGTGTTTATTAAGTCATAATCAACCATTTTAGTTGTTATTTGTGTGAATAAAAGAGAATAAAATGCACAGTTATTGTAGCACCTCTAGTGTTTATTTCACCAGATACCTGCAGAGAAATGCAAAACACTGCACGTAAAACTCAGTTTACAAAAATACCAACGTTCATTCTATGAGACTATGTTGTTAAATAGAGTTTATGAAATTAGCATGTTGCTAAGCAAATGGCGTGATACTTTAAAAAGCATAAAAATAGATAGCACACACAAGTATTGGGTAAAATAGATTTATTTTACTCAGCTCATCAAAAGGCATAATTGGATTGTGTTTAGTGTTGCCAACTGTCCCGTATTAGCCAGGACGTCTCATATTTTGGCCGAAATGAAGATGTCCTGTATGCGGTGAGAGGAGGACACACTCCTACTGTCTCCGTAGGCATCACATTCGATTTTGGATCAGTGTGGAAAACTGTACTTTTCATGTGTACAAAACAGACGGTGTAACAAAGAGACACTTTGAAAATACTTCCTTTTGCATGCTGGGCGCTTTGATGAAAAAGAACATTTATGTGCCTTATATTTCATTATTTTCAGCCAAATGGAGAAAAACATCATTTGTGTGTAAAAGTTTAATCATCTGTGCCCTAGGGCTGATAAAAGCCTCCTGCAACTGCAACACCTGCCTGAGCTAATCACCTAACCTCCTGGAAACAAGCAGAGCAACTTTGCAGGTTCATTAGTGCTATTGCTGTCTGAATAATGTATTTCGGCAACTAGCTTAAGCAAAAGCCTGCAAACAAATATAATCTCCTCTGGTTTGCATTACCTCACTGATTGTAAACTGGCCATTATGGAACATTGAGATGGATGCACACGCAATGCATACTAGAAGAGACTAATTCTGCTGCACGGTGCATGCACTCTGTGAATTTTCTTCATGGTGGTGTAATTGGGTGCAGTGGACGGAAGTCTCTGAGGTCATTTTCCAGAACTGATTGTTAGCTACCTCTCTAACTTCAGGGGGAACAGCAGGGATTCAGCAGTTCAGTGAAAGGCAGTTTAATAGAAACAATGGAGAAAAACAGAGAAAGAGAGGGAGAGTGAAGGAGCAAACCACTTACCACTTTTACACACAGGGCAGCACTGGTCAGGCTCATATTCCGGATCAACACACTCTGTCTGTGGGCAAGCAGACACAGAACAGAGAACCTCTCCACTGGGCTCACAACGGCACTTCTCACATGGAGACACCTAGATACAAACCCACACACACACATCACAAAACACTCAAAACACTGTAGATACTTAAAGTTTAAATGATGATATACCATTTTAAACCATTTCCTCACCCTCATCATTACAAATCAGTATGCTGTTATTTTTGCAGTGGAACACAAAAAAGAGACAGAAGTGAAATCTTTATGCAGCTTTTGACAAACAATCCCAGTCCACGGCTACCATGTCTGTCGAGCTCCAAAAGGAAAAAAATACCAAAAAGCACCATGAAAGCATCAACTTGTGCACTATATATTTTCAGTCTTCTGTAGCCATTTGCTCGGTTTATTTGAGGAGAACATTGGAATTAAAGTCCTTTTCTTCTAGCGTCTAGCCCGCTTTCAAGTGCAGAAATAAAAAATGGCTCATGCAAGAGCCAATGCCATTCTGGTGTCAACGACATTGATATACCATTTTTTTATCTGGATGTGGACATGGGTTACACACAAATTTTGACAGAGGATAAGATTATCAGTTAAGAAAACTTCAGTCTGCTCCTCACAAAAAACTATCATATGACTTCAGAAGACTTGGAATATATTGCAGGAGTTGAATGTACATATAGAATGGATAACTTTCTTATGCTATTTAATGATTCTTCATAAATGTCTTCTTTTGTGTTCCACAGAAGAAGAAGAAAAGCATACAGGTCATTTTAAAGCAATAGTTCACCCAGAAATGAAAATTCTGTACTTAATTACTCCCACCTCATTCAGCCCCCCTAAAATGAATCTTAGCCCCCCTAAAAATCTGTGACTTTACAATAAGCACGCAAGTGTTTTAAACAGCTGCATTTGCTGAATTTGTTTGAACAACGAGGCACTTTGGTGGCTTTTCTTGCCTGAAAAGACTGACTGAAGCACGAGCCAATATCATTGGAGTGTGGGCATTAAAGGAGCATAGCATTGGTTTAACCCACTAAACGAATACGCCCCATATACTCATTAAATTCATGAACGAGTGAGAACCAGCTTCTTTTGAGCAAGTCAAGGAGAGGTATGTTGCTCATTTAGTTCAGTAATCTCGTTTTACAAGGAGAGAAATTAGCTGAATTCATTAATAGTAAAAGTGACTAATCACTTTTAGTCCAATCAACAATGACATCAGGAAGTATAAAACATGTTATTACTTTTAGGCTATGTCATATTTTTTGGATACCTTGATGGTCATGCACAGCATTTCACAAAATGATATGCTTTGCCTTTGTTGTTATTTGTGGGGAAAATGCTTATAATATTTAAACATGGATAAAGTCTCTAAGTAGACAAGTTAATTTGAATAAAGTATAATTAGACTTGTTTCTGTCATGAAGGTCTCTGTGCTTTGTCAGTGGTTTAATGACTAAAAACAAAAAAGACATTAATTTGATGCCACCTACTAGCAAGTGATTTACAAAAATAGTTACTGTACGAATAAGTGAACAAATTGTACAGAGTGGTTATCTGAGTTACCATAGACCTTATCAGTTCAAACCAGTCTGGCCATTGTCTGTTGACCTCTCTCATCAACAATGTGTTTCTACACACAGAACTGCTCACTGGATGTTTTTTGTTTTTGCCACATTCTGATTAAATTCTAGACTGTTGTGTGTGAAAATCCCAAGAGAACAGCAGTTACAGAAATACTCATGTGTCTAGAATAACATTCCTAATGAAAGGAAGAGGAAGAGCATGTTTGTGTAATCACAGCAATCACATCATAAGAAGGAACAATGCTCACCTCATCTTTTCAGACAAATCCTTTGGTATCCTTCATCTCCCTTCCTTCCTATCCAAATTTCTGTCCATGGGAAACTTTGAGCTTGAGTCGTGCCTTATGCTCGAGCCCATTCATAACAGACTAACATCAAAATCTGCATACCTTTCTCCAAATTCCTTAAAGTATATATCAGTGGTTCTCAACTCATGACTGCAGGTCTGTTCTGATAGGATTGCTTACAGCAGGGACGTAAGCATATTAAATGCAACTAACCATATACCAGAAAAGCTTACCAACTTTAAAAAGGGAGGACGGAGGAGTATATGCTTCCCATATCTTTTGGTGTTGATGTAATGTATTAGGTTGGTATCGAACTAAACTCAGTGTTTTAATACTGTGTTTTTTAAGTCATACAGTCACACAAGTTTGGAACAACATACAGGTTTTGAGGGTAAGTAAATAAGGACAGATTTTTGGAGGAACTATCCCTTTCTATAACGCGCTGCATTATATGAACATGAACTGAACCGTATGCATATGATAAATTCCTAGCCTTTCTGTCACAAAGTGGATTTCTGAACCATTCATGTGACACAGCTCTAGAAGTGTCCCAGAAATCACATACTGAACTTATGAGCGAGGTTTTTTTCTGCCTCCAAGCACAAAACACAAAGGATTTCTCAGCCATTAACAATTCTGTGAAAAGAACTTTCTGCACACCATATCTCCCAAGACGAACCTCAACAAATAAAACTGAGGACAACGTGTCATCTTCAATTGTTGTGTGGGTGTGTGTGTGTGTGTGTGTGTGTGTGTGTTGGGGGGTCAGAATTCTTCCTGCAGTTTTCCCTAAGCAGCCAGCCTCATGGGACTTATTTTGTTCTGCCGAAGGTTTAATTGTTACGTTTGCAGTCTGCATATGCATTAGGTGCAGTGGAGTAGAACCAATAAATCCAGTCCTTGGTCATTAGCAACTGTTGTATAAAGCATTGATGTAGACTAATGCTAAAATAAATGTCACTGCCATAGAGCTCAGTTGTTTTGGATACAGACTCGGATGAAACAGAAAGAGGAGGAACCAATGAAAATAGAATCAGGATAATAATAACCAGTAGCATTCTGTTTACACTGTGGGGCAAGATATGCAGTTCAAAAGGAATAATTTGTGCACTGGCTGCTCCGTCTGAAAGTGATAACGCACATTTTTTACCAAAGGAGAAATTAGAGAGCATCATAATAGGACCTTACATAAAAAGGGCTGTCGAGTTCTATCTTATAGTAATGCATACAAGACTTGTCACCATTAGTTCCACATAATAATTGAACTCATAACACTTTTAGATCATAAAAGGAAGAACAGAAAAAACTGGGTTGATGTGAGCATTTCTCATGTGAAAGGCTCAGGAAGATTAAAAAAAAAGTGCAATTTTGAAAACTCATTTTTGGGCTGCTGGAATCAATACATAATCAAGACATGATGTGCACATATTAGATTCCCTCAACTTGTCAAAAATCTCCACTGGACCAAAGAAATTCAATTACACTTAATAATGAACAGAGATTCTAAGAGTAAACCCAGTTATTACCCTTCTTCAAATAACTGCCATAAAATAAAGGTCACTCTGGCATTCAACAGACAAAAAGAATAAAATAAATTAAGTTAACACTTCCATCTACATAATACAGCATTTAATAGTGCTCTTACCTTAAACTCTTCGAGAGATGAGTAGATCTTTCCTCGAAATTCACAGTAGTTTTTCTTCTCTTTGCACAGTGGGCAGCACTGGCTTGTGTCGACACGCAGGCAACGGGGGTGTAGTTTTGGACACTCAGGCTGGGCGCACAAAGGGCCTTCATCTGTACACAAGCAGGGACAGTTGGATGGTCCTGGGGTAAATTTCTCCCCAATGGCAAACACAAACCCTGTCTCATCCATGCAGCCTTTTCCCCTGTAATCAGGGTACGCATATTCGTCAATAGCATCCATGGAGATGTTCGCCTCATCTGTGGGAGCTTCTTTGATTTGTTTGAGGGGTTCTTGCTCACCCCAGGCTTCTAGGGACTTTCCTTGGACTTTGGATCCACGTCTCAAGGGGCTCAAGTTAGGCCGAGTCCTACTAGTACTGGATTTGTTGCCCCCTTTGATAACATCCAGTTCAAGATTACTAAGCTCCTCCACACGCTGCTTGGCACTTTGGCTCAGTGCACCTTCTTTGGCCTGGGTCAGAACACGCTCCAAACGCTCTTTTTCGCCAGCCTCTGGCACAGACACAATGGGATTGCCCCGTGCACTGGTATACAAGAGCCAGATGACAAAGATAAGTCCTGTTGTCATGGCAGCAGAGTGAAGCATCTCTCTCCTCTCCGCCAGCATAAAATGATGGGACTTCACCTGAGCTCACATTACAATCTGCAAATTGCAGGTAGAGTCTAGTGTACCAACAGCAGAACCGTCATATCTGAAAAACAGCCAAAGTACAGAGTTCAGCACCATGGACAGGAACAGCATAATGCCAGTCAGAGAGGTAGGCTAAAGCAACTACAAACCAGCTGACCCAAAATCAAATCTCTCAAGCAGTATATACTGTAAACAATATGAGTGTTTCTTGAACTTAAGGCACTTTTAGCACTTCTAGAAAGTAAAGTTAATATGTTCACACCCTCACTAATTTATTTCATTTGTCTAAGAATGTTCAACTGTGTATGTGCATGCATCACATGAGATTTATGACACTTTGTCATTTTTCTGCAAGTTATGAAAATTCCCACCACATTGTCATTTCCACCATATCTCAAATTCTGTATTGGGTTTAACAAAATCTCATAGTGGAAATGACCATGACTTTTAACATTTTTTTTTTGTATATACAGTATATATATATATATAAAATGGCCAACTATTTTGTCTTACTATGGCTAATTTCACAGCTAACATTTTATGCATCCTAAATATAAACAGTTAAATAATATTGTAACAATGCTCAATGGAAAGGAAGAGGTGAGAACCGGCTTGATAAAATAAATAATAGTTTAATAAGAAACTGAACTAAAATACAAACACACAAAGGTGTCTTTGTTACACCGTCTGTTTTGTACCCTATAAAAATGTTCTGCACACAAGTGATTTTTATCTTGACCTCTTTGTTTTCTTCAAACATTTACTTTTTTTTCTTGATGGTTTTGACACCTTTGGTATAGTCGTAATTTTTTAAGATTGATAGAAGTCATTTTCATGCAAACAATACTGAAATGGTTTATGTACTGTATGTTGCACTCTTTGTTTAGATGACCGTTGTTTTAGTAACGCTTTACAATAAGATTATATTAGTTAAGATTAGGTATCATGAACTACAATTTTTACTGTATTTATTAATCATGGTATGTTCATTTCTAAATGTTCTATTGCTCACTGTTAGTTCACATTAGATAAAAATGCATTAGATAATATTAACATGTACAGCTTTAATAGTAAAATTAATGATGAAATGAACATAAATCAAGATTAAGACTGTAAGTGCTGTAAAAGTATTGTTTATTGTTAATAGGCTATATGTTGTCTATCAACTAATGTTAATAATACAACTTTTAAGTTTCACCATAGTTTTGAACATGAAATAGTTTGTATGTTTATAATGGATTTTCATATTTCAGTATTGAAAGTCTGGGACAAGGCTAAAACTATACAATTTATATACAAAATGCATTTGAAAAGTATACCAAAAATAAATTATGAGGGTATGGTCAAAAGTTCCCAAGTCAGTTTTAATGTGACCTTTATTTAAAAAAATAAAATAATAATAATAATAAAAGTTTAAATATGTTAGTTTTCATTTAAATCAACACCTATGAAGTGAATAAAAAATTCAAAAATATAAAAAAATATAAACATCGCAGAATATTTAAAACACAGGCAATAACCAAAAAACATTTATTTAAACATTCCCTCTTTTTTTTTGAAGAGACATATAACTTTCTCGCGCTGGCGATGTGTGAAGGTTGATCGCCTCGAGTGTAATCACACATAGCGACAGCAATCTTCCAATCGCACCTCCACGCATCAGTTTTCACGGGGGTGATGGACACGAAAGTAAATTGCCTCAAGGGAACTTGAGTCACCAGCACTTCAATAACCCGCGCGCACATTTCTCTAATCTATCCTCAGTCCAGCTAAACGCAATCAATTCACTTCAATTCAATCTGTTAAACGACACGAAGAGGTTAATCGGGAAATAGATGCGGAACGGCAGAGAAGAGGGAAATGACATAAAACAAGGTGTACTGGGAATTTAATCTGCAACCGATGATGAAATGTCAAAACACTCAATTACTGATGAATTAGGTATATCTAATTGTTCAACTCTATTCTCTATGGGCTGTGGAGCCTGTTGATATCGGATGCAATGCAAAGGTGCTCTTGACAGCATCACCCACATCCATCTTCTGCCACACAGACTCACGTTAAACGGTAGAAAGTGTGACATCTCAGCTGTCAGATCACTTTGAGAACTGGACCGATTATTTGGGGTTCAGATGTGGCGATGCCCGACTGGGAATCAGAAAACAGAAGCGTAGATAATGTCGCGACACAATGTTTCGAGCACATAAGCTATCAAAATCAGTATCTAGAATGTAAACTAATGTTTATATCAGCCTACCAACATAAGTTAATTATGCGAGCTGAAGACTTTAAGCAGACCGCAAATAGCAATCGGTCTTTTTATCCGTATTATTCCTCTATCTTCGTGCAAAAAATATCAGTTCCGTTCAATTTTGTCCGGTTTAAGCGTATCGTTCATGCAGCACACCGGATTGACTGTTTCCATACGTCTAACTTTAACTTTATGATGTCATTTAGAGACATTCAGAGACGTTGCAGCTCTGCAATACCTGCATGCGTGAGCGTTGTCCGTTGATCTGATTCTGTATCGTAAAGATAGTTGTGTAAGATCTCGGCTCGATAGCGTTCATCAGTCTCTGCACTCTGAAGAAATCCTCATAACTGCACGCAGGATATACTGTTGCACGCTCACATTGCTCCCTATAGAATTCATAACTGTGTATCCTGGCAGTGTTTTGTTGAGATGGTGTCACTATAGCGAGGACGGCTGTCAAAGTCTCTTCCAACAAGAAAGGAGTGGCTTAGAGAAAGTGTGGACTCATTAAAAAAATTGGTAGCCTGACGTCACAGCCTACTGAGGAGTTTGATGAAAATAGTACGTCCCCTTTCCGACCAGCAGGTGGCACATTCCCTCACTTGACTCACAGAGTTCAGGATATGATTAATCAGTTGTCCGCAAGTTGACTGTTTTGAGAGCTTTTGTGAGATGCACACTGATCGTGCCTGGTTTCGGAACAGAGTTTTTGCCCTGCGCAAAGACAGGACAAAGAGAAATTTGAATTTGCAAATACACAACTGATGGACGCATTTGAGGATTAAACTTTTTTCCCCTCACGACTTGCCAGCTTTCACTGATTCAACTGTTTACTGTTGCACTGAAATAATTTAAACTCATTCCTTGATTATTAAAGGAATAGTTCTCCCAAAAATGAAAATTCTCTCATCATTTACTCACCCTCATGCCGTCCCATATGTGTATAGCTTTGTTTCCTTTGCAGAACACAAACAAAGATTTTTAGTAGCTTATTTCTGCTCTGTTGGTCCTTACAATGCAAGTGAATGGTGACCAGAACTCAGAAGGTCCAAAAAGCACATAAAACAATCCAAACGACTCTAGTGGTTTAATCCATGTCTTCAGAAGCGATAGGTGTGGGTGAGAAACAAATCAATATTTAAGTGCCTTTTTTACTCTCAATCTCTCCACTTTCCCAACCAATAGGGAGCTGAATGTGAAAATGAAAGTGTAGATTTTCCTTTTTGGAGAAAAAAAGGATTAAATATTGATCTGTTTCTCACCCACACCTATCATTCAAAATCAATAGGTTTCGGTTAATAAATGCCATTGTATGAATGTAGAAATGTCAACTGTCGGCCATGATTAATTTAATCCATGTGTGAAAGTGTCAAATAACAGGGCGGTAACTGAGATTATTGAGTAGTATTTGGCTGTTTATGTGATTCTAACATGGCAGACCCATGAGGGGAACCTCTCTATGTACAATAAAACAGTTTTTATAAGGTTGCTGACATGACCAGAATCTTCATCTCATATGAGTGCTCATGATTTTATAAATATGTTTCAAAATTAATTTCTTTAGGAGTAATTTTTTTTTTAAAGTGGACCTTTAAATAGAAGTGGTCAGAATAAGTGACTTATAATGAAAGTGAATTGGGCTACTCCATAAAGGCTAAAATAGATATTTTCTAAAGTATAACTACAAGATGTAAACATTATTAGTGTTGACATGATTTTGGTGTGGAAAAATGTGAAAATAACCTTATCTGTGTTAAGTTATCCAATACCGAGGTTTTGTTGTAGTGGCAACAAAGTTGTTATATGGGTTTAATTTTACACAGATAAGGTTAATAAGCGAACATACCACACAAAAATCATGTTAACATCTATAAAGTTTTCATCTTGTGGCTATATTTTTTAAACGTTTGTATTTTTACTTTTTTTGGGCTTGCCCCATTCACTTCTATTGTAAGTGGCTTACTTTAAATGTAAATTTTGGTCCTTTTTTTAAATAAATGGGGGATGAGTTTAATAGTTTGTGTGTGTGTGTGTGTGTGTGTGTGTGTGTGTGTGTGTGTGTGTGTGAGCGTGTATTTATCACTTTGTGGGGACCAAATGTCCCCATAAGGATAGTAAAACCCGAAATTTTTGACCTTGTGGGGACATTTTGTCGGTCCCCATGAGGAAAACAGCTTATAAATCATACAAAATTATGTTTTTTGAAAATGTAAAAATGCAGAAAGTTTTCTGTGAGGGTTAGGTTTAGGGGTAGGGTTAGGTTTAGGGGATAGAATATAAAGTTTGTACAGTATAAAACCATTATGTCTATGGAAAGTCCCCATAAAACATGGAAACACAACATGTGTGTGTGTGTGTGTGTGTGTGTGTGTGTGTGTGAGTGTGTGTGTGTGAGCGTGTATAAATCAACATAAAGCCACAAATGCTGTTAACTGAGAACTTTCATTTAACTTGACACAGCCTCTGAAAAACACGGTGCTCCTGTGTGAGACACTGAAAAAACAGACACTGCACAGCGGTCAAATACCTCCATCTATTACATGTTAACATAGGAAAGCAATTGAAAAACTGAGCAGACAGAGGCAAACAAATGCATTTGGTGTGAACAGCCCCTAATGGTATCTGTCCTAACTTGTGAGTGGAACAGAGTGAAATTGGAAAACTCTTGCAATACACACACACACACACACACACACACACACACACACACACACACACACACACAAACATACACACAAAAGTATTGTGGTGCTCGAGGCCAGATTATTACATCCTTTTAAAGAAATGCTCTTCATAACCAAAGGCTTGCATTAATATAATTGATTATTCAGGGTTGGTCGAAGCCATTTCCATCATCTTCTTTTGATGGGGTGAGAGGGGAAAATCATTAATTCAACATTAACAAAGAGGCAGGCCGTGATGTCCACAACATTACATTTCACAACAGCACAGGCTGTTGGCACTTATGATGACCCTCCTCCATGTAGAGGAGAGGAGCTCCTCTTCTGACATTACATTTCCATACCCATTAAGAATTGATCCAATCCAGCGATGCTTGGATCCAATAGCATGCAGACATGATTTAGATCTTTGAGAAGGAAGGGTTAAGGTCATTTTCATAGCTTTGCAAAAAGTCTAAGAGTGAGAGTGTTTTTCTGAAACCAGAAATTATTTTATTGATGATGTTGAATGGGGCTGCCACTCCTTAAGGAGAAGGACAAGGGCTCCACATGCAGTGAGTGACAGTGTGGTAATGGTTCACTTTGAGTGCATGCATGATTGAGCAACCTGTGAGAAAACCTGTCCCAACAGTACCTGTGAAAAGGTAGTTTTGCTTCCAAGGGTGACACAAAGTTCGTTCTGTTTTTTTTGCCAGTGCAACAAAGTTTGTTGTCTGATGTCTCCATGGACATTTCCAGCTTGAGTGTAAAAAAGTTCAGACAAACTATTAATATTCTTTGAGGTCTTTTTTATAGCACAGTGAAATGAAGCCCACTGAAAGAAGGCCGTCTAAAACATGAATGAATGGTAAAGTTAAAGCACTTATGATAATGCATCTTGCCTGAGAAATTGTGAATGCATGTGAAAAACATGCCGTTTTGTATTTGAAAGCCTTAGCCTTAGCAGATGTGATGGCTATTTTATGGAGGCTTATGTTATGAATATGAATGCTGCTTACATAAAAGTCAGTGGCACTGATGCATTGTTCGTTTAAGCGGTATCCCGGATCCGATGGGAATGGTATGCTCTGGAGCTAAATTAGATGAATTGTATTCAGCTTGTCAAAATGTCTGTCCTTCACAGCCAAAGTCAGTGATGTACTGATGACATTTACAAAACAGCAAACATCCATCAGAAACAAATGGGAGATAAGCAGGACAAAATAAGCTTTCTGAAATAAATATGATTCTCTGAGACAATGTAAACTAATAAACCAGGGCCATGTGCTCTTTGTGGTTCTTAGAGGCAAGCTTACTTTAACCAAAATAACCCAGTTTTAAGTACGGCATGTATTATTGAACGACCCACAGAGATGCAGATATGCATTTGCAGCACTATAAAAACTCCTAGTTTGCTCTGACCTTTCACTTCAATCACAATAGGTCGGCACTGAAATGCAAGGTATGGAAAGTTTGAAATATCGAATTTCCTCATGTTTCATAAATGCAATTTCCTTTTTCTTTTAAGACAATAGCAGTATTCCGAAGTAGTCTTTGTATTCAAAATGAATCTACAAGACCCTCTGTGTACTAATAAATAGCTGGTATCATTTAATTAAAGAATTACTTTTAAGTTCTACTTTTGTAAAGCAATTAATAAAAGCACATTGATTGTCATATTAACAGCTAAATGCATACCAGTACTTCAAAAAGCAATCTAAAAACAAACACAAATACATGTCTTGCATTGGAGGTTGAAACATAAAAAACTAGTTACAGCATATCTGATTATTACAAGATTAAAAAATACTTTAAAAAAATATCATTGTGTAGCCAGGGAATCTTGAGTAGTATTTAAGTCCATAAGAGTCCACTATGTCTTTAGGGTAATCCAATGAGAGATTAATGATAAGATATAAAGGATGCACTACAGTGGCCTCAGACTTGCTATCACTGAGGACAGCCTAGGAGAAAAACACACAATCAGATTTAGAATAACAGATTAAATTATTGTTAAAAACAGTAATACCCCTGATATAAGCCCTGCTGGGCATGAGAAGCATGGCTCTACTGCATATGTGGGTCACAGTTTTACAGTGTCATCATTTAAGCTGAAAGAAACAAAACAAATAAATAATATTTGATATTGTTTTACATCAGCATAAAAGTGTCAACAGTCACATGCATTGCATGGTATTATAGCTAACAACTAAAGAAGGCATGTTCTAAAACAGCAGGATGGAAATGTTAGAATCACAAAATGTGTAGGCCTACCAAGATATGCCATCTTGCCTTCATGTCTTTATGTTTTAAAGCTGAAGTGTGTAATTTTTTAGCTGTTAAAATACTTTCTCCTGTCATGGCTTACATAATATGCAGAGTTGTCTATCATTAAGTTATTTTTAAAGGGTTGATTCCTCTGAATAGTGTAAAAACTGCGGCTGTGTGGCACTATCAAAACATTGCTCTGTTTGTTTGAGCCCCTCGACCAACCCAACAAACCAGTGTTGACTCAAACAATGGCATGTTTTTGGGAAATCAATTTAAGAATGATAATTATTTTTGCAATTCTGTTTGGTGACGCTAGTCAATACACAGATAAATAATACACGTCACCTTTAACTTTCTCTGCAGTATTAATTAGGTCATTTTTAAGAAGGTACTTGAAAAAAGTATATTGATGTACTGCATGTTGAGGTTGACCGATTAATCAGCAACACTGCTTTTGGAACTATCCTTTATTGGTAAAAATACACAAAATAGTTCGCCGATAGTTTTTGCTGCATAAAAGTCCTGTGTTATACACCAAATCTTCATTTTTTTCCTGGTTATTATTGGGATTTTGGTTGCAATAAACAGCATCTGGGATTTTATTCATTTTGGACTCTAGTTGCCTCTTTCTGTGCCTGTCACAATAAGGAAAAATGTAATAAATAACATTAAGTAAAAAATGTTTTGTAACTTTTGGCTAATTAATCAATTATCAGCCATTTCCGCCACCTTAGTTATCGGTATCGGCAAAATCGACTTTCAGGAGACCTCTAGATATATGTTCTGTTGTTAAAAGGATAGTTCACCCAGAAATGAAAAGTCTCTCATCATTTATTCACCCTCATCCCATACCAGATGTGTATGAGTTTCCTTCTTCTGCAGAACACAAATGAAGATTTTTAGAAGAATATTTCAGATCTGTAGGTCCAAACAATGCAAGTGAATGTTGGTTGGAACAATGAAGCTCCAAAATGCACATAAAGGCAGCATAAATGTAATCCATTAGATTCCAGTGGTTAAAGGTGCACTCAGTAATTTTTTTAAGTATGTTGAAGTAAATTACATTGACTTACACTGACACCTAGTGGCCTGGAGGCTGAATCATTCAAACACAGTAGTTTTCAGTTGCCAATTCCATTGTTGAAATTAACTATGCACAGTAAACCTGGATTAATTTAATCCATGAATGAAAGTGTCCAATATCAGAGCAGTTACTGAGATTAAGCAAGTAGTGTTCAGCTGGTCATGTGATCTTCAAAGATCAATATTTAAGTCCTTTTCACTATAAATTCTCCTTCCTGCCCAATTGGTGGCAATATGCACAAATATTTGAATTACCATAAATAGAAGAAGAAGAAGAAGAAGGTGAAAGTGGAGATTTCAAGTTATAAAAAGTACATTTGGAATATTGATCTGTTTCTCACCCACACTTATCATATCGCGTCAGAAGATATCGATTTATCCACTGGAGTCGTATGGATTGCTTTTATGCTGCCTTTATGTGCTTTTTGGTGCTTTTGGACTACATTGACTTGCGTTATATGGACCTACAGGGCTGAGATATTCTTCTAAAAATCTTCAGTTGTGTTCTGCTGAAGAAAGACTGTCATACACATCTTGGATGGCATGAGGGTGAGTAAATGATGAGAGAATTTTCATTTTTGGGTGAACAATATCTTTAAGTTAGAAGGTCTGATTAACAACATCAATATGAGACACAGAGCATCACACTCTCTTTGAAATTACTTTCTTATTCAGATACAATAACAAAGATGGCAGCCTGTTCTAATCAGCACAATAAAATCACACCAAGATAAACAAAAAACTAACAAATAAAATCACACGTACAGACACAGACCTTCCCCATGAGCTGCATATTACCAATAAATCAAATTACTGTTGGCTTTGGCTTTCCGTGAACATAAGTAGCAGTGTCAAATAAATTAGATGGTGAGAGATGGATATCTCAACACTTCCAAATGAAATGGCAAACAAAATGGAAGACGATATAAAGAGCGATTAATCTTGTCATTCACTCACTATAACTTTTGCTATTTGTTTGCAAAATATTGCACAGAGACATTAAAAAGAGAGAGAGAGAGGCCAGGAAGAAACACTTTCAATCTACTTATTATTCATGGATAAATAATAAACAAATATAAGAATACTCATTAGATTAAAGACCACGGCTGCTCAGTACGGGGCAAACTTGTGCCGCTCTGATTGTTTGATGCTGGACGAAGTGGGGATCTTTGCGGTGTAGGGGGTGAGGCCGGGCGGGAGGCCCGCGGAAGCGGCTGCGTGCACTGCCAGCAGAGGGACGGTTTTCATGCCAAGCAGGCTGGAGACAGGCAGGGCGTAATGGGCACTGGGGAAGGAGGAGATAGACTGGGGGGAGTGGATGTTAATAGCGGAGGGGGGAGCAGCCAGGACAGCCGTGGAGGAGGAAGGGGCAGACTGGGAGAAACCCAGGCCAAAGTCGATAGGTGTGGTGGAGGAGGTGGAGGATGCAGCCTGGATGCTCAGTTTAGCCATCTCTAAACTGCACACACACACACACACACACACACACACACACACATGGAGAAGGAAAGACGTGAGGGAAAGTGTGGGTTAATAGAAAGGTTAAGGGACGTAAACAAGAGGAGACAGTGACATGAGGGGGTGAGAGAAATAGAAAAAAGAATAATCAATTTGGGGAATGTTATGTGTTACAAGAAGGAATGAAAATAAGGGTATAACATGCCTGGATGAGAATTGATAAAGGAGTGCCAAATAAGTGAGTTGAAACAAACCAAATAGACTGCGGCCTAATTCCTACATATTAACCCAGACCTTGTGTTAAAAGTGAAAATCCGGTGATTATTTACTCAACCTCATGTAGTTCTAAACCAGCATGCTGTTATTTTTAACATTGAACACAAAAGGAGGATTTTTCAAGAATCTTCACACAGCTCTTTTCCATACAATAATTCTCCTTTAGGGTTCCGCAGGAAATTAACAGCATACGGGTTTGGAACAATATGAGGGTAAATAATGTCAGAATTTTCATTTTTGGCTCAACTATTCCGATAAATGAGGGATGGAAATATCTTACCTAGCACTGATGAGGTACTGAGCCACACTGATGCTGGCTGGGGAACCTGTGATGGTGACGTGGCGCACAGCCGAACCGTCTGTGGCCCCCGCAATCTTGATCTGGGCTCCAGACATCTGCCGAATCTCATTGATCTTACTGCCCTGTCTGCCAATGATGCAGCCTATGAGCTGAGTGACCGACAGACAGACAGACAGACAGACGGGTAAGGGCCAAAAACATCTGGACATTAGAAGTCTAAAGAGGCTGAAAGTGAAAATCTTGAAATAGAAAACTTTAAACCCACTATAAAAATATTCACAGATACTAAGAAATTATGAATTACTTTAAATTACAGTACATGTAAACACATTAGAAAGCAATATTCCTCCAAACGTAGTTACTGCAATATGATGACTTTTCTGTTTGCTGACTTCATTTGTGTTGTTGTTATTGGTTTGTTTTTTCATCACTGTTATTTGTTTTTTGTGTGGAGATTCTAAGTGCTCATCTTTTTATTTGATGAGATTTGTTTGCCACCATTATTGAGGTTTGTGTCATTATTGAGTATTGAGGTCTGTGTGTATTTAAATGTAGTTCTTGCGCATAATATTTTGCTTTTGCAAGATGATTTTTCCTCTGAAGCAAACATGCTATTTCTTATTAAGAGTCATGTAAATCTGTAGTTTTCCTGACAAAAATGTATATGAGACTGAATGAGGCACTTTGCATTTAGTGTATGAACAAATTCAAATTGGCTAAACAAAGTTGTGCCATTTTTAAAAAATGTTAACATGGTTTTTGAGGAAAAAAAAACCTCTGGAATTTTAAGTACATAATCTTTAAGAGATGACATCAACAGAGTAACAAAGTGTTATCATGCAAGGGTAGTAAAACACATAATCCAAAATCAAATCCATGTACAGTGAGGTCAAAAACTCTGAGACGTTGTTTTCATTTAAAAAAAATAATACAATTAAATGTCAAACCTGTTTTAACCGGTTTCTTTCTAGGTTGCAAAAAAATGTACCCCAATGTACATTGAAATAATGGCAAAAATGCAAGATGAGCAGCAATAAAGATTGTGCCCCAAGCTTACATCATTAATAGTGGAAAATGTATATCACATACAACTTACATCATTAGGTATGGTCAGCTCCTGAGAACTGGTTGCAAAGGAAGCATCAAGACCTATGCAAGGAAATAGGACGTAAAGACCACACATTTCGACAGCTGACTAAATTTGCAATTTGGAGATCTGCAGTTAACATTTTAACATTGCTACACCACCATTGAGATTGTGCAAATAAAATACAAATTATTGAAATTTAAATGAAACATTGTATAAAAGCATTAAGGCTGCTGCAGTGAGTGACTCATGAGTGAATTTCTGATTGATTTACATCTCCCTGAGATGGAAAAAAACATCCATAACAGCATTTCCAAACAGCCCACATTATCGGAACATCTATGACGAGGCTGTCTCTTTATTTCCATGGTAATAATTATGGGCAGGCACTTGCAGCATGTGGACTCAGTGTGTCATGATGAATGTGGGCTGCTGTGAGAGTGAGCTTCAGGTTTGCTTAGGAAAATGCTGCCGGTTAGAACAGGTCAGGGGTATTGTGGAGGAATGGAGTGACATGAAGGGAGATGAAGTGTTAAACAAATTAATGCAGGGTAAGGCAAACACCTGCCCTAGTGATGAGTTGACATAAAAGGAGCGGGGTGACGTATGCATCGTCGTCATGCTCTCGATAAGGTGACCTGACACACTCGGAAATTCTTATGATGGCTCAAAGCAGCTGTAAGCAGCTGGCTCTGAGCGCAAACTAACTAGAATTATCAGGAGTGGTTAGTGGTTGCAGGGGTGCCAGTGTTATAGACAAACACTCTTTTTACCTACAATAATTTTGCAATTTTATTATCAAAGATACAAATCATTTAGATAAAATCCACTTGGCTCAAAATCTGGCTTCAGAGTGGTTATATCATAGCATGTCATATGCAGCATAATGTTTGCTCTCTGACACATACAGTTTTGTGATATTTGTAGCCTTACCACAATATGGCTTCACCCTCACTTTCTTCAGAGTGGGAAAGTAGAGTGTGTGGTGGTGAATGCATGAGGTGGAAGTGGAGAGGGAGAGAGACAGATCGAAAAAGAGAAAGACAGGCAGAGAGACAGACAAAGGAAGAGACAGACTTCCCTGGGGAGCTCTGGGTACGTACCAGGGAAGGTGGGGTTGCTCTGCCCAAGGGAGGTAAAGGGGATATGCTGCATAGCCAACTGGTGAAGCTTTGTCAACTGCGGGGGCAGGAAGGGAGGTTAGAACTAGCCAATCAAAATTGAATTATTTCAGAGGAAACTCACATCTACAGACAGAACAGCACCCATATTAAAGGATTAGTACAACCAGTTACTTTAAAATGTGTATTCTAAAAGCAAGTTAAATTTTCACCCAAACAGGTGAGATTTTTAAGGTTAATGCTCTATCGAGTTATAAATCAACAAAACCTACCTCCCTCCCCGTAAACTTAAACCTAACCAATAGTGTCATAAAAAGCAAATGTAAGATGAAAAATGCAATTGCTGAAGAAACCACATCATATTGTGATGGTTCTACAACACTACAGGCTAACATGTCGACCTGCGTGCTCTTCAGGACTCATGCCCCTGTCCTTTGAATGCAACGCTCAAATGTAGTTGGCTATTTAATGCAAATAAAAAGCATCGTCTTACAAGTCATGCGCTATAGTAAGAGTGTTTTGATGTCATAAGACAGCAATGTACTTGTGATTGGTGTGAAATGAAATAAAAGTAATTGTGATACATACAATGAGCTACGTAAAATTAACTGTGCATAAATGAAGGTATAATAACAGTTTTCTATGAAACCAGGTAGAATTATTCACTGATAATCTTCCACTCCAGTGAGCTCAAGAACAGAGCCAGTCAGTGAGTAGAACTCAAAAACTGAATCAGTCTGATTTATGAACAAATCGTTCAAACTAGACAGATCAGAACCCACTCTGGACTCAATTCTCAAGTTAACAGTTTGTAGAAGATTATTTAGTACCATGGACTACCATTATGGGGCTTTTTTGATGTTTTTGATTCTTCAATATTGTCCTTTTGTGTTCTATGGTGGGGAAAAAGCATAGGGCTTTAGAACGACATGAGTAAATGATTATAGAATTTTCATTTTTGGATGATCTATTCCTTTAACGGGTTAGTTCACCCAAAAATGAAAATCATTTACTCACCCTCAAGCCATCCTACTTGTATATGAATTTCTTCTTTCAGCCAAACACAATCAGAGTTATATAAAAAAATATCCTATATATTTTATAATTGGAATGAATGGTACCTTAGATTTTGAAGCCCAAAAAAGCTACTCAGCTATTCAAAAGCTATAAGCGTTTATTGGCTTCCTCTATCCTCTGCGCTTTCGATTTCGTCACTTCTCACTGGAGCTTACGCTACACCTATGTCATAAGCCAGAACTCTCTCGTGAAAACGCGGACAGCTGTTACCGGTAGCCAGTGATTAGTTTATAAAGTTATAAATATGGATATTTTTCTTACAAAAATGCATCACTTTGCTTCAGAAGACCTTTATTAACCCCCTGGAGCGTATGGATTACTTTTATGATGGATGGATGGATGGATGTATTGGATGGATGGATACACTTTTTTGGGCTTCAAAATCTAAGGTACCATATGCTCCCATTATAAAGCTTGGAAGAGCCAGGATATTTTTTTATATAACTCCGATTGAGTTTGGCTGAAAGAAGAAAGTCATATACACCTAAGAAGGCATGAGGGTGAGTAAAATATGGGATAATTAAAAATTTTGGGTGAACTAACCCTTTAAGATTCAATTAGAGTAGTTATACAGGGCCAGATTCACAGAATGAAAATTCCTCTTAACTACCATTTTCTTCTTAATTTCTGACTTAAGAAAAAAAGTTGAAACATTTTGAATTCCCCCCCAAAATATCTTTATTATTAGGATTAATAATAAAGTCTTAATAAAATTATTATTAAAAATCATCATAAATAACATCTTAAAGTTCGGATAACCTCACAGTTGTCTTAAAGCTGAAGTATGTAATTTCTGCGATGTTAGCAGCAGCGAAAGGAATTGCAAAAATAAACAATGTTTTCAAAACAGCTTTCCTCATCTGCTGTTGTTCAAACCATCAGATAGTTCCATCCCCAACTAACGCCATTAAATGAGTAAAGTTGTTGGGGCAGGTCTAAGTGGGTCGCTCTAAACAACACAGATATTTTATAGTGCCACAGAAACAAAGTGTTTACAGTGTTTGAGAAAATGAACCTCTGAATGACTTAATTGTAGTTCCCTGTCTGTCGCTCACTTCAAGGTTGTGTCGAATGAAGTGACACTAGGGGACTTTCTTGAAGGCTTCGGTTACCTCTGCACTTGAGTAAAGGCTAATGAGAATTTGGCAGACAGAATTTGCACGTCCCTTCCCCGGACATACGGTTATAAAGGGAGAGAATCATGCATCTGTTCATTCAGATTTCTTCTTCGGAGCCGAGCGGTTGTACGATCAGCGAGCGGAGATCACTACTGTTCCACTCACCTCTGTAGAGCATTTGCTGATGGATCCAGCTGATTTGGGAGTGGTTTGGCAACACACAGGTAGACCTGTTTGCTTCCCAAGAGACTTCCCACTGCCCGCTCTGGTACTCCCTAGCGGAGGCTCCCCTCGGGATAAACAGGCTGGCACACACTTGGTTCTCGGAACAGAGATGGGACACTCTCTGGCATACGCACCCAGAGCTCTGGAACCTCGGCGTCTGGCCCCTGGATAGGATGCAGAAGATCTAAGTGGCCTACCACCTGCTGTCGTAGACACGATCAACCAAGCCAGAGCTCCCTTTACCAGGCAACTTTACACCCTGAAGTGTACCTAAAAAGTTTATGACGATTTTTATTGGGCATTGGGGAAGGGTACGTGCTTTGGCACGCAACTGCCTGCCCACTGGGGTTGTGTCCCCCTGGCCACGACGCTGAATCGAGCCACTGCAATGTCCGAACCTTATTCTTGGCTCCTCGGTGCAAAACCTGAATAAACAGATGCATGATTCCCTCCCTTTATACCCGCATGTCCGGGGGAGGGACATAAAAATTCTGTCTGCCAAATTCTCATTGGCCTTTTCTCAAGTTCAGAGGTAACCGAGGCCTTCAAGAAAGTCCCCTAGTGTCGCTTCATTCGACAAAATGTCTCATTCCCTCCATCAAGGAACGGAGGTTACAACAGTAACCTAGAAGTTATCTCTGCATATTAAGCTGAAAAGGTTGCATACTTCTATATTTAATGAGTATATTTAATGAATTTACTGGGTTATTTCAAATGTGACTTGTTCTATCATGTTGAGTCGTAAGTTGCAATGGGCTGTTTATGTAGAAATGTATGCCGTTTTTATTTTCAGCTTTAAAAATAATGTAAATGTTATCATGAAATGTAAATAATAAATGTTGTTTTGAAGCATTTAAATGTGGTGTCCATTCATGCTAGTCTACTCAAATGGATGCATGGCATAGCAGTCTCCCCTTGATCTTTAGAGTCCATAGAAACATAATAATAATAATAATTATTATTATTATTATTATACAGTATAAATAGAAAACTGAGACTGCCCTTTTTACTTTAGTGGATAAAATGTGAAATGTGTTTTTGGGTCAAAGTGACTCAAAATGACCATGAGATGCTTGCTACTCTTTACAATTTACTGTACCAGTGTTTGAAGTTGTTGTATTAGACAAGGCAACCTCATGAGCAGGCTAGTATAATCAGAGAATGACAAAGCCTGTCCTTTTTTTCATAAGAAAAAAAATGAAGATGTTCTTATGGAAATATTTGAGAACTTCTTAAGAATGTTTTTAAGAATTACATTTAGAAAGATTTTTATGAACTTCGTAATTTATCCTAAGAACTCAAATGTTTTCTTCTTAAAGGGATAGTTCAACCAAAAATGAAAAACAAGAATATTTCAGCTCTGTGGGTCCTCACAATACAAGTAAATGGTAACCGAAATTCTGAAGCTCCAAAATGCTCAGTATAAATGTAACCCATAAGACTCCAGTGGTTAAATCCATATCTTTTGAAGTACTATGATAAATCTGGGTGAGAAACATATAAATATTTAAGTCCTTTTTTTACAATAAATACTCCTTCATGCCCAGTAGGTGGCGATAGGTATGAAGATTCAAATAACCAAAAACAAAAGAAGAATGTGAAAGTGATAGTGGAGATTTATAGTAAAAAAAGGACTTAAATATTGATCTCTTTCTCACCCACACCTATCATATCACTTATGAAGATAAAGATTTAACCACTGGAGTCTTATGATTACTTTTAAGCTGCATTTATGTGCTTTTAAAGCTTAATATTTTTGGTCACCATTCACTTGTATTGTATGGACCTACAGTGCTGAATTATTCTTAAAAAATTCTTCATTTGTGTTCTGCTGAAGAAAGAAAGTCATACACATCTGGGATGATATGAGGGTGAGTAAATTATTTTAATTTTTGAGTGAGCTAATCCTTTAAAAATATTTTTGTGAAACTGGCCCCAGGTCTCCTCTGGACTTACTCTCCACTTACCCTCCCAAATGAGATAACATAAAAAAAGTTATAGCATTTATGTTAGTGATTCTGTTAACACATTGTGGCAGGGCAGAGGGCGGGGGCGGGTCGTGATCATACACACCGTCCCTTATCGGCAAATTCAGCCTCCGAGAGGGATAAAGGCCGATGACAGACGGTGGTGCGATGAGAGAGAGATCGTTTACGGACATGTCCGTCATGTGTGTGTTTGTTTAAGTTTAATATTAAAAATATTATTTATATTATCAAGCCGGTTCTCGCCTCCTCCTTTCCATTGACTTCTTTACACACATCTTGGTCTCTTGCGTCTCATCCAGGGATATAAAATAGTACAGAGTTACTGATGATAGGGACAATAGATATTAAAGAAATGGTCATTGTCAGATACCATCTTTCACGCATCATGCCTCTGATATCCTCGCTCGAAGGAAGCAACTAAGTTAGTGGAGGCTTCAGTGTGATCGGAAAGACAGGGATGTTGGCTCTTAGGTGTGTGTGAGGAATGCATTGGGAGAATAGTGGTTGTATAAGGGGTGGGATGTGGCTGAAGGGCTGCAGTGGTGTTGTGAAGTGTGCTGCGAATGACACTGATCAGGCAGTGAGACTAACACTTACATCTTGGGGTGGAATTGCAAATTGTCCTGGGATTGTAAAAGCCTGTGGACAAGATAACATGTTAAGGTTAGTTGGAGTGTACAAATTACAACAGCCTATTTACTCCTTTGTCATTAGTCTCAGCTTCAGATGGCACACCCACAGACCACCAACAAATCTGATTTTCTGCCAAAATGTTTTCTGTTTTGAATAATATTTTACATGCATTCTATTAATGGAGCATCATCTTTTTCAGATGCACCTAGAAAACATGCAACAACAAAACGAACTGTGGTTGGTCACTATACATGTCAGTCTTCCTTTCTATGTGGACACTTCTTAGCCAGAATAAGCTGCAAAGGGGTCCAGACCTAATGAATTTTGAGAAAACTGTAATCAATTATTCTTAATGTAACCACAAGGTGGCATTACAGTACATTAACCTTTCATGCTATCACCAGCCATGGTGATTAATAGATTCAGTACTCATCTGCCTTTTAAGAAAACAGCGCTTTAAACCTCCTGAAACAAGTGGAGCTTGTAGCTGACATGGTTCTACATTATACAGACAAGCAGCATTTGCAGTCTTGTTTTCACCTAACTAAAAACTAAAGTTCATGACCTCTCTAATGTACAAGCAGCCCCTTGGACAACATACCAGGTAGCAGAGATTTGTCATAGAAGAAGGGTCAAAGTTTAGATTGCAGCCTCAATTCTCATTCCCACAAAAAACATTAGCACAGAATGGTATAGAGCTGAATGGATTGTCCAGCTATTTACAGCTGTATTTACAGTAGGCCTACTAGGTTGCCAACATTACAATTCAGACCAAAACCTCTGATCTGCATGTTTAAGAGCACTTGACACGGTCCCCTTTGGTGACTGTATTACTGATTGATCTGAGATTTATTCTGCCAACTGATCTCAATGTAATCATTCGGGTAAATGTCCACACTCACAGCTCCCCACTGGGACTGCAGGGAACTGTGGACTTTTCATTACAATGGATGCAAAACTCACCGGAGCAGCATGTTGTTGTGCCAACACTGTGTGGCTGCCACCTGCAGAGGGTTTGGGTCGGTATGGAATGGTGGCTCCTTTAGGTGGTGACTACATATGGGAGATAATAACAGGCAAGACAAATGCAATGGCATTTAAATAGTCAGCATCTTTCAAAAGATTTGTATATAAAATGGAGAGAAATATGTATAAGGTGCTCTCAGTAGTTGTTTGTTTATGTTGACAATATGTCCGTTGTCTTACACTTACACCTAGCGGTGTGGATGCGGCATCTCACAAAATCAAAAGTTTGAAGTGTAGAATTACCCTATGTTGTCTGACATGGTTAATCTATTCCAAAGCAAATGTTAAAAAAAATTAGGGAGTTACAGAGTAACAGAAGTAAAGTCTGTTCTTTAAGCTCGTTTTAAAGACCCCATGAAATCAAAATGAGAGTTTTGTATTTTGCAGTAACGGATTGCATGTAACCTGGATAACATACACAGATTACAAAAATAAAGTACTTGTGATTAGATTACATTTTGAAATATATGTGATTTGTTTCATGGATTACATGATTACATTCAGTACAGCCGCTCCCTATATGCAGACTACGCAGTCTGCGTAGGGCACCAACTCCCTAGGGGGGCACCATCTTACCCTAGGAGGGCACCAGAAAGTCCACCGGCTGCCCTTACTCGCATGTTATACGCTATTCAATGACCCAAAAGCATTTGCGGAGCACAGATAATCGCTTCACGCTCATATCACGCAAACCCCACCCCCCAATCAATTTGGCCAGCGGCAGCCCTGATTTTCCTGATATCACAGTGCAAATCAGCTAACGACAATAACTACTGCATAATTGACTAATTATGCTCCTAAATTTTAAAAGAGTGGTCTGAGCCAGAGCCTGAAATACAAGTGATAAGTCTAGCCAGGTAGAAATACATACATTTAAGACAGTATGGTCTCGTTCCACCACATACAAAAATAACTTGACTTTCAAGAGACAAAGGGAAAAATGTAATAGTGCAGTAAAATCTTTGCCTTTCAAGAAATATATTATTGATTAGATTAAAACATATTAAGATCATATATTCATTAAAACCTGCAATAAGTAATCCAAAAGTAATCAGATTAGATTACCTAAAAGTGTCATCTAAAAATATTTATTACTGATTACAATTTTGGTCAAGTCATTTGTAATCAGTACATTTTTGTAATCAGATTACATTTCAGAAGTAATCTACACAACTCTGTCTTGATGCTTGTGTACTCCTAAAGGATTAAATAATTAACTTTTAGGATATAAACATTTTATACTTTCTGTCTCTCTTCTCAGGGAAAACAGACCAAAAATATTGATACCTCAGATTTTTGACAAGCAAGTAGCAAATTACAATTCATGACTGTGACATATCTAAAACCTATTGGTGATTTATTTTAATTGTATTAATTTTTTTCAAATGGACAAGCCCTTCCTGTTTCAATAGGAAATATATCAACCCAATAAACAAAACTGAGCCAAGTGTTCTCATGGTATCTTTAATATGTCAGTCCCTATGAGGCAGCCCAGCTTATGTAGAATAAAACAGCTGTCTGTCTATTGTGAGTATACCTCGTTTTGAACAGATTTCTCAATACTTCTATTTCATTATGTGTAAAACCTTTTTAATGAGGCAAAAGTACTGGTTACACCTTTAAGCCTCAATAGATTGTTCTGTTCTGCAATGCACTGAACAGAGAAGAGTCTTTAACAAAGGCATCCAAGGTTGGATACTGGGAACTAATGAAGCAAACAGAAACATTTAACATGTTGTGCATGCATTGAAACTGAATGCAAATGAAACGTGAAGGTGAAAGAGACTAAAAATATCCCACACCTGAAATAATATTTAAGCACAAGGGAAATCATGCATAAAATTTCAATTAAAAAAAATGCATCCACACTCACACTCCATGCACTCGCACTACATGCACTCGCACCAACCTCTAGCATGACGGTGCAGATGTTCTTCACACATTGTGTGATGGCGTGGGGGGTGCCTGAGATGGTCACAGCTCTTTCAGTAGAGTCAGGGAGTAAGTCTCCTGCTACCTGCACCTGGGCACCTGTGCTCTGACACATGGAAACACTGTTATTGAAGACAAACTGCAGATGATACCATTCTTGCTCATTTCTTAAGTGGTAATAGTTAAAGCTGAAGTGTGTAATTTTTTCAATGTTAAACATGCGCATGGTGAGTTTTTCATGGATGCCGTGAAGAATAGCGTGAAGCCTCCACACGCAGCATGTCTCCGTGGCATCACTACGCCACCACGAGAACTTAAAAGTGCATTGGGAATTGGGCTTTCCAAATTGGGTGAAAAAGGGGATAAATTCCCCCCCCCCCCCCCAAAAAAAACCCCAATAGGACTAACAATTAAAAATTTTCATAGTTCAGTACATTTACACTTATGTTCTTAGCAGATTCTTTCCAAAGCGACTTACAGAAAAGTGTGCCATTAAGTCCCTCTTGGTATGACTGCTATTCTGATGTCTAGAACTGACATTGTTATGGTCTGGCCAGTTATTTAGGTCAATCTATTTGCATACTGTATATAAATGCAAGCCTATTTATTTAGGCCTTGCTGTGCTGTCCTGTCCTAGTCATTCATAGCAACTGGAAATAAAGGCAGCAAGTTCACCCCTCATAGCCCTCAACAGAAAGGACGGCTATATTTATTCAATGAGATCCACCAGCTGAATTAAAAAAACAAAGCCTTCATGCAAAAGCCACTGTCCTTATGTCAATTTCAACAGCTAAATGAAAAAGAATGGTTCCACTTGTGAGATGGATTGCTTTGGTTTTCATTAATGAAAGCCATAAATACATAAGTTTGAGGGATAAGCAGAAGTATTTCGGAGTTTGAAATTAAAGCTGAGGGGCCCAGCAGTCTCATCATAACATGTGGAATGAGCGGAAGGCAGAATTGAGTGCCCCCCCCTGCGCTGAGGAATAAAAAGTTTTGCCTTGATGAGGACAATCAATCAGGGTGATGTTAATTGTTTTGTGCTTGCCGCTGAGACAAAGAAAACAAATTGTTTAACGGATCATTCTGTACATCATCTGAGGGCCGCTGTGACCTGCATTACAAACCCTTTTGCATTTTGGCAACTGATTAAACTCACATCTACCTCTCTGATCTCTTTGATCTTGGAGCCTCCTTTGCCGATAAGTGAACCGCACTGACTGGCGGGGAAGACGAGGCGCAGTGTGACAGGAGGCCTGCTTGTCACTGTGCTGTTTATCATGGAGGCCATGATATCCTAAAAGAGGGAAAAGATATGCATGTGTATCGGTTAGCAGCTCAATTCAGCCGTTCTTAGATGAATACAAAGTAAAGGCAGATGTTATTTGCGCAAATAGTTTTAGTGTAGCTAACTAGTTTGACTAGTGACATACAGTGTATTATTATAAAAATAAAACGATATTATATATAGTATATATAGTTCTGTATAATGTTTTTATAGTTTAAAAAACAAAAATGTATTGAGCCTACATCATTACTCTATTATAATATTATTTGTATTACATTTTACTGTATATATGGTATAATAATATACTATAAGTACTATTAGAATGGTACTGTATAATTCTATACTATTTGCATTTTGTCTTGTAACATAAACTATTCTAATAGTATAATGCAATACTAATGTGGGATATATTCATATGCATAGTATATGTGCAGTATTTTACATAGGCCTAAATGTATTAAGACTTACTATATAGTTTAATTACATACAGTATTATATACAGTGGTTTTGTCTGATTCTTCCAAACAGCTGCAAATAGCCACATTGGCTATTTGTTTATACCCAATGCAGTCACTTTGAAAAAAACAAGATGATAACAGATAATAATAAAATAAAATTAATTCAAATCGCCCATCATTTCAATTGTACATTACTGTAAAAATCACACACACCTCCTCAAATTTCTCTGCAATCATGGCGAATGCTTTGAAGATGACCTCAGATGCACCGGTTATGGTGACGATGCGCTCTGGACTTGATCCATCAGATATGTTAATTCGGGCTCCACTCTGAATCCACAAAGAAGAGTTTTGTGCTGAATTAAATATAATTCAGCAGTCCTTACCTCAGTGCTAATATTTGGATCCTTTCCCAAGTAAATACCATTTAACTGATCATGCAAATGAAATGTAATAAGCTGAGTTTGTTTAAACTGAAAATGATTCCTATGATTGTTTTCCCATGTTTCGTTTTTGAGATACAGTACATGAAGTGACCCAAATGAGTTACTTTTACCCTTTATTTGACATCTCATTTACTCAACAAGTCAGGTTTAACAGTGTACATTTCAATGGAGTTTGTTAGCAACAGTTCATGGTCGAATACAAAGTGTGGCCAACAACAATATGTGAAATATCAATTTACTTAAACGATTAGTCTTATTTGATATTTGATCATGAAGCTCAAAATACAACTTACCTCCTCTCTCATTTTTTTGACAGTCTCTCCTTTCTAAACCCAAACAAGGAAAAGGTCATTTTAAAAGACTACTTGAAAATATAACATTAATGCTATTTGTATTTGTATATCGTATTGATATTTAACAGTATAAGCCATACTTAAACCACAATAAGGACATCATTGGAGTTTTGGATAACTAAATATTAAAGGTAATATGTGTATTTTGCTTAATTCAGTTTCATTTAGTTATCAGAATAATCCTGAATTATTACCTTCCCAATGATACTTCCAACTTCCTAGAAACACACACAAAACACAAACAGAAAACTGTTAATCTGGGCTTTTAATAATGTTCAAATGAGTGCATAGCAAACTGGAATACTGCAGGATTATGGAGTTAGGTCTTGTTGGAAACATTTTCCTGGAAATTTTCAGGAATGGTTGATCAAAGAAGGATTTCAGGTCCTTTCTCATTAGAAAAGATGATGCAGTGAACATATATACCACTTTGTGCTTTCTCTATATCTAATTAGAAGCCAAGCACCGAAGAAGCGTAGCCCACGTTGTATTCATTAGCATTCTTATTAATAGCATTCTTCTGGCTGTGTGTCTATGGGAGTCCCATGAACTGTTTGGAGGAAAGTTGTGAAATTTAGCAAAGTGATTGGGGTTGGCCTCAATTGTCCCCTGAACCATTTGGGGGTCTCTCAGTCAAACCCTCTAGCGCCATCATCAGCTCAAAGTTTGACTTTTCTCTTGATAATAACTTCTGAAACCTTTGGTCTACTCTTTTTTTTTCCACTAATTCTGAGTAGATAGAACCTGTTTTTTATCCATCAATCCATCCATCCATCTCTTATGTAATGGTTAATAGCAAAACATAAAACCAAATATCAGAGAGCTCTGCGATGTGTCTTACCTTCCCATGCATTAACAGACGGATGGTGAGGGTGACATTTAGTCCACCCTCTGATCCTCCGCCCTGTCTCTCATACATATTCATTCTTCTCTCGGGTCTAGATGCCTCAAACAGACTGTCTCTGTCCACACAAACAGACAAATTTACCAGTTCAGTCACAGCTGCTAAAAGAATTCGAAGATGAATTTCAGTGAGCAAATCCAGACATTTCAGGCCTGACAACATATATATTTATTTATTCTGCCTATTACCTCTTGCAACCGTAAACATCTTTTCAGTCGTGCATACATTTTGTTTTGCTCTAGGTACCTGGTTTTGTGTTCTGGCATAAAATTGGGTGTTATTTCCCTCGGGCTCTGCTAGAAGGAGGTAGCTAAGTGGGTGACCTGGGGTCCTGTTTCTAATTCACAAGACCACTCTAATGGTTCTATTTTAACAGAACCATTGTCCTCAATTGTCCTTCCTGTTTTTATGTTTGTGGTCCCAGGAACACCAATTATGCACATAAAATAACAATATTAGTAATTTGGAAATCCAATTATTCTGTTGTAATATCTAAATCACATGGTTTGATTCAAGCCAAAAAAAATTTTTTAACATCAATGGATCAACTCGAATACATTAGATTACAAAATCATTTTTAAGGATTAGATCAGGTAGAAATATATTTTTGAGCTATTAAACTGCCCTTGGAGCAGAACATGAGGGTTATAGAACTAGTGTGACGGTGTTTGATAAAACTCAACAGGAGCCACTTGTTTTTGTCTGGGACTGTGGATGAAGTGACGTCTGTGTGACCATGTCTAACAAGGCGCTTTAATTTATCAGTACAGGAACACACTGTTATTTGTCCCCACATTCTTGTCCTCTTCGCAAAGGCAAGGACTGATACATTTAGAACAGATTTTATCACGTCTGAATCGATTATAAGCCAGATGAGATCACAGAGAATTCATGGGCGAAACTAAAAAATGAGTCATTGTTAGATCAGAGGAAATGTTCACACTGAATTGCAAGGCAGTAGTCCATTGTTTGAAATTTTCCTTTAATAATACTTTAGGATCCATGCCTCATATTTCCTTAATAAGGCCCATTGGCTAAGTACAATAAATAAATGCATTCTTTTTAAGTGAGTGTATGGAGATATCTGTTCTAATTGTAGACTTACAATCCTTTCATTTGTTAGCGCTCTTATCTTCTTGCTTTTTAAAAAATACAGCGTTTGATATGCTCGGAGACTTACATAAGATGTTAAATGAAATATGGTCCCTCTTGCCATGACACTCCCGAAGAGGAACTTGTTAAACAGGAGTGACGCTGAAGAGAGAAAATATTATATATAAATTAGTTTTTCCGCTTTTGTTCATTTGCAATATATATATATATATATATATATATATATATATATATATATATATAGGGTTATTGGCTAAAATATGGTAATGCAAATACTTTCAAAGCAATTTCATTTCTGTTTAAAATAGATAGAATTCTGCATTTATGAAAAGAAATACAGCCACATTTAATTGCAAAGGTTTGAAGTGGTGTAAAAAGCCAGTTATTTTGTGTGGCTATTAGTTCTGTGCTGTTTCATCAGGTAAATGCATCAAACAAACAGCTAGCATCCTGTCTAATCCTATAGGCCAGGATTTGTTTGGCTAATGCTAAACCCCATTTGACCCATTTCTGCATGTCTAAAGCTTGTCAATGTGCAACTAAATCATGCTGCTATGTTACAACACAGCACTATTAAACCCAGACAAATAGATATCACATAATTTTTTTCACATGTCAGATGTATTTCTGAATTGGGAATTAAAATAGTTTACCCAAATGCCATTGTAATATGCATACATAATGGGGAAAATTGTTGGTCAGATTAATGTTCAGTCTTCAAAAATGACTGTTTTAAAAACACAATCCCAATGACAAAAGCCCTTGTCACTGATTGCGAACCGTGTTTACATTGCATAGTGATATATTGTGAATACACTATGATCAAAATCAAAGTAAATTAAAAATCGTCTTTACATGCAGAATATGTAACTAGTTGATTATGTCAATATTATTGCCCAAAATCTAAATAATATTCATGAACATATGCGATAATTATAGAAATGTAGAAACATCTCAGCTTTAAGCTATATTGTGACATGAAATGTAGTCATGAAGTCAAAAAATATGTATATATTAAAGATATAAACAACTGGAAAAGCTGTTTTTGTTAACATCTCAAAGATAAAACCAGAATACTGTTTGCGCTCAGAAAAGCATTAATAGCCCTATTTGTCCTTGTCCTCTGGAAGTCCCTAAGTGTGTCAAACAGCTTTGGATGTAAGTTAACAAACTGACCTGCTCAAGTGATGAGAGTTTGACACCACAGGAAAATGCCAGTAAGTTACTTTTTCTCCAACTCTCTCTCCAGGATGAGTTAACGTTTGTGGCTCCAAATTGTGTATGATTCCCTGAGTGCAGACTTGCCCTCCTTTGGTGTCAGTTGTATTCAGAGAATGGACAGATGGCCTTGTGCCCGTACCTCTAGTCGGCAGAGACTAGCTTTACTGTTTTTTCCCCCTCTGGCTTAGCCTCTGATAAGCCTTTAGACCAGGCTACATGAGCTTGGAGTCTCTCTCTATTTCTAATACTCACGAAGTTGATGGCACAGACGAACAGGTCCTTCATCTTGTGAGCTGAGGGTCATTGTGACGTTAGGGAAAGCCACAGGATCCCAAAATGAATACAAGGCAACAGGTTTCTCATAATTGGATGCAGGTGCAACATGAAACAAATAAATAATGAAAAAAGTGAGAATGTCAAACTGTGCTTCTAAAAAGACTTATCTTCACAAAATGATTTATGACTAGCAATTGTGGCAGAGAAGACGTAGGTAAGACGTCTTTTTTGGACTATGATATTGGAGGACAATGTTTTGTCTACACCCCCAATCACCATAAGCATCTCCAAATTGACTGTGTCACATCATTATGGATGGAAAGACACAACGTCTCTGTGGCCGGTGTCCCCTCCCCCAAACCCACCATCTACTCCTGCTAATGAGGCCAAAGTCCTGGGAAAACAATGTGGGCCTTTAACAGCAAAAAATACATGGCAGCTCGGCAGCACAATTTCAAAGTGAATGAATTAGTGGAGCAGAAGTGGCATATTTAATCAATGCCTGCTGTTCAGGATGGAAATGAACAACAGTCTCTGTGGATCTTCTTTCCCTCTCCGCATAGAGTATGTAATGTGTAAAATTAAGCTCTAAGGCTCCATGATACATAACAAACTGTCACAGTGTTGGATTGACACGTGAATTCATCTGCTCATAGTGTTTACAGTGTTTCTAAAATAAGTCAATGATTAATAATTTACTTCTACAGCCACACACACACACATACTCTCTCTCTTTCACACACACACACATACACACACACACACACACACACACTCTCTCTCTCTCTCTCTTTCACACACACACACACACACACACACACACACACACACACACACACACTCTGTCTCTCTCTCTCTCACACACACACACACACACTCTCTCTCTCTCTTTCTCTCTCTCAAACACACACACACACTCACTCTCTCTCTCTCTCTCTCTCTCTCTCACACACACACACACACACACACTCTCTCTCTCTCTCTCTCTCTCTCTCTCTCTCTCTCTCTATATATATATATATGAATTAGTCTAATAGCAATATTGTAATAATACAATAATAAGTGGACAGAGTTTCTCAACTCATCTCTTTTATCATAGTTTAACCCCACTTGGCATGGCCTTATTTAAATATTTTTTTCTTCTGTGCTTAGTTGCCATCTCTACAAAAACTACTGTGACCTGAATTATATTTTTGTACTTACCAAGGTACAAAATAATGGGTAGGATTAAGCATACCAAACAATTACACCTTAACATGGTAACCACAGATTTTGCCAGCACGCCATTGTTAATACAGTTATTGTTACTATTGTATGAACATAATCTCCTTCCATTAGTATCTTACAGAAAGCCTGCTATGATGGCACTTTGGTACAGTGTTGGTGTCCCCTGGTGATGTCATGGTACTTTGATATATAGCATGGTGGGATACAGAATAATTATCATTCAGATATCATGGTAGATGATAATTACATGTTTATCCTTGGCACTTTATAGAATGTCCAAAAAAACATGGTATTATTGTTCCATGTCATAAAATAAGTGGTGTAAAAACAAATGTTGTTGAATATTTTTACCATGAATATTTTGTGCTGGTTAATACCAAGTTAGCATAGTTTTATTGTAATAACAATAATTTACAGTAGTAAATACCATGGCATTACCATCTTTCTACGTCATGGAAAACGTGGTTGTACTATGGCACTTTTTGGGCCTATTTTATCAAATATAATTTTGTTACATTTATTATGTTGATGTCAGCGGTGGATAATGCCAGTTTTGTGGCAAAATCTTACCATAGTAAATTCAAAAAAAATTTTTTTTACTTTTTCATAGTAAGAGGCACAGCAGGTTTGGTATTTTATATCTTTTTTAAATTGAAAAAATACAAATAAAGGTCTGTTGTCACATGTATGTGAACTGCACAGTAAGCTATTTACTGGGAAATGGATGAACGAGTAGGCCTATTCTTTGCGTTTATTATTTAAGGTTGTTAATTTAGCTCTAAAATGTCATTCAAACGTCATGGGGTTATAATGAAACTGTTGTGATCATCTCCAGCATATTTGTCCTTTAGAAGGACGCAGTCACACTGCAGCTGGACTTTGGTCTCAGTTCACAGTCACATCAATTGGACATGGTGAATATTGAATAAATTCGCGAAAGAGGAAGCTCTAGACTCTTCCTGGCATTAGAGATATGGAGAGCCAGGACTTCCAGGACTTGTGCACTTTTGAGAGTTATATGAGTTTCTGGCACTATTATGGTTACGGAGTTGATCAACAAGGGCTGATCGATCGAGAATTTAAAAGGATTAAAGGTACAGTGAACATTTAAATGTCATTAACTTTACCGTTCAGAAACATGCCAGAATCTTCCTACAAATCAACAAATTGACGAAAACGTACAAATTTCAATAAGATTATGTTGCAAATATCCGATTTTCGGACTGTACATTTATCAAATGAAGTGTCTTCGCACTTTTTGAGCGGTTGTGAATGTTTTGTTTCGTTTTTCGTACATTCGGTTTCGATGTTTTTGTGGTTAGAATGAAAGCGGCGCCCTCTGCTGATTTCAGTTGTGTATTGCATGTCGTCGAGAGGCGTGTGTGTTTTCAAACAGGTCCTCTCTCTTTGTCTTTGTAAGGGATTACATACCTTGATCATGCAGGGGCAACGTTATTTCCTGAATCTCAGATTAAGGGATTTTATGAGGATATAGCTAGAAATGTTTATGGTGAGTTCCCTTTTTCCTGATACACTCATCTGAGTTATTGAATGTCAATCAGATAAACTCAATAAAATTTTAAACAAAACAACCCATTTACAAACCATAAACTTATAAATATATTTTCTCACTCAGGCAATCCTCACAGTCATAATCCTAGCAGTAGACTAACCCACGACACTGTGGAAAGTGTCAGATACCGGTAAGCACTTCTGAATATGTATTATATTGTTTAAAATATTTCTAATAGATGTATTATATTATTAGTATAAATTTCGATTTTATTTTTTTTAAGCCTTTTACAAACCCAAGAACTCTTCACACATTTTTTCACAATATTATGTTTCTCAAAATGTTGGTATTGTTCATAATTTGTCCGTAAAGTGTGAGCAGAGGAGTATGAAAAGCATACTGTGGTGCTAGATCTGTATACAGCCTTCAAAAACTATAATAAGCCATTTCAATTGTGTGTAGTAATATATCTGTATACTATTTTAAAGAAAGATCTGAATAACATTGTTGTAAAGACGCATCACTGGTTCTTTGTAATGAATCTCTGCAGGATACTGGAACATTTTAACACATGTCCTGAAGAGTACTCAGTGATTTTCACATCAGGATGTACTGCAGCACTGAAATTAGTTGCCGACTCTTTCCCCTGGAAATCCTTGTTCACAGAGGAGCCTGGAAGTCAATTCTGCTACCTCACTGACAACCACACCTCAGTGGTGGGCATTCGTGGTGTGACTGCCCACCAGGGAGCTGGCACGGTTCCTGTTCAACCTCACGAAGTGGAAGCAAGAGCTAAAAACCCTCAAACATTGACAAATGGAGATCAGGACTGCTCTACACCTCATCTGTTCTGTTATCCTGCTCAGAGTAACTTCTCAGGCAGAAAGTATCCCCTGAGTTATGTGAAAGGAATTCAATCTCAGCAGCTCTATCCCGCATGTGAGCACCCAGGTCGATGGTTTGTGCTCCTCGATGCTGCCTGTTTTGTTAGCTGCTCACCCTTGGACCTAAAGAAGTATCCCGCAGATTTTGTGCCAATATCCTTCTACAAAATGTTTGGCTTCCCGACTGGACTCGGAGCCTTGCTGGTGAGGAATGAAGCAGCTGGGTTCTTGAGAAAGGGTTACTTTGGTGGAGGCACAGCAGCAGCCTATCTTGTGGAAGATAACTATTTTGTACCAAAGGCAAATGTAGTTAGCAGGTAATGTAAAAAAAGTGATGGAATAATTACCTATAATTGTTGACAAGCAACATTGTTGATGCTAGCTGTCATAATCCATTTCATGTGTCATAATTGTTTTCCTGACTTCATCAGGTTCGAGGATGGCACGATCTCCTTCCTTGACATTATTTCTCTCCATCATGGTTTTGAAACACTTAAAAAACTTACAGGTTCAGAAATGTACTATTTATCTATTTGACATAGTTATTTGACATTCTGATTAAAATGACAATAAATTACTTGTTTTGGTTTTCAGGGAGTGTTCACAACATTCAGCTTCACACATTTGGTTTAGCGAGATACACCTTCATTATACTTTCATGTCTGCGTCATAGCAATGGAAAGCCTGTTGCACAGATCCACTGTGATAATGAGTTTCAGAATATCGCTGAACAGGGTGCAATCCTCAACTTTAACCTACTGGACAGTCAGGGACGAACAGTTGGTTATTCTCAGGTAATTAAGGACTTGCTGGATTATGTTGTTACATCTTCCTTGATTTTTGTTGTGTGCTGGGTGCTCCCCAAATTAATTGTTGCAAGCTGTAAAGAGAAAGGATAGAGAGTAATGTGTTAACCTAAAAATGTGGTAGCATCTAAATTAACTTGTTTCAATCAAGTAAAAAATATAATTTAACATCACTGAATCAAACTTAATATGTTACTGTAGGTTACATCAACGAACCTAATTTTTAAGTTTAGATCAGGTAGAAAAAGCTCCTTAAAGGGATAGGTCACTCAAAAATGAAAATTCTCTCATCAGTTACTCTCCCTCATGTCATCCCAGATGTATATGGCTTTCTTTCTTCTGCAGAACACAAACAAATATTTTTAGAAGAATGTTTCAGCTATGTAGGTCCTCACAATGCAAGTGAATGGGTGCCAAAATTCTGAAGCTCCAAAAAAGACATAAAGGCATCATAAAAGTAACCCATACGACTCAAGTTGTTAAATGTATATAATCTGAAGTGATATGAAAGGTCTGGGTGAGAAAAAGATCAATATTTAAGTTAATTTTTACCATAAATTCTCCTACCTGCCCAGTAGGGGGTGATATGCAAGAAAAATGCAAATCACAAAAAAAAAAAAAATGAAGGACATAAATATTTAACTGTTTCTCACCCACACCTATCATATCTCTTCAAAAGGTATGGATTAAAACACTGGAATTTTTTGGATTACTTTTATGCTGTGTTTGTGTGCATTTTGGATTTTCAAAGATTTGTTCACTATTCACTTGCATTGTGAGGAACTATATTGCTGAAATATTCTTCTAAAAATATTTGATTGTGTTTAGCAGAAAAAAAGAAAGTCATACACATCTGGGATGGCATGAGGGTGAGTAAATGATGAGAGAGTTAACATTTTTGGATGAACTTTCCCTTTAAGGAAACAATAGCTACCACCTTTTAGTGTCCTATATTTTTATAAAGACATAATTTTCTTTTTATAACTGTTGTTATTCTTCTAACTTCTTTCCTTTTACTAAAGATCTAATCATTTCCAACAGTGATTTGGGCAGATACAGCATCTGATGCAGGCAAATGTCTTTTAAGATCATGAATAAGCTGTAATCCTTAAAACATATACAAGTTTGACTTGTTTTTGCTTATTTGGTATTCGCCAGGTGGACAAAATGGCCAGTCTCTTCAACATTCATATTCGCACAGGCTGTTTCTGTAACACAGGTGCTTGTCAACATTATCTGGGCATCAGCAACCAAAATGTGAAGAGCAACCTGCAGGTAAGTGAAAATAATGATTGTTTCATTTTATAATAATTCCTTTCAGATTCATAGTTATGAAGAGTGAAAGAGCCTTCTTGATGTATCCCAAAACAGGAAAAAATGTTTTGGGCCAAAAAAATCAATAGTAAATTGTAATTAGGTGAGTTGATTAAAAATGAATAAGCCAGAAAAAGGAATCAGCACACATTGTGAATTTGCAAATTTAAAGAAACATGAGACTTTCAGGCCTAAGCCCAGATACATTTTACTAAATTATATATATATATATATATATATATATATATATATATATATATATATATATATATATATATATAATCTTTAATATGATAAATTAAAAAGTGTACAAGGTGCACAAAAAGGTGAAAATGCTCAAAAAAGGGGGGCATGACTCTTTTCAGTGACAAGAGTAGGGGGCACTCTCAATCGTGGTAATTGCTTTATTTGGTTCTTTCCAAGGCTGGTCACGTCTGTGGAGACAACATTGATCTGGTTGAGGGACATCCCACAGGATCCATCCGTGTGTCTTTTGGGTACATGTCCAGATTTGAAGAATGCCAGAACTTTCTTCGGTTTATTGTGAACTGTTTTGTAGACAAACCACTTATACTGGATCAAGAGAGACTGGGGAGGCTAAAGTCAGCTTCACCAATGGAGTCATCAGCTTCTTATTACTCAACATCAATACCAAATAGCCATCTTGGTCATGAGAATGGGCAGGTTATCACCTCTTCTGCTGATAAAGTAACACTTTCGGAAGATGCTTTGTCAAAAGAAGGAAAGAACAATGACAATTACCATACACTAACTAATCTCTTTATCTATCCAGTCAAATCATGTGCTTCATTTGAGGTAAAGAAAGCTTCCACCTGTTTTTCAATGCTTCTTTGGTGCTTGAACTATTAAAATATAATAAAAAGAGGTTTAGTATAACGATATCAATTTACATAGCAAGTGCTCGGTTATTAACAGGTGACAGAGTGGCCACTGGGACCACAGGGTTTGTTGTATGACCGTTTGTGGATGGTTGTGAATGAGAACGGAGTGTGTCTGAATCAGAAAAGGGAGCCTAAGCTGTGTCTGATCCAACCTGTCATCTGTCTGGCCTCTAACACACTACGGCTGGAGGTCTCAGGTCAGACATGTTATCTAAGTCTTCAAGCAATGTGCAGTAGTGCAGTGCTTTTTAAATGAGATCTGATGAAATTTTGCATTTTATTCTGTATACTCTAACATATATTTCTGAAGAAATCCACCACTTAAAGTGTGCCCATACATAAAAAAAGATCTTGAACACTTAGTATACATATTTAGTTCTTCATCAAGTAGCACAACACAAACTTGTTGTATATTGAAAATTACTTAGGAGGTACCATGTACAGTGATGGTATCACATGGTCACTGAATGATTATCATATTCATTGAATTATCATTTAATTTACATGGTATTCCAAAGTATGGTATAACCATGGTGTATGTCCAAAAACAAGGGTGGTACTGGTACATGTCCAAAACACATGATATTATAATTGTTCCATGATCAAAACATTGTAATACTCTGGTACTTTTTGTATGTGCCAAAAAAAAGATTTTACCAACCTTCAGTAATGAACACAAAAAATTTACCATTTAGATTTGTAACTGTGGAAAACAACACAATATTAATTTTTTCTAAAATATACTGTTTTACTCTGTCGTAACTTGTGTCTATAAGTATTGATTACAAGGTCAAAGTTTAGATTATTAACAACATTTGCATTAAATACTGATGTATTTCCTCCTATCTCAGGGATGGAACCAGTCACTCTTCCCTTGGAGACCAGCCTAGAGAATTTAGATCTAAGAACAACCCAAAGCAAAGTCTGTGGTGACAGGTATGGAGATAAAATGCATCCTTGTTGAAAATGATTATTAAAAATTCTGATTATTCTACATCACTATTACATCATTCAGATAAATCATTTAAACGTGTTGAATTTAAAGAGGTCATGATCTTTTAACATAGTACTATAAAAACATACTGTAAGTTTCAGAACTCAAAACTTCCTCCTCACTGCAAAAGAGTATTTGTTGAAACTAAGCCGCCAAAACGACGCATTCTCTACTTCCTAGTTGTGATATCACCCAGTGGTAGACATTTGCATCTTACCGCCTCCACAACAACACATCAAGGATTACTTTACCTTATCACTTGCATAGCCCCACCCAGTAGTGGTGAGCAGTGAGATGGCAAAGATTGAGCAGGTCAGTCAAGAGCAGAGAACCAATCATAACAGTGAGCATTTACTGTCAAGTCTTAAAGGAGAACCAGCATCAAAACAGAGAGTTGCTTCAAGCAGCATCAAAACAGAGCGTTGCTTCAAGTTAACTTAATAGTATAAGTTAACTTGAAGCAACATTTAAAAATAAAAATGAATGGTTATAAACAGTATTGCATGTTTAAACATTTATATTTAGTAATAATATTATGTATGGTTTATTCTCTTTTGGTTGTAGGGTACAGACAGTGGATTGCGGGGAGGAAGTTTCCGCCTGGCTTTCCAAATTCCTTGAAAAACCTTGTCGTCTTATAAGGCAAAGACCTGATTTCCTGCGTGACATGAAATTTGGCCAAAAAGGTAACCAACATTTTTTTTTACCAAAAATGTCAAACAGTGCTGATGGGGCTTGGGTAGCTCAGCGAGTTAAGACACTGACTGCCACACCTGGAGTTGTGAGTTTGAATCCAGGGCATGCTGAGTTACTCCAGCCAGGTCTCCTAAGCAACCGAATTGGCCCGGTTGTTAGGGAAAGTAGAGTCACATGGGGTAACCTCCTCATGGCCACTTTATGTGGTTCTCGCTCTCAGTGGAGCGCTTGGTGAGTTGTGCGTGGATGATGCAGAGAATTGCGTGAAGCCTCCACAAGCGCTACATCTCCACGGTAACACGCTCAACAAGCCACGTGATAAGATGCGCGGATTAACGTTCTCAGACGCGGAGGCAACTGAGATTCGTCCTCCGCTACCTGGATTGAGGCGAGTCACTAGCAAATTGGGAATTCATATTGTGGGGGGAAACAATGCTGATTGTTGTGGCATGAATTGTTGCCAAGCATGAGCCATCTGTAGTGACAAATATAAGACTCACCAAGATGTCTAGTTCTTGAAGCGTTTGTTCCAGGTTTATTGTAATGTCATGTTATCCTCTTTAATATTGCAATTTAATCTAAATCTTGGAAAGAAACATTCCTAAAGGAATACTCACATATTCATTGTTTAGAAAGTTTAACTTTTTTTAAAAAGAAAATAGATTACATTTCAGGTCTATTACTGTGAAAAATCACAAATGAGATCTCAATATAGCAGTTAGATAAAAATTTTGTTCTGAGAAATTTCCCAAGATACCAAAGTCTGCAATTAAAAGTCCGAAATTTCAATATGAACGCAAACATTTCTCATCAAATACTTTTAAGACCATATTAACTATGCTATCCACAATATTGGACTATATAATACTCACTGTATTTCACCAATTGCCTCATTTATTTCTATAATTCCATTTTCACTCTGTAATGGGTCAAAAGTTTACCTGAGGGATGTTTCTCTCTGTCTCCAGCAGGGGACTGCTGCCCCACTGCTCTCTCACTGGTAAATGAGGCTCAGTTTCTGCTTATTAATAGAGCAAGTGTGTCTTTTCTGCAGGAACGCATTGACAACAGGTATAGAAAGAACCAATACACTTTAACAGCTACAATTTACCAATAAATTACCTTCTTTCACATGAATTGTTTTATTATTATTATCATTATTGACAGTATAAACTTTGAGGTTGCCAGAATGTGATTATCTATTAGATGGAGCAAAGTCTTTTTTTTTTATTCAGTTTTTTTACTTTCGTTTTGACAATGTTTTCATAATTTTTCTCTTTCGATATGCTCAAGGCAGGACAATGACAACGAATCAATTTGTAATGACATGGAGCAGCTCATTCAGCGTTTCCGTCCGAATCTTGTCATCTCAGGACAGGAGCCTTTTGCGGAGGAGGACTGGTCTCACTTGATAATAGGAGGCACACAGTTTCAGGCTAGTGAAAACAGCTGCTATTATAAACATTATTACAATCAACAAGAAAAAAACTCCCTAAAACATATTATATATATATATATATATATATATATTTTTTTTTTTTTTTTTAAATCAGGTAATGGGGAGATGTGGTCGCTGCCAGATGATTGGGGTTGACCAAAAATCTGCCGCTAGGACTCAGGAACCCCTCCGGTCACTTTCTGAATGCAGAAGTGGAAAGGTCTATAAAAACGACTTATTCCTGTTTTTTTCCTTATTTATTCTTGTTAATTCTATGTAACATACTTTTTATGGTCTCCTTTTCTCCTCTGCCTTTGTTCTTAGGTGACTTTTGGTGTTTACTTGGCTCAGAAATCAATGAGATACTCCACTGCTGTACCTGTCTTATCCTTAGGGGACCTTGTTATTCCGCAGTTATCAGAATCAGCTGATTAACTTAAGACATCTCAGTCTTTTTAGTTTAATTTTTAAACTTTGCTGACAGATATAATTAATGTATTATATGTGATATATTGTAATGATGTCATATGCTGTTAGAAAAGGCTTACCATATCCATTTTTATACTCAAAATAAAACTAAGTAAATTGTTTAACCTATTATTAGAAAAGGTTCTCAACTATTTGTAGGATTTTCTACTTCAAACTTTAGGTATTTTATCTATAGGCAAGAAGGAGAATGAATTAGAAAATCCTACAAATAGCGGAAAACCTTTTCTGATTATGGGTTAAACAGTTTCGGTCTAATTTAAAACACAATACAGAAGTAGAATGGGAGCCTAAAGTTTTGAGTTGTGCACACTCTGCCATCATAACTGATTTGGCAATGCTCTTTTAAAAGATTCTCTGTACATTAGACACCCTGAGTAACAAATGCAATCCCAAAGGCTGCTTAGCACAAAAGGACACGTATAACAGTAGCTAATGTCACACAATTATCTGGATCAGGAAGAGTGTAATTGCCAAATGTTTACACAAGGAATGGTGACAGAAGCTTCCAGTGCAAAGAGAATACAAAATGAAATTCATATAATACAGTAAATACAAACTATATACAGATATGGATAATAGGACAATAATAATAATAATAATAATACAGTATGTCCAAATATGCTATAGCCTATACAGATAAACAGTTATGTGCAAGGGAATGAATGTAATGTGCAGAAGAGGTATGATATGTTAAATAAATATAATTATGAATGAATTATGAATTGCATGCAATTATATATGAACTGTTCATGATGAGGGAAAAAACAAACTTTATATAAAAAAATAAAAAAATTATATAATTTTTTTTTTTAAATTAGGTACATTTCGAAGAAATTTGTGCATGGGGAACCATATCTGTTCAATAGTGAAAGTAAAGTGAAATAAACTACTTGAACTTCAATTTCCATGGATGAACTTTATATTTCTATGCAAATTACATGAACGCGTCTGTGAACGTCATTCTCACGCACGGGTGGGCGTGGTTGAGTTTAAGGGCGTGTACCTCTCAGTCAAACTTCCATATTTATATCTACTAAGTTTTGTGTGGCAGATTGTGTAACAAAACCTTCATAATAGTGATTATTCTTTACTAAACAAAAGCACGAGTCAAACGTCTCAAAGCTTTGAACATGCGCTTCTTAAATAAAGTAAAACTTTTACATTTCTAACCGCCTGCCTTCTTTAAACTGTATATTTCACAGTAAGTCCGAATACGTAAGACAGACCAGATGGAAGAAAGACTACAATTGTTATTTGGTGATTACAAAACAATGTGAGTCATCGTTGCCACATGTTTTGTATTTAGTTAAAGATTGTTTGAAATAATAAATAGAAGTCATGGAAAATGGAGTAAAGCGGAACGTATGAGTCCCACCCACCTTTTTTTTAAAATATTACACTGCGTGTCCCACGAACCCACGTAGAGGTTATCTGTACATAGGAAGTGACTGACGGCCAAGCAGCTGCTTATTCTGTAAGTAGCATAACCCCGTTTTACCATCTATGTGTTCTGTTTTACGTTTTTAACACTTAAACAAGACAGATATTTTCAGTGTGCTGTCGTGTATCCGCGCGTTTGTATTTTCTGTTTAAAGACTCTTTAAGTGTACGACTGCGTTATTTTAAGCATGTAGCGTCCAGCCAGTTAGCATATTTAATGTGTCCTGCATAGAACTATGCATGCAATTCACATTTTCACTCTTCTTTTATTCGGACTCAAGTGTTTGTGTAATCGCTTATTGTGCGCATTTGAGTATCTAGACAGAGACATAATTTGTTTCGGGGTAAACCAGTGTTTTTTTTTATTATTATAATTGTTGTTCTTATATACTGTTCAGTAAATAACCCCTCACGCAATAACTTTATTTTGGGATGAATGGAAATGGATGTATGGAAATGTGTTTGACCACATATTTATGTGTTGAGGGAAAGCTGGACGGTGTCTCGTCATTCAGGCCTCAATGGAAACCTGTCAAATGCTTTTTGATTAGGGAAAATAATATTCTTAAAATGTTTTCTCAGGTTTTTTTTTTTTGTTTTGGTTTTTTTTGTGATACTTGTATAAATGTTTTTGTGAGTTTAAGTTTCTATGTCGTTTCTAATATATTAAATACCTTTTCAAGCTTTATAAGCTACATTGTAAACAAGTCAAGTCAATTTTATTTGTATAGCGCCTTTCACAACACACATCGTTTCAAAGCAGCATTACAGAATATCAGCATTAACAGACGATAAAACTGTAATGTCTATAAAGTCGATTAATCATCATTGTGTAATTTAGATAAAATACGATTTTTAATAGTGTTTAAAAATAATTAAATGATAATTGTATTAATAACCCCAGTGAGCAAGCTGAAAGTGACTGTGGCAAGGAACACAAAACTCCATAAGATGTAGATTAATGGAGAAAAATAACCTTGGGAGAAACCAGACTCACTGTGGGGGCCAGTTCCCCTCTGGCTAACATTATGAATGTAATGTAAATATTAATTATGTATAGGTAAAATCATGGTTTAAAATTATTAAACTAAGTGTTAAGGTGTCAGTGATTAAACATCGATTGTGTTTGAACTGTAAGATTAATGACCAAAGTCTTTGAAGTCCATCTTGATTAATTGCAGAAGTTCACATAGATGCAATTGTCCTTGTTAATTGGCTGATGAAGGCTTTTGTTGGCAATTGTTAGTCTATGCATTTCATTTCAAGATCGTAGTCCATAAATAGACCGAGGTGATGCAGGTTGGAGTTGGCATCATTTCATCCTCTGAAGTCCGTCATAATAGATTGAAATGATGTTTGGCTGACACCGGCTGCATTTAGTCATCATCATTCTGCGACATGTAGCAGTGGAGTCCAACATGAAGCATGAATGGTGCTGGATCCAGCCGGTTCTGGTGACCTCAGGATAGGAGTCCCGAGGTTGAGACAGGGAAACAAATAAAAAGATGTAAGCGTAGATGCAATTGAATTTATTGCAGAGTTAGAGATCATGCTCAATATTTATGGTTTCTGGTTCCGGCAGACCCAACTAAAGCAGCCTAATTGTGGGTTGGAGGATAAATTAGGTGTATGCCTGGCTAAATAGATGAGTCTTTAGTCTAGACTTAAACTGAGAGAGTGTGTCTGCATCTCGAGACTATTCCATATTGTAGGAGCCAAATATGAAAAGGATCTTCCTCCTTTAGTGGATTTTGATATTCTAGGAACTATTAATAGGCCAGAATTTTGCGATCTTAATGAACGTGTTGGAATATAGCGTGGTAGAAGATCACTTAAGTACTGCAGAGCTAGACCATTCAAAGCTTTGTACGTAGTTAACAGAATTTTTAAATGAATACGGAATTTAACAGGTAGCCAATGTAACGATGATAAAATGGGGCTAATATGATCATATTTCATGGTTATAGTCAGCACTCTGGGTGCTGCATTTTGAACCAATTGAAGTGTATTTATTGATCTTGCTGGACATCCTCCCAGTAATGCATTACAATAATCTAGTCTTGAGGTCATGAACGCATTAATTAGTTTTTCGGCATCAGCAACCGAGAGCATATGCCTTAATTTAGCAATATTTCTTAGGTGGAAGAATGCTGTTCTACAAACTTGATTTTCAAAGGACAGATTGGTATCAAATATAACACCTAAGTTGTTACATGATGTAACAGTACATCCATCTAGAGTCAAATTATATTTTAGCTGCTTATTTTTAGAGTTTTTTGGTCCAATAATTAGAACCTCTGTTTTGTCAGAATTGAGTAGAAGGAAATTTCTGGCCATCCAATCTTTTATTTCATTGATACACTCTGCTAATTTTGAGAATTGTGAAATCTCATCTGGTTTTGAAGAAATATAAAGTTGTGTATCGTCAGCATAGCAGTGGAAACTTATTCCACGATTCCTGATAATATCTCCCAGGGGAAGCCTATACATGGAGAAAAGCAGAGGCCCTAAAACTGATCCCTGTGGCACTCCATATTTTACTATTGTTTGGTTTGACAATTCCTCATTTACATAGACAAAGTGGTAGCGGTCTGCTAAATATGACCTAAACCATGCTAATGCAACTCCACAAATGCCAACATAATTCTCTAGCCTATTCAAGAGAATGTTGTGATCTATCGTGTCGAATGCAGCACTAAGATCTAAAAGCACTAGAAGAGAAATGCAGCTGCGATCAGATGATAAGAGCAAGTCATTTGTAACTCTGATAAGTGCAGTCTCTGTACTGTGATGAGGCCTAAATCCTGATTGAAATTCTTCATATATACTATTTCTCTGTAGAAATGAACATATTTGGGAGGATACTACCTTTTCTAGTATTTTTGACATAAACAGGAGATTTGAAATCGGTCTATAATTAGCAAGTTCTCCACGATCAAGTTGTGGCTTCTTAATTAGCGGTTTGATAATTGCCATTTTAAAGTTTCTTGGGACATGTCCTAAGCATAGCGAGGAGTTAATGATATTAAGAAGAGGTTCTGATATTACAGGAGATACCTCTTTTAAGAGCTTAGTTGGTATAGGATCTAACAAACAAGTTGTGGCTTTTGATGTTTCGATAAGTTTTGTTAGCTCTTCATGACCTATGATAGCAAAGGATTGAAGTTGCACATGAGGAAAATTATTCGACACTGTTTTCTGAGGTGCTATGACAGATGATTGCATAATTCCAATTTTATTTCTGATTATTTCAATTTTATCTGTAAAGAAATTCATGAAGTCATTACTCTTGAGCTGTGACGTAATATCTGGTTCGGTTGAGGCTTTATTCCCAACCAATTTAGCCACAGTACTGAATAAACATCTAGGATTGTTGTGGTTATTTTCTATGAGTTTACTAAAATATGCTGACCTGGCAGCTTTGAGTGCGTGTTTGTAGCTACAGACACTATCCTTCCATGCACCCTGAAATACTTCTAATTTTGTATTTTTCCACATGCACTCCATTTTCCGAGCTGCTCTCTTGAGAGCATGAGTGTGATCATTGTACCATGGTGCAGGGCTTATTTCTTTAATTTTCTTTAATCGAAGTGGGGCGACAACATCAAGGGTGCTAGAGGATTATGATAATCAAGAAAGGCTCAAGAAACATTACGTCAGCTGTCTTCTGCTCAAGTCTAAATATTTTTTTTTACATTTCTAACTATTTAGTAATTTCTAGCTTTCCAACTAATGATCTGTTAAACATTAAAATATTTAGTTTTTATATTTTTTTTGTTTAATTATATTTTAATATTTAGGCTTCACATGGCTTATTGAGCATTACCACGTAGAACTAGCGCATGTGGAGGCTTCATGCTGTTCTCCATGGCATCCATGCACAACTCACCTCACACCCCACCGAGAGAGAGAACTACACATTATAGCGACCACGAGGAGGTTACCCCATGTGACTTTACCCTCCCTAGCAACCGGGCCAATTGGTTGCTTAGGAGACCTGGCTGGAGTCACTCAGCACGCCCTGGATTCAAACTCGTGGCTCCAGGGGTGGTAGTCAGAATTATAAAGTGTTATTGGGGTTCCTTGGTTGGCTGAAAGACTGTATGTGTGTACTGGGTCTGTAAATGTTGAAAACCTGCAAGTTTCATCATGATACGATCGGATCTTATGTCGATTCTCACCAGTGATACAATGTTTTCTGATACCTCAGATTCTGCCGTGATGTGAATTCAGGGGCCTGTTATCAATATTCCGATATGATGTGCCTATTTTACACCATATATTACATTTATTATCTCACAAATGCAACCAAAATTAATTTTTAATATTTTATTGAGCTGTCTGAAAAGCACAAATTTCAGTATCCTCATTGGGACATTCACATCAAAATGTAATACAGAAAAATAAATTATACAAAAAATAAAGTCACATATTTGTGATCATCAATCATTTGATAACAGCTTTTGATAAGTGTTTTCTCTTTATCTCGTCTGCGCTGTTCAGAATATCATGACTGTTTCACATGGAAGAATTGCTCAACAGTGCTTTAAAATAAAAAATTCTCATGTAGAATTTAAATGGTTGTATGTGCCACAATATCAAGGGAAGCCCGCAAATCCGCTTGTGAGCCACTCTGCTCTATTTTGTCACCGAAGCTCGAACGGAGCACAATTTCAGGCTTCAATCACTATGCACACATCTGTGTCTCACATGAGAATCATATTTAGTGTGGTTAGTTTACATTTTGAATTTTTTGACAGTTGAAATTTGAGTCAGTGAGCATTCCTTTGGCCCATTTAAACATTCCATCAATGTTAGTTTACCAATTTTTGCTGTGCAAAAAATGTAAGTCTGATTAGATAGAGAATATATCACCAATTCTCGACTTTATAGTATATAACAATCTGAAGGTCTGTGCCAAATTTGCTGGATGTGGCTTGAAAGATCTTGGAGGAGTTCATTTTAGAATTGTTGGCCTTTGTTTAGGGACTTTAAAAAAGCCCTAAACGAAGTTTGTAGAATAACAGTATGTTGCTGTTGACATAATTAAGAGACTCTAGTCCTTTCAGTCCTAAGGACACTTTAGAAAAAGTAAAACTCCTTTGTACAATCAAGAATAGTGGACGATTGGTATTTTCATGGTTTTAGGTGAAAAGGCAAGGACTAGTGGAGAGCTGTTTTTACATTGTAGTGTAGGACATTGGTATTCTAATAAATAAGGCTAAACAAAGTTGTTGTTTTTTTCTGCCCTGAGCCATGTATGATGGTGTAAGCCCTCTCGATGCCTGGCTGAAATCTATTAAATCAGTATGTGATTAGTGTGTTTGAAAGATTTGGCCATATACCATACATTGCATCACATGTGTGAAGTTTGGTGCTTTTTATCAGCAGAGTTCATCTCTAGATGTCAGTTTGTATTTTATGACAGGTAAGGTGCCATGACAACCACTCCCTCACTAAGTAAAGATGATGGCAACATATTTTACTTTCAAATACAATTAGATTATTTTCCATGGTCATAAAACCCAATGCAGTATGAGCACTTTCTAAATATTATATAGCTGTTTATACATAAGTTTAGACAACAATTGGACCGTTTTCTGAGGCAATGCATCAAGGGTCAATGAGCAATATTATAAATGCAAATTTTTCCATGTCTTATCTGTTCCTATTGCATCTAACATGTACCCCATGTACTGTCCCTCAGTAATCAGCTGTTTATCGAAGGCAAAAGAGCTGGCCTTTTCATTTAATTTTGTTTATGTAATGGGTTTCAATAGTTTCTACCGTATGGTAAATCTTCCGGGAGTTTTACTGACTTTGCTCTAATCGTTTGTTGAAAAAATGGGGGAGGGGGGGGGGGGTGATTTTGAGAACATAGCCACTGCTTTCTATTAAAGGTTTAATTTTGCATTTCAAAGGAAAGGAAAGGATAAGATGTCTGAGCAGTCATGTAAGAAAGAAACGTGGTAAATTAGGCTAGTTTTCAAATGGTCTGCAAATTTATAGCGCCTTTTTAACCTTAGCGGTATTCAAAGCGCTTTACACTGTGTCTCATTCTCACACACACACACACACACACACACACACACACACACACACACACACACACACACGTAGTGTTTCCATGTGTTATGGGGACTTTCCATAGACGTAATGGTTTTTATACTGTACAAACTTTATATTCTATCCCCTAAACCTAACCCTACCCCTAAACCTAACCCTCACAGAAAACTTTCTGCATTTTTACATTTTCAAAAAACATAATTTAGTATGATTTATAAGCTGTTTTCCTCATGGGGACCGACAAAATGTCCCCACAAGGTCAAAAATTTCGGGTTTTACTATCCTTATGGGGACATTTGGTCCCCACAAAGTGATAAATACACGCTCACACACACACACACACATTCACACACCAATGAAGGTACAGCTCTAATGAAAGGTGCTAGCCTGCCATTGGGAGCAACTTGGGGTTCAGTGTCTTGCCCAAGGACACTTCGGCATGTGTATTTGTGTGGGCCAGGAATTGAACAGAAAACCCTGCGGTTAGTGGACAACCCGCTCTACCACCTGAGCCACAGCCGCTCCCTATTTCATGTAATTCAGTTAAAATAAAAAGCAAAAATGACTTGTATAAATACAAAATACCCCGCCATACCTCTCTGAGCTTCTACACTCTTACACCGTGTCCTAACTACACACGACGCCGCGACACGCGATAAAAGGTATCTTTTCCATGTTAATCAGAGTTTTTGTCCTAACCAGACGCGACGGCGACACGTGAAGTTTCTAATTTAGAAACGGTTCCTATTTCTGCGACGTCGCGGCTGACAGATCCGCCCACACAGAGATCTCATTGGATGGAAGTTCTGCGTGTCATGAATATTTAATCATCAAACATGGACGACGAGGAACTGATTGTCGAAGTTCAAAGGCATTCAATTCTCTACGATAAATCCCACAAATTCCACAAAGACATCAGGAAAAAGGATTCCATCTGGAGAAGTATAGCTGAAGCATTGAATACACATGGTAAGTTAAGTTTAGACTTTCATCTACAGCGAATGAATGAAGCATTTAGCTATAGTAAGCTACTAATGAAGCATCAACCTGTGTAAAACAAATTCCGCTTTATTTTCAATGTAAAGTAGAGTGAATAGGCATGACGATTTGTGTCCCTGTATCCAGGGGTGTCATTCCAGACAATCTACTGAAATACAGGCAGGGTGGGGAGTCGCAATGACAATGACAGTAGTCCGAGCTGTGCACACAGAGAGACTCCGCCCACACGCTGTTCTGAATGGCTGTGATTTTTGATTGACGTGTGGCGTCTCACAGTCGCGTCGCGTCTAGTGTGGACACGGTGTTATAAACCCGTCCGCGCTCTTAGGTCAGATGATCAGCTGCTCCTGACTGTGCCTAAAACTAAGCGTAAGCTCAGAGGGGACCGTGCCTTTGCTGTGTCTGCCCCTAGACTATGGAATGATCTGCCTTTGCATGTTAAGCAGGCCTCTTCTTTATCTGTTTTTAAAACCCTTCTTAAAACCCATCTTTTCTCTATGGCTTTTGACACCTAGTAAGATGTCGATTTTATTTACTTGATTGTATTTGTTACTTTGAATGTTTTTATTGTATGGTTATTAATTGTACATATGTTTATGTATATTTTTCTGTACAGCACTTTGGTCAACTTTGGTTGTTGTAAAGTGCTTAACAAATAAAGTTGGTATGGTATGGTAAAAAGCAAAACAAATGCTTGCTTTTTTTATACATGCTACATTTTGGAACACCACAAAAATGTTTTGTGGTGACATGAGACATGAGACAACCATGTCATGTCAGGTGTTACACACCGCTGCAAAGTGTCAGTTTAGAATTGTCTCAGATCTGAACTCAAAGGAAGCAAGTAATGCTTCTCTATAATGTTCTGTGCCCGCAAAGCTATATGAAAACTTAACCCAAAAGTGGGCAACTGCATGCAAACAGAATAAATTCCAGCAATAGAAGTGTATACTAACCATTCACGGGGCATATTTTTCAATTGGTATTTATGCTAGAATGTCCCCTCCAATTTAGCCTAAATGGGGAATTTGATTTATCAAAAGCTTTCTATAAATTAGTTAACCATTGCAAACTTTGTTATTTACTGTATAAAGCACAACATTATTTAATGCTTTAAATAGATACTACTTACGTTTCTAGATGTACAGCTGTGGGTAATTGAGAGTTATTCAAGCAACCCATGCAAGAGCAGACATACAGAGTTTCCACAGTCATGAAAAGTTGGAAATTTCAGTGAATTTAAAAATTTAAATGTCACATTTTAAAAGTCCTGGTAATGCTTTACAATACGGTTGTGTTTGATTACATTTGGTCTAAAAAAAATGTAACATTAACTATCAATAAACAGTATTTTTACAGCACTTATTTATCTTGTTTAATGTTAATTTAAACATATACTAATACATTTTTTAAATAGAAAGTCAATATCAGCTTTATTGCCAAGTACGCTTACACATACAAGGAATTTGTCTTGGTGACCGAAGCTTCCAGTGCACAAACAATACAACAAATATAAAAATATATAAAAAATAATAAATATAAAAAATAAAATAAAATAAGAAGTGAATAGAAAATAAAGTATATATAGAAATACACAATAGGACAAATATATATATATATATATATATATATATATATATATATATATATATATATATATATATATATATATATATATATATATATATATATATATATATACACAGGTATGTACATTATACAAATACAATTGTTATGTACAGAAGCAAGGAATTGTAATGGCAGAAGAGGTGTGGTATGTTGGAAAAATATAAATAGACTAAGCTGTTTATTGCACATAAATTATTGCTCAGTGAGGCAGATTTAACTTCATAAGATGGGGAAAAAAAACTGTTCCTGTGCCTCTGATGGTTCTGGTGCTCAGTGCTCTGTAGCGCCTGCCAGAAGGCAACAGTTCAAAAAGATAGTGGGCTGGGTGAGTGTGGTCCAGAGTGATTTTTTTTTTTCCAGCCTTTTTCCTCACTCTGGAAGTGTACAGTTCTTGAAAGGATTGTAGGGGGCAACCAATAATCCTCTCAGCAGTCCAAACTGTCCTTTGTAGTCTTCTGATATCCGATTTGGTTGCTGCACCAAACCAGAGAGTTACTGAAGTGTAGAGCACAGAATCTATGACTCTTATCAGCAGCACCTGTGACAGGTTGAACTTCCTCAACTGGCAAAGGAAGTACAACCTCTGCTGGGCTCTGCTGAGTCTCCCACTTTAGGTCCTGTGAGATGGTTTGCCCAGGAACCTGAATGACTCCACTGCTGCAACAGTGCTGTTTAGAATGGTGAAGGGGGTCAGTGTTTGGGTGTTTCTCCTTAAGTCCACAATCATCTCCACCGTTTTGAGCGTGTTCAGCTCCAGGATGTTTTGACTACACCAGTGAGCCAGCCATTCAACCTCCCTTCTGTATACAGACTCATCTTCATCTTAGTTGAGGGTGATGACAGTGGTGTCATCAACAGGAGCTAGACTGAGGGGTCCTTGGTGATGCAGTCATTTGTATACAGGGAGAAGAGTAGTGGGGAGAGCACACATCCCTGGGGGTGCACCAGTGCTGATTGTACATGTGCTGGAAGTACATTTCCCGTCTCACTAGCTGCTGTTTGTCCGTCAGAAAGCTTGTGATCCACTGACAGATAGACGTGGGAACAGAGAGTTGGTGTAATTTAGTCTGGAGAATAGCTGGGATGATTGTGTTGAAAGCCGAACTGAAGTTCACAGAAAGTATCCTTGCATATGTCCCTGGTCTGTCCAGATGTTGCAGGATATGATGCAATCCCATGTTGACTGCATCATCCACAGAACTGTTTGCTCGATAAGCAAATTGAAGGGGATCTAGAAAGGGTCCAGTGATGTCCTTCAGGTGGGCCAACACCAGTCTCTCAAATGATTTCATAACCACAGACAGAGGTGGGTAGTAATGTGTTACATTTACTCCATTACATTTACTTGAGTAACTTTTTGTGGAAAATTTCTTTTAGAGTAGGTTTTATTGTGGGTACTTTTTACTCTCACTCAAGTAAATTTCTAATAATTTTTTGTTAACTTTCACTTCTTTACAATGTGTGGCGTTACTGTCGTTACATTACTGGGTTTAATTTGAATTAATGTGTAATTTATTGAGAGATAATTGAATGGGACTTTTACGAGAGCGGAAGTTCACAGCTTTGCGCAATGAGACGTTCCCACTTGAGCGATGAGACTGTAGTGGTGGGAAGTTCGGATCATTTTACTGACTCGGATCTTTGAGTCTCGTTCAGCAAAATGAACGAATCTTTTTTCGAGTCATTTCGTTCATTTCAGCAGAATATAATTAAATGTCATGTTAAATAGCCCAAAACATCAAGTAGTCTACTTACGAAAATGTTGATTCAATTTGAAATAAATAAATAAAAATAAACTATAGGGTAATGCAGCCAAAGCCAATTTATAAGAAACCGAAATGTTAATTTATTAATTGGGTCTTAAGTTTAAGCTATTGCAGTTAGTTCACCTCACCTCCTTTTTCTCCGCCTCTTGTGTCATCGGGTTCGAACTTCAAAACGTTAAAAATACTTAGTTGTCGATGTCGACTCGTCAGTGTCTGTGTGTGGGCCGTGTGGTGTGACACAGCAGCCAATGCACTCACTGACTGCATGCACATGCAGCATACCGGTCCGGATCCGGAAAGATAAATGATTAGTTGAAGTCTCGACTCTCGAGTCTTCGGGTTTAGGTTCGGCGGGTCCGAGTCTTCGTTCGGAAAGAAATGATTAGTTCGTCTCTTAGGTTTGAGTCGTTAGTTCTTCAAGTCAGACTCACAAACCCATAGCGCTGTGCTATGGGTTTGTGAGTCTGACTTGAAGCAACGACTCAACCGAAGAGACGAACTAATCATTCTCTTCCGTACTGACAGCATAGTCTCTATGGGACTGACAGGAAGAACGAAAGACTTGGACCCGGCCGAACCCGAAGACTCGCGAAAGATGAACTAATCATTTATGACTTCATGTACCTTATGCGATGTTGCGCGCATGCGCGGTCAACACAAAATGAACGAATCACTCTCTGAGACAACTCGGTAGTCCCGAGTCATATTAAAGATTCGTTCAAAATGAACGAATCGTTCATGAACGACACATCACTATGAGACTGTCTCTCAAGTCATTAGTGCTGCAGCATCAAACTCTTAAAAGCGAAGCTCTTCGCTCCACACAGTGGAAAAAATAATATTTTTTTCATGCAATGCCTTAATTTAACACCAAGACAAGATGATATTTCAAGATTTAAGTCACAGCTCCAACTTCAGGCAGCATATCGAGGTAAGTTTTGGCTCTAATTCTTACGCTGACTTTTCTGTGTAATGAGATGGTCGTTTTCAGGGAGATTCTGTAACTGGGCTCTTATGACATCAGTTTTTAAGTGTACATTTTTAAATTAGTGCAGCAATATATCAGTGCGCTTTTTCCCGCATGTCATGAGCAGTATTTATGCATTTATTTTGCGCCCTTTTAACTGGAGCGTGAACAGACAGCATTTCTGCACGTGCACAGCGAGGCGCGCGTGTGTGAGAAGTGCGGACGCTAGACAATCGTGGCGACGAGAGTGGCTGTGTCCGCTGTCGTTAACTCATTCACTATTTCTCTATATGGCAGTTAGTGCACTATATCTCAGCAGTAAGTGAACGAAATCAGTGAATTCGGACGTGAGTGTCGGAGCTCTGGGGCTGGTGCAGAAACGTCACATGAAATTTTAAATTACTTGGGCCTTATTTGTTATTCTTATTAAATAATATATATTTAATATATATACTGTGTGTTAATATAAAGAGTAAACACATTTGATCAAATAAAGAATACATTTAAAATGTATCTGTGTTTTGTCTCTCTATATGTTATGTTATTTTAATCAAGTAATGATTTGTATCATTACAAAAAAGTTATGTAATACATTCAGCATTAAATAAATTATTGCAGGAGTGAAGGAAGCAGTAAACTCCTAGCTCGTATGTCTTCCCCGTGGTGGATTGTGTGAAATTAACCATCATCGAGTGTACTTGTAATTTACTCTAGAAAATAGTGCATTTTGGGTAAGAACGAGTGGCTCACTCAGAATTCAGACACTCCTACAAAATAGCGAAAACTCAAATAGTGCTACTGTATATAGTAGATAGGTGGTGGTTTCAGACACAGCGAGTCTTCCACAATCAGGGTTGATGCCCTACGTAGGTTGTGTACTTTGCATTTAGAGAGCGGTGGTACTGCTGTACAGAACTAACAATCTAAATATTTATGACACTGTCAACTGTAACTACACTGAAATAGGAATCCACACAGGACTTTAAAAGCTATGAAGTAGCAAAAGGAGGCATTAATAAAGCATGATCTTGCTTTGCTTTATATTTCAACATTACATATAATGTCCTTGTGGGGACATTTTCACGTTTTCACTGTAATAATTACTTGAAATGTTTCCAAAACTCTCTTCTTATTGACAAATTCATCCAGATTTGACAAGAGACCTTAAAGTGTTAGTTCACCCAAAAATTACAATTCTCATTATTTACTCACCCTCATGCCATCCCAGATGTGTATTACTTTCTTTCTTCTGCTGAACTCAAATTAGATAGTAGCAGGTGTGACTGTTTTAACCCTCTGGGGTCTGTTTTGTGCCCTGGAGAAGTTTTGACATGTCTTGACATTTGGGCTTTTTTCAGTTGTTTAAAAACACATTAATGGCTAAAGTCTGATAACACTCTATTCAGCACAAACTGGGCTACAATAATATGTGAGCAACATGTGTTTATGAAAATAATGTTTATACGTGGTTTTTGAAAAAACAACATTAAGTCATTGAAATAAGGCCATATAACACATACTAAACATTTGTCCACAAGCCTTTTGAGAACTGGATCTTGTAGCCTAGAGTTTTTGCTACAAAATGATGTGAAAACCATCCTGATCACTTGTTCATATAAAACAATATAGTAATTGAACTTCTGAAAGATACTTTTAGTGTTAGAAAGGTAATATGCGAAGAGGTGTGAACTATCATGAATATTGAGGTAATTCACACCTGAGGAGACAAAAGCCCCCCTCCCCTGGCCTATCAATGAGGAAAGTGTCAGAAAGAGAATGAATGTGAGGAGACCTAATGATCAAAATCTAATTTTAGGTTAAAAGAAGTAATCTGACTGTACATTTTCTTTACATAAAGACTTAATTTTAGACCTACACTACCATTTAAAATAAATGGTATTTTCTGCTCACCAAGGCTGCATTTATTTTATCCAAAATACAGTAAAAACATTGTGTGAACTCGTTTTACAATTTAAAAGAACAGTTTTCTATTTGAATATATTGTAAAATGCAATTTGTGATCAAAGCTGAATTTTCAGCATCATTACTGCAGTCTTCAGTGTCACATGATCCTTCAGAAATCATTATAAGATGCTGATTTTCTAATATGGGGATATTGACATCACATTTGACACACCTGAACACATATTTGCAAGCACAAGCAATGATGATAATGAGGCAGCATAAACACTAGATAAAATATATTCTAAACATTCATATTATTTTTATATCATATTACATATCATATTTCATACAGCATACAATTTAAATGCCTGCTTTAGCCGAAACAACATTTAAATGTAACTAAAACTTGCTTATTAGGAGTCATATTTCAAATGTCAATACTCTGAATCCTGGCTGGCAAGTCTGGAAACAGCCCCACTAGTAAAATATGTACATGTTTATATAAAATAGCATGTCAACTAATTGACTTACTCGTCCGAAATTGTATCCTCGTCTGGATCTAGTCTCCCTTCAAAATACAAACGTTCATCGGAAAAAAAGTCTTTGTCACAATCCAGGAGTTTTCTTGCTTGTGTATTGTGTATTCCAAATGCGCAAAAAAGTGAATGAACTTTGTTTTTAAGGCACAGTCGGGGGCATTTACCATTTGTTTTAATTGCCTCAGCACATTACCGTATGAATAGCACCCTCTGCCCGTGGGTGTGATCACATTAGGTATAATTAGCTGAGCCTGTAAAAAATGTACAGCGCTTTGTTTCATACAGATTACATTGCAGGAGAATATTTGTTTTAAATTTGAATTGTTTTATTTAAAAGTAGACATTTTTAAGCTTTCTTTAGACATGTTTCATGTTTGTGTGATAAGTATTCGCGGAGTTTCAGTAAAAAATTTTTTCAGAAATATGCTTGTGAACACCGAGACGCTGTGTTGGGTGAGCTGAAAGTAATCCATAAGACACTAGTGGTTAAATCTGTATCTTCAGAAGCTATGTTATAGGTGTGGATGAGAAACAGGGAAACCGATCACTTTCACATTCTTCTTGTTTTTTTTGGTGATTCACATACTTCTCTGCATATCGCCTCCTGCTATCTAGCAAAAAATGACAAATATTGATCTGTTTCTCAACCACACTTATCATATTACTTCTGAAGACATGAATTAAAACACTGGAGTCTTATGGATTACTTTTATACTGCCTTTTATATGCTTTTAGGAGCATAAAAATGTTGGCCTACAGAGCTATAATATTATTTAAAAAATCTGAATTTGTGTTCTGCAGAAGAAAGTTTTACACATCTGGGATGGCATGAGTAAATGATGAGAGAATTTTCATTTTTGGGTAAACTATCTCTTTAAAGTGGCAAAATGTTATATTCTGTCATCATTTCTCTACCCTCGTGTTGATCCAAACCAGTGTGAGGCTTTGTATGATGTGGAACACAAAATGTGTTAGACCGAATGTTATGGGGGTTGACAGTCTCGGTCACCATTCACTTTCAATATGTATATGTATATATGTATGTATGTATGTGTGCAGTGTATAACTAAATTAAATAGTGACTCAGGCAAACATTCTGTCTAATATCTCCTTATTGTTTTGCATGGTAGAAAGAAAGTCATATGGGTTTGGAACAACATGATGGTGAATGATGACAGAATTTACATTTAATAATAATAATTCTGTAGTAAGCCTACATGTTAAATGTGTATTATGTAATGGAATATCGGGGAGTAAACGTCTTTTATGTCATTTGTGAAAGTAACGAGTTACTCACTACATGAGTGTGCTTTTAATTGGATACTTTCTTACTCAAGTAATTATTTATGTTAGGTCTTTTACTTCTACTTGAGTAATTATGTTTTTCAAGTAATTGTACTTTTACTTGAGTACAGTTTTTGGCTACTCTACCCAACTCTGACCACAGATGTCAGAACGACGGGTCTGTAATCATTAAGTTCTGTGGTTTTGGGTCTCTTATGCATGAGCCTTCACACTGCTCCATTGATCTATTGAAGATTTTGGAGTGGTGGTGGCGTAGTGGCTAAAGCACTGGGCTGTTAATCAGAAGGTCGTTGGTTCGAACCCCACGGCCACCACCATTGTGCCCTTGAGCAAGGCACTTAACTCCAGGTTGTTCCGGGGGGATTGTCCCTGTTATAATTGCACTGTAAGTCGCTTTGGATAAAAGCGTCTGCCAAATGCATAAATGTAAATGTAAATGTGAAGATCAGTGTGAAGATGGGAGCCAGCTGGTTAGCACAGGATTTTAGACAAATGGGTGAAACACCGTCTGGGCCCTGTGCTTTCCTTGTCTTTTGTTTTTGGATGTCACGGCACACCTCTTTTTCACAGATCTTAAATGCAGGTTGAGTAGCAGGAGGGGGAGGAGGGGTTTCAGGAGGTGTTGATGTTTGTGTGAAGTGAAGTTCAGAGCGGATGTGGGTTGTGAGATTGGGCCTTTCAAATCTATAGTAGAACATATTCAGGTTCTCAGCCAGTTGTTGTGTTGGGGGTAGGCGTCCTGTAGTTAGTAAGTTGTTTCAGGCCACTCCACACTGATGCAGGGTCGTTCCCTGAAAACGTGTTTCTCAGCTTATCAGAATATTTTCTTTTAGCCCCTCTGATTTCCTTATTCAGTGTGTTTCTGGCCTGATTGTACAAGACTTTATCCCCACCTCTGTATGGCATTATGAACTAGCAAATAACAATGAACATTGTATATTCATAAATTAACATTAACTTATTATGAATGAATAATGAATGCTGCAAAAATATTGTTAGTTCATGAAAACTAATGCATTTACTAATGTTAACAAATAGCACCTAATTGTAAAATGTTACCAATGTCATGGTAATTTCTACAGTGAATATATTTTTTTCTAGTTATGGTCTGTTCTTAAATATTACAATTGTTAGATAATGTTCTTTTTAAGGGTAAAAAGTAATTTCAAGCCAAAGTAATGTATGTTTTGTGAGTGAAGCTTTCCATTTGAGTTGGTTATTTTTTACTGATTTGGACGCACCAGTTCTCAAATCTTTTTGAATGATTTGTCAGTGAAATGGTCTGAATTAGAATGATCTAGTAATTACATGGACTGCAAAGGTCAAGGAAAAGTCATGGAAATGTATTAGTCAAAAAGTGTTTGAACCCTTCACAGCAACAATTAGAAGATCTTTTCTGTTTTAGATTTATGATCTGTAATACAGACATGTGAAGGTTTGGTTAATACATAAATATTTTTGGTGATGCATTCTGTTGTCTTTTCAGACACAACTATGAGCTATCCAGGTTATCCTCCCCAGCCCGGCTATCCTCCTCAGGCCGGTGGATACCCACCTCAACCAGGGATGTACCCTCCTGCAGCAGGGGGATACCTCCCTCAACCTGGGATGTACCCCCCGCAGGCGGGTGCTTACCCGCCACAGCCAGGCGCCTATCCTGGTCAACCAGGGGCTTATCCTTCTGTACCCACAGGTGAGTCATTTTAAAACCAGTTGTTATCTAGGTGGATTTTTTCCTAAAACCTACTGAGCTACCTTGCTGTCTACTGTCTACATAGGCAGTGACCTTCTTAAGGCCCCAGTACACTTACAAAGAAGTGCTTCTTCGTTCAGAGGTTAAAAGAAGTTTGAAACAGCCAAGCAAAGACATACTGTTTGCGATCAGAATATTTGGAATGCTCTACATAGACAGCAACTCAGTGCTTCATACAACTAGCGGTCCTCATGTGAAGCACACAGGTGACTTGACAGTTGATCTCAGTATTTTGAGAGTTTTGTGTAAGGATGTTGCTAATCTAATGATGCAGTACTGAAATAAGCATACAAACACACATTACACACAAATATTGGGTAAAAGATTACATTTTTAGATACTGCTGTCTTTGTAGTCAGCTCACTAGGGTTAGGAACATATGTGTGCACATACATTATTTTCTATTGGGTAGTTTGCATTTTGATGTTTGTTTATGATGATATTATGGACACTTTAGTCAGGCCATAAAGTAAATGTCACTTTTCATTACTGACACTCAATGAACAGTGTGGATAGCCATAAATGTTGAATTGTGGAATTTCCAGGTGGAGTCACCAGGAAAAGTCAGTGACTGAATGTGTAGTGAGTTAAGTTATAAACTCTAGCTATTTTCTAGCATTGTCTTGCACTGACAGACATTTGTTTGTGTCATTATTTTAGGGTCCGTTCTGTTGAAAGGCCCAGTGTTCTGTTTGTTACGTTTAACAATGTTTAGCACATTTATGTTTCATAACATGTCCTGTTTGGTGGCAACATGTGAATTGTTGGCTTGTGTGTCACACATTTGTGTCACACATTTTCCATCTGGTTGATTTAGCTATTTTGTTATACCAAAATGTTTTGCTTTGTGTACACACTTTTTTTTTTCTCTGTATTTTGTTTACAAGTATTTTGTTCATCATAGTTCAGAATCAAACTCTCAGTATGTATCATGTACTGTAATTATGGTCCAGTTGCAATTGTAATCCAGTTCAACTGCACTTTTATTACCTGAATTAGATTCAGTGGAATACAATTACATCATATTTGGTTTGAATATACAGTAAAATGGTGGTGGTTATTTAACACCAAGATTTTATCTTACAATGTATATATTTGAAAGAAAACATTTATATTTGGTGCTGTGGCTGGTCACAATTCCCTAGTTCATTTTAAAAGGTCCTCCAGAGAGACAAATGCATTTTTAGAGTCCAAATATTTCATTTAGTCTATAATTAATGTGGCTATTAAAATGGCACACATTATTAATGATAAAATGCTGTTTAAAATGGCATAAAGCTTGTCACACCACATATCAACTTCCTGAAAGTAGTTCATGTCAACTAGGGCTGCTAGTAACGATTATTTGTATAATCAACTAATCTAACGATTATTAGAACGATTATTTGTCTATTCGGGCGATTATTGCCATGATTAATCATTAGCCCTTAACCTACTATTCAGCTTGTGCCCGACTTAAAAGGTTGTATTAAATGTGCTTACTAACAATAAAGAGGACCAAAAAATCTTTTAAAAATACCTCTAAATGACAATCATTGAATTAACCCTCTGGGGATGTGCAGGCGCGTCCTGCTGGATATTTTCGTCATTACAGCTGAAACAACTTAAAATACTCCATCATTTTGGGGCATACAGATAAGTGTAAGACATCATTAGAGACTATAAAGGGTCTACTTTTATTTGTGTACACTTACAATAACAACAAAATCTTGTGCTTTTGTAAAATAAAGAAAATAAAAAGGGTGAGCTTTCAGCAGTCTCCGTGTTCACAAGCATATGTCAGAAACGCATCACAAAAATGAACTGAAACTCTGCAAATACTTATCACACAAACATGAAACGTATGTCTAAAGAAAAATTAAGATTTCTACTTTTAAATAAAACAATTCAAATTTAAAACAAGTATTCTCCTGCAATGTAATCTGTATGAAACAAAGCGCTGTACATTTTTTTACAGGCTCAGCTAATTATACCTAATGTGATCACACCCACGGGCAGAGGGTGCTATTCATACGATCAAGGGAAATGGTAAACGCCCCCGACAGTGTTCAGAGGTTTGATGTAAACAATTCATTCATTTTACTGCGCGTTTGTAACTATACACATGCGATAGGAAGGAAGAGTTAACATTTTCCTCAGAAGAAGAGCGGGACTCCAATGAATATTTGTATTTTGAAGGGAGACTAGATCCAGCCGAGGATACAATTTCGGACGAGTAATCATTTCGTTTTAATTAGTTGACATGCTATTTTATATAAACATGTACATATTTTACTAGTGGGGCTGTTTCCAGACTTGCCAGCCAGGATTAAGAGTATTGACATTTGAAATATGACTCCTAATAAGCAAGTTTTAGTTACATTTAAATGTTGTTTCGGCTAAAGCAGGCATTTAAATTGTATGCTGTATGAAATATGATATGTAATATGATATAAAAATATATGAATGTTTAAAATATATTTGATATAGTGTTTATCATCAATGCTTGTGCTTGCAAATATGTGTTCAGGTGTAAATGTGTCAAATGTGATGTCAGTATCCCCATATTAGAAAATCAGCACCTTATAATGATTTCTGAAGGATCATGTGACACTGAAGACTGCAGTAATGATGCTGAAAATTCAGCTTTGATCACAAATTGCATTTTACAATATATTCAAATAGAAAACTGTTCTTTTAAATTGTAAAATGAGTTCACACAATGTTTTTACTGTATTTTGGATAAAATAAATGCAGGCTTGGTGAGCAGAAGAGACTTCTTTTAAATGGTAGTGTAAGTCTAAAATTAAGTATAGTCTTTATGTAAAGATGTAACTTTTATGTTACTTCTTTTAACTTAAAACTTGATTTTGATTATTAAGTCTCCTCACATTCATTCTCTTTCTGACACATTCCTCATTGATAGGCCCAAGGGAGGGGGTCTTTGTCTCCTCAGGTGTGAATTACCTGAATATTCATAGTTCACACCTCTTCGCATATGACCTTTCAACATGAAAAGTGTCTTACAAAAGTTAAAGTACTATATTGTTTTGTATGAATGAGTAATCAGGATGGTTTTTCTTCTTTATGTAGCAAAAACTCTAGGCTACAAGATCCAGTTCTCAAAAGTCTTGTGGACAAATGTTTAGTATGTGTTATATGGCCTTATTTCAGTGACTTAAAAATTTAGTTTTTGCATAAACGTTATTTTCTCAAAAATACAAACATGTACATACATGTTGCTCACATATTATTGTAGCCCAGTTTGTGCTGAATAGAGTGTTATCAGACTTTAGCCATTAATGTGTTTTTAAACAACTGAAAAAAGCCCAAATGTCAAGGCATGTCAAAACTTCTCCAGGGCACAAAACACCCTCAGACCCCAGAGGGTTAAAGGGGAAAAACTACTTGGATTTTTATTGTTTAATTAATTAAAAATGTAACTGCAAAATGGATGGTTCACCCACAATTTTTTATTCTGTCATCATTTACTCACCCTTGTGTGATTTGTGTGTCATTATTCCATGGAACACCAAAGAAGATGTCAGGCAAAATGTTAGCCTCAGCCACCAATCACTTTCATTGTATAGAATAAAAATACAATAAAAGTGAATTGAGGCTAACATTATGCCTGACATCTCATTTGGGGTTCCACATAAGAAAGAAAATCAAATGGATTTGAAAAATATGAGGATGTGTAAATGATGACAGGATTTTCGTTTTTTGGTGAACAATCCCCTTATGTGCCACCTGCACTTAATACATTGGTTTTTAATAGTTGTGTGTTCAAACATGATCGCTCTTTATGTATGTTTTATTTTATTTTACTTTTTGTATCTATTCGCAGGCGGTTGGGGTGGTGCTCCTGGTCCTTCAGGAATGCCTGGTTTTAGTCTGGATAATATGCCGAATCCTGGATTCAACGCTGGCAATCTCCCAGGAATGGTAAATTTTCAAATGAAATCATAATGTGTAATCAGAAGTGACAGTGGAACAGCGGTCTCCATTCTCATCAGATGCAGGACATTTTATTTTGTGATAAGTCAGCCTGTGCTAAAACCACAAAAAATCTTTCCTTTATCAGCTTTTTTTCATAATTGTGCTCTTGTGACCTTGACATTGATGTCTTGTTATTGATCTGTCATCAGAATGTGCTTTGACCAACAAATTTGACCCAGTTCAATGTACTGATGCAAAGTGTGCTTTAAAATTTTCTCTGTAATCAAATTTAAAGATCAGAGGAAATGTGAACAAGTGTAGATCCATTGAGGAACTGTTGCAGCAGGGTCAGTATTTCACTTCGAAATCTTATCTAAATTTTACAGTTACAATCTTGTGCTCGGCAACAAAGCACACACATTTTGCTTGACTACCTAAAGATATTAAGTATACACTGAGACAAAACCTCAAACACAAGGCTAATATAGTCAGGGGTGCACATAACTTTATCAGTGAGTTACTCCGGTGAGTACCAGGAGATGGTGTTTGGTACTCACGCCATATGTAGCGTAGTCTTATTAAGTGGAGTCTTCCTCACTGTCCTGCCGCTGTTCTTCATTCAGCTTGTCTCGCCATCTGGCAAGTGGGCGACTGGACATTTCTTCTCGGCTAGCTTGTTTATGAACAATAGCTTGCGCCACATTCGTGTGCTCCTTGCTCTTTTCATGTTTGTCAAATAAAGGATGGTTGAAATTCTTTGAGCCTTTATAAAACGCACCTGTTTTGTCTGCTAGATGTGGATTTGAGCGGCAAATATTGCACCACATTTCAGTGCGCTCATCGTTAGCTTCAAGCCACTGCACATCTTTGAGCCACTTTTCCGAAAAAAGTCTTTTTTTCGGCTCTGGCTCCAGTTGACGTTTCTTTGTAGGTGGCGAAACGCCAAAGAAGTTGCTTAATGTCTGTTGCTTTTTGGACATCTCTGACAGCATAACTTAGTTGACAAGCAACATGTCATGTGTAAGTTTAGATGAGAAGATCGGTTAAGTATGCAAAGGCGCAGAGTAACACAAGTCGCATTACGCATTCCTGATTTTTGTCGCGCATGCGTACCTGCGTACCAGTTATGTGCACCCGTGAATATCGTAGTGGTACACATGTAAATGGAAAATCCCATAAAATCTACACAGTTAAACAAAGGTAAATATTTTAAGAGCGCTTGCGCAAAGTGCAGGGCTATGCGATATATCATTAGTGCAGGGTCATTAGGAATGGCCTTTAAGTTTTGTTATTTTTGTGAAACCTAAGCACTAAGTCTACTTGCAAGTAGGTTTTGCAAAATTGTGTGCGCTAATTGGCCGGGTCAAGTGCAATTTAATTCTGAGGTTCTTCTCTGGTTTGCACTGTCTGCATCCTATTTTATAGTCCATTCACCAGCGATATAAACAAAGACCGCACATTCATAAGAAGTTGGTAGTGAATGTGGAATGTGGAAAGGCATATTTTATATGCATGAAAAACATGATTCTTCTCAGGATTTGGATGGAGGCGCCATTCAATTATAGAGAATATAAGTATTATTCATCATTATCATCTACTGATAGTGATTGTATTGCCCTTCCAGGTTAGGCTGTTGACTGAGGGATCGATTTTATTTTGTTTGTTTTTTGCACACACTTTGCTTCTTGCAAAAATGCTTGTCCATTTTGCTTTAAAATTTATTTATTTATTGAAAGATGAAAAACTTCAACCAAAAATATGTCTGAATTTAAATTACATTTCAAAATAAACACAATTGTAATAAATAATGAAATAGTAAAAAAAAATTTAAAGTTTATATAATCAAACCAAATTCCAACTTCTTCCACCGGCCCCTTTTGCAGTGGCTTAGAAATCACTCTACTACAACAGGTGGAAAAAATATTAATACAAATTTGGTCATAAATACTTACAAGTGCAAGTGTAAACATAATAATAAAAATAATTGAAAATTAAACCATAAAACTCTACAGTCTAAACTTTAACACAAATCTCATACATTTTTGTTTCATAAAACGGCATCAATAGTGATTTTCAGGGACATTAACTTTATTGCCACCTACTGGTGGAATTTCCAAACTGCAAATGCAGGAAATTATTTTAGACTCTGCACTGAGAATAGAGGTGCTTTTCAAACGTCTAAGCACAGTGACCTTTCTCAGAAAAATAGCAATACATAGTGTGTAATTATATACATATACTGTTTACTATTTACAGTTATATACATATTTACATACAATACACCCACAGCTTGCACAAATACTCCCTCACACAGCCACTTGCGCTATTGTACTTCGAATTAACGCTCTCAGGAAAATTGGATAAGATATTGCGTGTAGTCGTTGCACACAGATAGAGCCCTTAGTGTTTTAGAAGAGAAGTGTTTTCACACCTTGCTCTCACATTTTGTAAATATTTTAAGTTCAGTAGGTGAGTAGATCCATTTAGCATATGCTCTTTAGATATCAGTATCAGCATTGACCATTGAAAAACCCATCGGTCATCCATGACTACTGATGGCAATAATTTTGTAAAATGACGTTTTAGCTGTTAAATGATTTTTTTTTTTTTTTTTTTACTAAAAATTTGGTTTCATTACTCTTTTAATTTGACATTTTTAGGATTAGCAAAGAGAACCTTTTGTAACTATAACTGTTACAATGAGTGAACGCTGCAAAATAGTGTCTCGGTGACAGCAGCGTGACAGCAGCGTGCCAGCTGGTGGGAGTATCTTAAGTCATCAGAAACATATGAGTGCAAACAAACCTCTCAATGAATGCACACTTGTTCTCTGTCCTCCTTATCAGCCTTTCCTGGCCTTCAGTGTCTCATTTTCTCTCAGTTTTGTAATTTCAAGGCTTTATATGTGCAGTTGCCTGTAGCATCATCTCTACTGTCCATGTTGTAATTACCATGCTTTGCTTTCGCTTTGTTCCTTTATCACCCTATAATATTCCCATCACAGGCAAATCAGTTCGCCGCCTCTAGTGGATTTACCCCAAATCCATCCATGTTCTCTCAAGCCCCTACTGGTTATCCTGCCCCCCAGCCTGGGGGCCCACCTGCCCCCTCCCCTAACCAGCCCTATGGCTTGTACCCTCAGCCAGGAGGAAGTATGCCCCAAGGTCCGGGAATGGGGTACCCTGGAGGGCCAGCCCCAGGTCAGCAGATGCCAGGCTACCCAAATGCACCGTCCCCCAATCCGTCCATGCCTAGCTATCCCAAAGCACCCTCACCCAACCCGAACATGCCTGCATATGGTGGTGGCTACGGAGGAGGAGCACCTGCAGTTCCAGCTATCAATGTAAATTAACTTTTTTGTGTGATTTACTCTGGGTTGTTGTTTTATTTTTTTTAGTTATATGTGTCTTAACTCTTCTGTTGTTGCTTTAATTTGTAGCGTGGATTCAGAGGGACGATCCAAGCCTTTCCTGGTGCTGACCCGCTTAAAGATGCAGAGGTCCTTAGGAAAGCCATGAAAGGCTTTGGTTGGTTTTTTATGTCGTTATTCATGTTAAAGGGATAGTTCACCCTAAAATGAAAATTCTGTCATTATTTATTTACCCTAATGTCATTCCAAACCCATTTGACTTTCTCTCCTCCGCAAAACATTTAATGATTTATTTTAAAGAATGTTGCGATTGCTGATGTCAAGCTTTATAGTGAGTCACTACTAACTGTCACTGTAAGGAAAGTGCTGGATGTGGCATTCTTTAAAATATCTCTTTTTGTGTTCTGTAGAAGTCATATTGTCTTGGAACTACATTTAGGTGAGTAAATAATGACAGAAGTTTTATTTTTGGGTGAACTATTGCTTAAATTGTTCGCTTTTTCCATTTCTTTGAATGCAGAATCATTCATTAACCCTGGGGATAAAAGGTGTTTTTGTTCATATTTCTTTTGACGTATCTTTTATTAATCTCACTAAGTTTGACCCCATTCGTGATACAGGTCACTGTTGTTCATATACTGAAATGTCTTGAAACCTAACATGTAACACGATATGAGCTTTTCCAATAAATATGTCATTTGTTGTTGTTATAAGCTTTAATTTACATTCACATTTTTCAACAGGCACTGATGAACAAGCCATCATTAATTTGCTGGGAAGTCGCTCCAATAAGCAGCGTGTACCACTCTTGGTATCATACAAGACTGCCTATGGAAAGGTAATGGAAAGCATTGTAGCTTTTTATGCCAAGGATACACTACACGTTTTATACCCGATTTTCACTTGCTGACAGTTTTGTGGAGATCGCTGGCAAAAGCCTGAAATCATAGGCAAATTGGAGCTCGCTCCCGTGAGCGACGATCGCTATCAAAGACTCAATTTGAGAGAAGCATCGACGCGTCGCCGATGTCAGCCAGATATCTAGAATTTTAAATAGATGGACCTGTCTGCAATTCCAAATCACTGTGAAATGTGTTTTGACTGAATACAACTGCAGCGTTGACCTACAGCCAATGAGAGAGCAAGAAACGGGGCACAGGAAGGTTCAGTGGGAGGAGTCCTGATGTACCTGCAACAGGCTATCAAGAAAGTCTCATTGGACCGAAGAAATGGAGGAAAAATGAGTGGAATATTGGCAGTCTGCTATAATTTTATGTTTCATCTGAACTGTACCACAACCGGGTGGAGAAAGAGAAGAGTTGGAGAGAAATTTCCCAGCCCCGGCCACCACCCTGTCACATTCCTCCCTCGTTCTTTCAGGCCAGGGAGCCCCAGGCATGACGTACACCCCCTCCCCCCCTCTTTCCCTGGGGGAGGGCATGCCTTAAGCCCCGTCTGCCAGCAGATCATCCCCGCCTTCCTTAATCTGGGAGGGGACGGGGGAGGGTAACCGTGTATTACTCCAGTCCTCCAGAACGGCCCGCCGTGTTCTCGGGGAACAGAAAGGGTCTCCCCCACCCCTGGCAGTGGTTCTCCCACTCCAGGCGGTCGGCAGCGAGCCCCTCTCCACTCGCGGCTGGCTGTTTCAGATCCTGCTGCGATTCAGCGGCTGGTAGGGGACTGTTCTGCCCCTGGCAGCAGCCCAGACCACTCCAGGCGGTCGGTTAGGAGCCCCTTCTCCCCTCGCGGTCAGTTGCTGTTCTTCCGTTGGGAAGGCGGCTGCTCCATTGGGGTAGACGGTAGTGCCAAGAAATCCACTACGGCGTATCCCTCCTCCTTCCCGGGTCTTCGGCACAAGTGTAAAGGGATTAATGGAAATGAGGAGCCGAGAACCGGCTTGACAATATAAATTGTTTAATTTTTTCATTAAAACTATTAAAGACACAAACACACACATGACGGTCAGCTGCCCGTAAACGATCTCTCTCTGTCGCACCACCATCCGCAGTCGGCCTTGATCCCTCTCGGAGGCTTAATTAGCCTGATAAGGGACCGGGTGTGCAGAAACACCACCCGGCCCCACCCTCCGCCCTGTCACAACCCCATATTCTAAAATGTGAAATGTGTCATTTTTGAGCCACTAGAGCCACCAAACATAATTGTAGGATTTGCCTTCATAGTTAGGAACAGAGGGTGCGCACTTGAATTTTTTTTTACTGTAACTCCATATTCACAGGACTTGGTTAAGGACTTGAAGTCTGAGCTTTCAGGGAACTTTGAGAAGCTTGTGCTGGCCATGTTGAAGACTCCAGCTCAGTATGATGCATGTGAGCTTAAAGAGGCAATCAAGGTTTGTCAATGCTCTTTATTAACATAATTCAGAATAGAATGAAAGAATATTAAATCATACATTATGCAACTTATCATTCTCACATGGAAAAGTGAATCAATATGTAACGTCAGAGAGAGCATAAAAAAAGAAAAAGTAATATAAATACTAATAATGAAAGAGTGCTTGAATGCAATTTTTAAAGCTTAATGATGCATACAGTGTTAGTTTTTGTATGTAAAAACAGTATACCCTGAGTCTAAAAAGGATTAGACAACCCAAACTGTTTCTTATACTTACCATAAAGGACACAAATGCACCATAAATGTAGTCTATATGACTTGTGTGATATAATCCAAGTCTTCTGAAGTCATACAATAGCGTTTTACTGAAAATCTTAATAATTCTGTTCATGGTATCAATGACATCAAACATGGTGTGTTGCGTCAACATGCAGTTTTTTAATCTGATTGTGAATTTACAGGGAGCGGGGACAGATGAGGCCTGTCTGATTGAAATCTTGTCCTCTCGCTCTAATGCAGAGATCCGAGAAATCAATCAAATCTTCAAAGCTGGTGTGTACTCCACTCATATCGCTTAATTCCTTCCCTTAGCAATTACCCTTTTGATTACTCTCCAATCAGACATCTGGTGCATGTCATGTGAGTTTTAATTCAAAGCGCAGTCAGTTGTGATCAACAATGCTCTGTATTCCTCTTTTAGAGAATAAGAAATCACTGGAGGACGCTATCAGTGGAGACACATCTGGGCACTTCCGTAGACTGCTGGTCTCTCTCGCTCAGGTGCTCAGACACTGTGTTTTGTTTGATTCATGGTGTGTGTGTGTGTGTGTGTGTGTATGTGTGTGTGTGTGTGTGTGTGTGTCTCAAAAATTGTAATTATAACACTAATGTCACAAATTGAAAGTCAAGCCACTATTTCTTTCTGTTATCATATCAAAGGGTAATCGTGATGAGAGGGAAAATGTGGACGTATCTATAGCCAAACAGGATGCTCAGGTAATTATTGGAGAAAAAAAAAATACTAATTAATAGGAGAGAATGGCTAGTTGTCACTCAAGGTTAATTGTAACAAGGGCTTTATCTTAGTTTTAAGTTAACAGTCCAATGTCACAAACGTGTTTTCTCTAGCAGTATTTTTGGGGGGTGAGGGGGGGTGGCTGTTTCTAACACCTCTCAATACCTTAACGTAAGAAAATGTTTAGTCAAATCTTTTCTCCAAACTGCAATTTCTACACAATTAAGCCTCTTAGCAAATACACTACCATTCAGAAGTTTAGGGTCACTTACTCATCCTTTATTTTTATCTTCACATTTTAGAATAATAGTGAAGTCATCACAACTATGGAACAATAGAAATGGAAATATGGGAGTTATGTTGTAACTAAAAAAATCCATAATAAATCAAAACTATGTTATATTTTAGCATCTTCAAAGTTGTCACCCTTTGCCTAGAATTTGCAGACATGTACTCAATCAACTTTAATCAACTTCTTGAGGAATCACCCTGGGATGCTTTTTAACAGTATTGAAGGAGTTTCCATCAACATTAGGCACTTGTCATCAATTAAAAAAAAAAAATTGTTTTGTAATTAAATAAATTAATTTGGTGGCACAATTATATTTTTGTCTACAAAACTAATTTCAAACATTTAAGCATAAGCCTTCAGATGAAAAGTGACCCCAAACTTTTGAATGGTAGTGTATATAAAGAAGGTTTACGTTTTAGCTATGTTCTAAAGGGACTTTCTCATAAATATCACGTCAGGTCATGTTGTAAAAATTTTATTAGGGCAATACAATTTTATTAAATGTATTTATTATTAAATTTCTTGACCAAAACAATGATTTGATTTTTTTATCTGCTTCTTTTTTTATTTAAATAATTTGTTATTTATTTTATTTTAATTGTTTTAATGTTAAAATTTTGCAGAAAACCTAATTGTACAATAGGTCACAGTGAAAACGTTTTGGTGTATTTCCACAAAAAGTTGTGTTCAATTAACTGTCTTTTTTTACTCCCCTGGTAGTAAAAGTTGGCATGTTCAGCAGATTTCTTTGTAGCCAAGAATATATTATGTTCCTTTACAGAATTTAAAGGGATAGTTCACCCAAAAATGAATATTCTCTCATTTACTCACCCTCATGATATCCTATATTTGTATGACTTTCTTTCTTCTGCAGAACACAAACAAACATTTTTAAAAGAATATCTCAAATCTGTTGGTTCATACAATACAAGTTAATAGTGATCAGAACTTTGAAGCTCCAAAACTCACAAAGGCAGCATAAAAGTAACCCATAAGACTGGGTAAGTTAAATCCATAAGTGGTGAAATCCATGTCTTGTGATGTGATGTGATGTGATGTGATATGATAGGTGTGGGTGAGAAACAGATCAATATTTTAGTTCTTTTATTATAAATCTCCACTTCCACATTCTTCTTATGGTTTTGCAATTAGCATTCTTTATGCATATCGCCACCTACTCTGAAGAGTGGAGAATTTATAGTAAAAAGGACTCGATCTGATCGGTTTCTCACCCACATCTATCATATAACTTCAGAAGAGTCTTTGGGTAGATTATTTTTATGCTGCCTTTGTGTTTTTTGGAGCTTCCAAGTTCAGGCCACCATTCACTTGCATTGTATGGATTCACCTAAGAAGAGCTGAAATTTTCTTCTAAAAATCTCCATTTGTGTTCTGCAGAAGAAAGTCATACACATCTGTGATGGTATGAGGGTAAGTAAATGATGAACATTATCATTTTTGGGTGAACTATCCCTTTAAAGACAATGTCTTAGTTTGATTAACTACAGTAAGCCTACAAAATTATTTATATTAAGGAATGTACATGCATGTAACCATCTATCCATTCTAACTTTACTGCTAAAGCAATTATTAATTCAACCTATTATAGTTTTCATTATTTTCATGTTTAATAAAGTATATTTCATCCCCATCATTATTGAATCCTTATTTTATGTTTTTAGTTTTACTTGCATTATCAACTGTACAATATAATCTAAATTAATAAAGTTTTCCATTAAACTCATATCAGCCATATCACAAGTTTTACCTCTTAAATTAATAAGTGTAGTACAATACAAACTTTTAAAGGTGCTAGATGTAAGATTGAGAACAAGTGTTTGAAATGGGTACTGCAGTCCAAATTCTAAATATTGGAGAGTTTTGTGTCAGGAGTGGCATAAAGTCACCCAACAGCAATGTGAAAGACTGGTAGCGAGCATGGAAGCTGTGATTGGTTATTCCACCAAATATTGATTTCTGAACTCTTCCTAAGTGTTGTTGTGTTTAAAAATGTGAATATGAACTTGTTTTCTTTGCATTATTCGAGGTCTGAAAACACACGATTTGTTTTTATTTTGACCAGTTGTCATTTTCTGCAAATAAATGCTCTAAATGATCATATTTTTATTTGAAATTTGTGAGAAATGTTGTCAGTACTTTATAGAATAAAACAAAAATCTTTACTCAAAAAGTGAACCTACTAAAGTGACAGCTAGCCCCGGTCTCCCCTATATTTTTATCATGCTTTGAACAGTCCTTACTATGCACTGTTTGTCTTTTGCTGCAGGCTCTATACCAAGCAGGAGAAAATAAACTTGGCACAGATGAGTCCAAGTTCAATGCCATCCTGTGTGCTCGGAGCAAAGCTCACCTCAGAGCAGGTACGTCAGGCCCCATTGGTAGTTTGATAGTAGTATTCTTTAGTCAAAGTCCCTTTAAGTCAGTTCACTTGGCAACAATCATGGCAACAAGTACAGCTCTTATCTACATGAAATTAGATCTTGATTTTTATTTATTTTTTCAAGATTAATATTAACATAATATACTATATGTCAAATCAGGAAAAAATCTGATGACAGTGGTGTCATAAGTTTTGCTTCTTTATCTCCAGGCATGCCAAAAACGGTTTACATTTAGTAATTTAGCAGTTGCCTTTATTCAAAACGACTTAAGGCTAATTTATAATTACTGGGCGAAAAGGCCTTGCTTAGTTCACCTACAAATGATGATGAAATGCAGTGACATTTTGTTCTGCCATGGTGTTTGTTGGGTGAGATTTCTCCTGTTCGCGTACTACTTTGAAGCCTGGTTTATTCTTTGGAAGAACCCAAACTTTTTTCTCCTGGACGAACTAAAGCACCCTAGGCAAACTAAGTCGCCGTTTATAATACGCGTGATGTCATTTTAAAATGAGTTCATTTAGGGTGATGTCACTGTGTTTAACGTACTGTTCCAGCCACAAGTAAAGCCAATAATGCAGGTTTTTCTCTCTGTGGACCGCTGCTTCTAGCGCTGTGTCGCTTCTTTGCTTTATTAAACTTGTCAAGGCCCCTTTCACTTTTAAAACCTATCTCTTTTTAGAGTTTGTGTTTGAAATCATGTAAAAAGTTTACTTACACACAATCTCTGAGAGACTGGCTTCAAAGTGATAATTTTAATGACAGTAACCTAGGTAACAACTCCTCAACTGGCACGCACGATTGTAAATAAAAAAAAGATGTGTTCCTGTACTATAGGGCATCGACGCGTCATCAGTGTTTTATAATTATTACTGAGATTCCGTGGCCTAATCCTATGAGAACGCGATGCGTCTTAATGAATGAATGTTTAATGAATGATTATTCATTAAACCACATGACCACCGGTGCCTTCCAGTGTCGCTAGATTTAGTGACTTTTCAGACCTCTTTAGTAGGGCTGCAAAATTAATCGAAAAACAAATCGCGATTACGGCTGCCATGATTATGTAATAGTGAAAACTGACTATTACAGCGTTCAAGTTAAGTCTGCTACTTTTGCATCAATGATTTCTATTTACAATGTGTTTTTGCAGCGGTTGAGTATTCTACCCAATCATTAATATGTCCGTTGAGCAATGAATGGCAATGAAAGCCGCTTAGATTAGTCCTCCGTCCTATCAGTAATGACAACTGATACTAATTTGCAAGTTTTAAACCATCTGAATGCCCAGATGAAATCCAACATTGAAGATCTAACGGGGTGAATGGGCACCCTTCTCGCCACCAAAGGGCTTACTGAACAGAGTACCTTGGTCGATTTAAATCAGCTGTTAATAAGTTTGAATATTGAATATGTCATATTATTTATTGTATGTGGACTAATAATTTAAGCAGTAATTTAGCAATAATTAAATTTTTAATTTGCCTTACCTTAACAAATATTGTTACAATCTAAAATACAATACAATACAATACTTAAAAGATCCTTAAAAGAAACTGGAGCGCAGCTCATATACACCACTGAAATCTGCTATTCTGAAGAACAACACGGTTGCTTACTTTGTGACATCACGGTAATTTAATATTTTAATCAACATTAATAATCACGATTACAATATCAAGGGCAATAATTGACCATTTAGATTTTTGCTATAATCGTGCAGCCCTACTCTTTAGCGACTTTTATTCAAAAGAGCACCTAGCGACAAATCTAGAGACTTTTTGGACAAACCTCAGCAACCTTCCGTAGAAGAAAGACACCAGTACTGCCCCGTGAGCGCGTGTTCTTGCTTTCCTGCCTGGACTCGGAGGCACACCTCTTTCTGCATCTATTCTGTTCACTGAGACTGACAGAGGGAGAGGTGAGCAGGCGAGAAGGCGGAGCAGCACAATCAATCGACCGCACGGCAGCTGACATAGATGTGAATGAGCTGCGCATGTGCAAACAGCGTTGTCAAGGACCAATCACGAATCTGTATTGTTTGCTCCCTTTTGTTTTAAATGTAATTAATTTGACCATTTATTTTTATTCTTTCATGCACTTAATCACAAGAGATTTTTAGACAGTTGTTCAGTTTTTTTTCTAAACTCTCTGAATTCAAACAATTACTTGGACAACTCTGTACATTGTACTTTATTCAAACTTAACATTTCACTACATTTCTATACACACTCAAAACAATCACAAATATTAATACAATTAAGCACCGCATTGGACATTACACACATTCCAAAAAAGTAGCTAACATGTCACACTCTAAAATATCTACAGTAATGGGAGGAAACAACAAACACCATGGCATTCTGGGCTGAGGTGAAGACACAATATGATTCAGCAGGTATGAACCCAAATGAAGACTTGGCTTCTACTGCAGTTTCTGTCATCTCTCTCCCAAACTCAAATGCTGAGGGTGAGAGATGTTTAGTGAGAGCCGGCATGGGCAACAGACAGATGACAGATTGCTCGCCCCACTCTTTCTCCCCTGCTCTGCCCTGCCCCTGTCCCACCCACTTTCTCCCACGCTGTCCACGCCCTGTTGAGTTGCATTTTTCAAAACGTTTGTGAGGCAGACTTCAGCTGAAAGAGGTGTGTTTCATGATGCTTAAATCCAGACAGTAGAATGCTTTTAGTGTGCTTCCACATAGAGAGTAGTCTTGGCTTACAGTCAAGCAACTCTTGCCAAGGCTGCAGTTGTAAAAGAGGGCGATGACTCATGATTAGAGCCGGTTTCCAGTTGAACCTCTTTGATTAACTCCGCCTCTAAATCAACACACTGACTTTATTGTTTTTCCATAGGACAAAGCCATTAAAGAACCATATAGGTCCCCTGGTCTTTTGTTGGAACCTTTAGTGTATTAGATTATGTAGTGACCGCACAAGGAGATGAAGAAACTCCCCAAATTAGTTGATGTATTTAGTAGATGAAAGAATTTTAATGACAAACTTCAAAATTAAGACTAAGAATATGTTGGGAATGCAAACTATACCACACTACTTTTACTATTTATGAAGTTTATGCTATCTATACTGTGCTCAGTATGCAAGTTTCCTGTATGCAAAGAATACCTAGATGACCCACTACTTGTGACAAAATGTGCAGTGTGCTCGACTTGATGTTACTTTTACAGGGGGATGAACTGGAACTAAAAACTACCATGATTTTAACATCTTTTTTTGAAGTCATTGTTTGACCTGACTGCCAAACAAAAAGTTTTTGCATAAAATAATTCATATATTATTATTTTTTTGTGCAAAAATTATTGTATGACCTATTTTATGTGATGTGAATGTATGACCATGCCACCATGTTCGTGACCAATATTCCATACACCTTCATTGTGCCGCGCTGTGAGATGTGACCAAAAGGCTGCATTCACACCACAGCTGACACATTTTTTTGTTAGGTTGTTCACATGACATTTTAAATGTAGCCAGTGCCGATCCTTCCTATTCACCTTATTCAGCCCCGTCCCTTTTCCACACTCCACTCTTCCGAATTTTGTCATCTAACTTCCTGTTTTTATTGAAGCTACTGAGAAGAGTCGATCAAAATGGATTATGCGTGGGAGCATCGAAAGTATTTTTCCCCAAGAGTTCAAGTTGTGAGTCTACACAACCCCTATATTACGTGAAAATGCTCGTGAGGTGATTTTTCTGACACCCGCGGATGTCATTTGGACCTGACAGATCACATTCAGACAGCTGTGACACAATGGACTTTTTCATAATACAAGCGTTTAATTTTTGTATGTGTAATTCTCCTTAATTTTTAGATTTCAACTTGTTAATAATTTGTGTTAAAATGTGTAGTTGATATGACATTTCCAACAGTGACAGCTCGTATTATTATAAATGCAAGTTCAACATTAAAGAAAATTACAATTGAACTTTTTAAAATGAATTCGTAACCCTAAATTTTTAGAGGCTTAAATGTGATTAAAATAGTTGTAAACGGAATATAAAATAAAACAAACACTTTCACGTGTGTGTGTGTGCGCGCGTGTGGCACCTGTTTCCTGTCACAGATTAACGATAAAAAAAAATCTGCTTATCTTCACTATAACGTGATGGATCAATGACATGAGAAGATGGTCAGAGGTGCCATATGAGATATTTTTAATGACTTTGTGTTTTCTCTTGGAGTTTCATGAGAAAAGAGGCATATCAGTACATCCACAGTTTGAAGGTCGGATCATGTGGATTTATGAATGAAATCCTCGTTTTAAAATCTCCCCTGAACACTTTAAAATACTCATGATTGCTTATGACAACTCTATAACCTGTAAGTTCCAAGACAAAAGTTTCAAGATAGCTGCGCACTAGTTTCTCTGGCATTAGGTGAACACGCAAGTTGCGTAGGGCCCCCGATCGGCCACAGTGCCCCATGTTGTCGGAGACATTATAAGCAGCCAAGTACTAGTATTTGTTGCCATACAAACAGGAACAGGAGGGCTATGTCCGTAAATTGGAAAATACTGTTTTCGAGGCTATACGGAGTTAAGATGAAAATAAGCTGTGCTGTATCCAGACCAGTTTCCTTAAACTGTTCCATTCATCAAATAACTGTGTCGGTTAAGCCGTTAACTGATTAGGCAGCAAGGCATCATAACAATAACAGTACATTTTTATTTGCATGTTATAATTATTTTACTGTCAACTGTAGAGGAGGGAATTGAGGGGTTGTTCTAGTTATTATAATAAATTATTTTGTTCCCATTTCGGACATTTGCCAGGTAAAATGAGATGTGTAGCATAGTAGATAGGAATGGCTATGGTTACTGCACTTCAGGAACTAAACAAAGCCGCTTGATCGACAGCCCTTTTATTTAAAGAACAATGTAAAATCGAATTAGTTGACCTTACTTATAAAAAGCATGCAAACCGATTGCCTTGAAAAACAGTAAACATACTTATTTGGTTCAAGTAAACTGAACTTAATTTTTTAAGCTTAACTCATCTGTGATTTAAAATATCGTTGTTTTGATTTAATTATTTAAATTGGGTCTTACAGAATAAGGGAAATTATGACTAGACTCTAGGTTAGCCAGATTGCACACTGGACTTTACTTGGCACTTCTTAGTGCACATAAATCTGCACTTTTGTAAAGTACAAGTGAGTAAAGAAGAATGGCTTAAACTTAACTGGCTCCAAGTTCACCAGAGGTAACACTAATCACCCTTATGGTGACTTAACAAAAATCTCAATTATCAACCAGCTACAACAAAAACAACAACAATAGTCATAAGAATTCAAACAAAATAATTTTTTTAATAAAAAGAAAAAGATTCCCTTGTTTTGACCAAACAAGCAACATTTGTATTCCACACAGCTGCAATTTTGTACTTGGTAATTTTGAGTTATTCAAACTCAAAGCCAAAGTTTAAAGAACTTGTGTATTTGAGTTATGATTCCAAAATGTGACATTTCAAGTAATGTTTAATTAAAACTTTTTCATTAATGACAACTTTAGGATTTAGAGAGTAACAGGAATGTAATTAAAACTAGTAAGAATAGTAAAAACTTTAAGTTGAGTAAACTATATCTACTGTTAGTATTTAAAGTGAATAAAGTTTAACCATAAGCCTAACATATGAAATAATAGTCAGAAATGTTTCTTGTTTCTTACCTGTTTAAAGATTTTTTCTTTAAAATAATGTTATTTTAAGCACATGTGGCTTGAATTCAATTAATACTCATTTTGAAATATCAGTAACAATATAAACGCTATTGTTCATTTTACATCATTAAAATCAGCAAAGATTTCACATAAAAAAACACGAGTGCATCAAAATATGAAGGTAGCTATTCTGGAAATTATATTACATGGTCTTCTACTTCCAGAAGAGCACGGAAACTTTCACCAGGATACAGTAGACATCTCTTACACAGTATGATGATGTGTAGAGGCTTTAGAAAGTCACGTATCAAATATGATATGCACGGCATTGTAGGATTAAAGAGTGGCTCAAAACATTTCATTAGAAACAGAAAGACAAAAGGGTCCTTTAAGAGGGCTGGGGACCCTCATTGTCACTGGGCCCTGTTAAGGGGGCGTTGAATAATCTGTGGGGCTCACATATTTAAGCATATACAAACATATGTTTTCAAGAGCCTCTGGGTACTGAATATTGCCTATTGGACCGGTCCATAATTCCCCAATGGCAAGGACCAGCACAGAATGTAGCCCATATCAGATACTGGTCTGAACAGCCGACACTGCTAAACTGTCCTTGAGCATGCGTTTAACAAACTCTGGCCTGTTCATCATTATAGTATGAATAATTAATTAAATTATAATAAAACCTTTAATTATTCCTTTTTAAAGCAGAGAGGACACATGCCTATCTGACAGTATGTCCGCAAGTGATGGAGAAATACAGTTGATGGATAAAGTATTTTTATGTAGTCATATGCCTTCATATGTGTTTTTTTTATTTTATTGGATGGAACTCTCATGCAATGTTGGAAAAATGTGTCGTGGAATAATGCTTGCGGTTTCATTTCCTATTTTTTAAGAATAGTAGGCAGTATCCAGTGTAAACAGATTGTTATTCAGTAAATAGTAAGCTAGTATTGCATTCTGAACTGCACATAGCCACAGACTCATGAGGAGAATGGGCAGAATAATGAACTATTATGTCTGTTCATTCCTGATTAAAAACTATTGACTGCTTAAATGCCATTAGTGCTTTCAACTGCTGATGTCCATTTAAACAGTTGCCATTTGATGCAGTGTTTTGCCAAAATGTCGAGTGTTTTAAGACATTTTGTGTGTTTATTTTGACAGTGTTTCATGAGTACCAGCACATGTGTGGCAGAGACATTGAGAAGAGTATTGAGAGGGAGATGTCTGGAGACCTTGAGAGTGGCATGCTGGCTGTCGGTGAGCACTCTGAACCTACCTCTATAATTGTTTGGGATGTAATCTCCTTTACGCAGTTTATAATTGTATTTCTTAACTTGCTCTCCATCCTGCTGGCCCCTTTAAGGGTAATGCTGTGATAGGGTAAATATGTGGTAATCTATTTTAATCACACACAGAGAGTTCCATATCACATACTGTAGCTTTCGTGTTATACCTGCTTGTTGTGTCATAGTGCATGATTTTATTTCAGTTGGTCATGTTCATATTAAAGTGTGTTTAGTGTGTTGTTTCAGTATGCGGTGGTGAACAGTCAATTTTTTCATTTGGACATGACATTTCCCTCCACATGAATTGTACTGTCTTTCTTTTGGTTAAATATTCTCATTTACGTTTCAAGAACTGTCTTGCTTGCTGTATTGTACACTTATTAGCTGCTGGGTAAGTGTGCATGATGTGTCTCAACATGTTGTTCTCTATGCAGTGAAATGCATTAAAAACACACCTGCCTACTTTGCTGAGAGACTCTACAAGGCCATGAAGGTGAGACATGGATGAGCGTTATTGACCTTAAAGTTATTCTCAATGACTAAACATGATGAAGTACTACAAACAAAAGTGAGGTTTGAAGTAATTCTGTACTAGTGGCTCTCAAACTGCATTACGTACACAGAGTGCCCCCAGGTGGTGCACAAGATTATTCTAATTTCTGATCTAGAAAAAGCTAATCAAATCTGTACACCAAATGTTTAGTTAATTCATACTAAAAAGGAATTGCATATACCAGTGTGGTTGGCTTTTAAAATGAGGCAAAGTACCATTTCATGGTTGTTTTTGTCCATTGTAAATTACATATTTCATATATAATTTGTATATGTACACTTTTATATATACATTTCATAACAAAATCCATCAAATTTAATTTTAAACTAAATGTTATTAATAAAAGTTCAAATAGTTTTTTTTTTATTATTAAATATTACTTAAATTCAATATAATTTTGTTATGAAATTGAAATGCATAAATCTAACAAATGGGCTACAACAAATTATTTCAAGTATAAATACATATAATTCATTTATTTTTAAATATTTAAAAACTATATATAATATATATATATTTATTACTTTGCTTCAAAAGTATTACTTACAATTATACAGCAACAAGCATCTTTTACTATTAATTGTGGTTCGGCTAATATTATTAATAGTTACCTTATTTTGGGATCATTTACTCCTCGGTAAGCACCACAGGTTTCATGATGGCATTCAGCCATATTGTATATCTTCAGAAGACTTGGAATATTATGCTTCACATGGACTACTTTTATGATAATTTGGGGTCTTTTTTTAGGCTTATAAAGTAAGGCAGTGGATTGCAACTCTTAGCAGCCATTCTTAATGAGCTTTAATGCTAATATTAGTATCATGTGTGTAGGTGGGACTTGGAGATTTTTATTTGATGAAAGGTGGTACTTGCCCTGAAATGTTTGAGAAGCACTGTAATAGGGTACTTCGAGTAAATTACTTAAGTCATAGGTGTCATACAGAAAGTTGGGATCCCATTGCGTATTGAATGAAATGCCTCAGTTCAAATTATAACTGGCTTAAAAACTAAGAAAAATTGAAATGCTGAGAGTGTTGTATATGCTTATACACAGGGAGCGGGAACCAAGGATCGCACTCTGGTCCGCATCATGGTGACCCGTTCTGAGGTGGATTTGCTGGATATACGTCAGGAATACATGAAGAATTATGGGAAATCTCTGTACACGGCCATATCAGTGAGTAGTTGTGTAACAACCCTGCAAAACAAACATAACAGTTTTAAAAAAAGAAAATGATTCATATGTATAGTGGGGCCAAACATTCTGTGAAATAAGAAGTCTTACAATTACGGTATGAAAAACTTGTAAACAAAGAAAAGTTATGATGTAAAATGAAGCACTTTTTTTAGGTCATCAAATGTAAGCAAAAACAGTATTTTGTTGATGATATTAAATGTATTGAAGAAGGGCTTGGGTAGCTCAGTGAGTATTGACGCTGACTACCACCCCTGGTAACGTGCTCAACAAGCTACGTGATGCACGGATTGACGGTGTCAGACGCGGAAGCAACTGAGATTCATCCTCCGCCACCTGGATTAAGGCGTCCCACTACGTCACCGCCTCAATCCAGGTGGTGGAGAAAAAGTTTTTTAATGAAGAAATCTGATTTAATTAATTTAAAACGTCTGCAAAGTCATCCATCTAACTATATATGCCCTCTCCCAACTGCACATCATCCGACAATTCATAGTGTAAGTTTTCTTATGGATGCGGATCTATGTATGTATCTATCTATCTAGACCTATCTGTCTGTCTGTCCATCCATCTGTCCATCCATCATAGCCTATTTGATATATATATTCCGCTATCTGTCTATCTTATATTATATTTGTTATATATATATATATTCCGCTCTCCTGAGGAATTTGCTGAGAAACAGCGCTTCACTGTTATCAATCACTAAGAGTGCGCTCATATGTGACATCATCAATAGCAACGAGGTCAACTCCGCCTTACTTTTAAATTAAGAATTCCTTTGTAAAACTTAGTAATTCTCAGCAGTTTTGTGAATAGCTTTTAATCAAAATCTTTTAGCTAGGATCTCTTTGGAGAACTCATAGTGGTAAGATAAAAAAATCTTTGTGAATACAGGCTCTGACCTTTGGACCTCATTGTATATATGCTGGAGCATTTTTAAAAGCTGTATTGTAATAATAACCTTGATAAATCTGTAATAAATTTGTATTTGTAGGGAGACACCTCTGGAGATTACAAGAAACTACTGCTGAAGCTCTGCGGTGGAAGTGATTAAAGACTATAGATGTTTGCAGGTCACAGAGGACATAAAGCCACACCACGATTTATACACATTACCCTAATTTGCACTCTACTATGTACTTGCATGTTTTTTCCGTACTCAATGCAAAAGCACTTATGTGGATATATGTTGCGCATTACATTACATGGCGTTTTATTTCTATTTTTTTATTACAATCTCAAGAGTAGCAAACTATCTTATCTCTTTACGTGCCATTTATGCTGAAGGCAGTGGCCTAGCCAATCATGGAATTATTTTATCAGAGCGAGTGCATAGATATTGGATGTAATTGTTTCCACAAGTATATTTTATTCTCAAGTTGATGCCATCAAAAATTTGTGTTTAGTATTGTGTACACATCTGAATAACAAATACCAAGTTCACTGACTTTTAAGTATTTGGAGTAAATGTGGAGAGAAAATGTGCCATAGGTTTTAGTTTTAGACATTAAAATGAACATTCATTTGTGTCCATATCAAAGTAAAGAAATTGATATTCTTATGTTTAATATGCTTTCTTTTTTAACCATGCATGCTTCTCTTGCTGTAGCTATTATGTTTGTCAATCACCTATCTATTGAGGCAAAAAAGAGGTAATGATGGTGCTGTCTTTGTGTGTATTTTTTGTTTACCCTGTATGCAGCCAAGCACATATATGAAATGCTAAGTAAAATATGCTTGAAAGAGATTATTACTCATGTGTTCAACTCAAATTAACTTAATAATTCTTCATTAACCCTCTTAGTACTGACTTTTGGAGCGTATTGTGCTGTGACCTCATAAAGCCTGACTGGTATATAAATCAACATGCATGTAATTATTCCTCATGGATCAGGCATAACTCACACGCTGCTCACTCTACTAGAAAACACAGCAGTGCACATAGAATAAGGAGAGGTGACTTCAGATCATTTTCAAACAGAATTTTAATCATAAAACACAATAATAATGTATGTAATTAGTTCCTGCAAATTTGTCTCTAACCTCTTTGAGAACATGAAACAAATTGTGTTTTAAAAAAAGATAGCTGTGGAGATTCCTAGCTTACTGTGACTGAATCATTGGATACATCCATCATTTGTATCCCACAACCTCCTCTGGAGTGAGTGAGTCTGTTTCAGAAATTAGCGCAACTGCAATGCCATCCAACAGCCTGTACATCTTTCGTCATATCAGGGGCAAAGTGATGAGTAAGGCAAGTCAGAGCTAGACAAGCAAATGTGGGGTTAAATTTAATTAATTTCATTCAGTTTTTAAGAGAAGGGCAGAGAACATTGTTTACATTATTCACAGAAAGACATTAGTTGAGAGAATATCTCAAGTAGGGACTTGATGAGTAGCATTCTGCTCAAGCATCAGTCTAAAAGTTTGAAAGCAAATCAAATATCTTTCAAACAACTAAATATTTTAGGAACATTATATTGGTGAGAGAGTGTGATGTGCCAACTAAATATGTCTCATACTTTATTTACCGTCATTATACACATTATTACAGTTAAGAGAATATTCCTAATACAATACAAGTTAAACGCAACTAACAGCATTAGTGGCATTATGTTACACTACATACACTACGTGTCTCTTTATTTTATACATAAAAAAGAAAATTAAAAAAGCAAAAATTGCAGTTATTGTACGGCACTTTAAACATTATACACTTATTGTTTCAAAAGTTGCCTGTAGCCACAAAACATAAATGTTACAAGATTTTAGTGCATTACTGTACAATAGCTTACTAACATTATGTAGTCACATCCATTATTATTACAACTATTACAAAAATAGTAGATAAATTAACACAGAAAAGGTTAGCAAAGAATCTTTATAACACTAAAAACATGTTAACATTGTGTATTTATTTGTGTTTTAACATTATCCAATCTACAACAGTAGAGGGCAGAATTGCACTGTTCTGCCGAAATGCAATGCAGCTGAAAACCACTGACTGCACAGTATGCTGCAAAATGAAATTGAATTAATGATTATTATAATTTTATGTATATGTATATAAAAAAAACTTTCTATTTAAATAAAAAATACATTCTCTCTGAATTTTTTAATACCAGTAAAAATGGTCTAATTATACTGCCCTCTTTCAACTAATAGCTCAGAATTCAATGAAATTCCATGTTACATTGGATAAAACCTATTCAGTATAAAACTTGGGGGTTAGTCCTGATTATTCAGGGCTTACAAATGCAATGTTATAATTGCAAATTAATAAGAGACTCAACTTCGAGCAATCAAGTTATGACAAACCCATTGGATACATCGATCAGCCACAACATTAAAACCACCTGCCTAATATTGTGTTGGTCCCCCTCGTGCCGCCAAAACGTGTCAGTTCGAACCAGTCTGGCCATTCTTTGTTGACCTCTCTAATCAACAAGGTATTTCCGTGTGTTTGAGTAAAATAAAATAAAAACAATTTTATTTTATAATGTATTGACAACATTTCTCCCAAATTCCAAATAAAAATAGGCAGATGCTATTTACACCCTGACCCAAGTAGGGTCAGATCCTATTTGCACCCATATTTAAATACTACGATACCTTATATTGGCATCATTGGAGTGTGTTTATTTAGAGTCCCACAGACACGCTACATTAACACCTACCCTTAAACCTCACCTTAACCTTATCTTAGAAAAAATAACCATAGTTTTACTACAGTAAACATGGTTTCACGCGAGAACGATTGACAGACCCCGCCTCCAGATCAAACCCTTCTGTGCACTCCTGACATACACTGTGACCAAATCACTGCAATGAAATCAACATTTATATAAATTTTTAGCTATCATTTTAAGTAGTATTACAGGAAATATTAAGAGTTTAATAAAAGGCAGATTCGAACCGTGGTCACAAGGACAACAGTACAATTTCACTCCATCTTTACACCCCACGCCACTGCAACAACATCTATCCGAATCAGAATGAGCTTTATTGACAAGTGTTCTCACTTACAGAAGGAATTTTTTTGGTGAGAGGAGAAACAAGTGCACACAGAACATTACAGTGAGACAGAATATAAAACAAGGTAAGAGTACATTTACATTTACATTTATTCATTTGGCAGACGCTTTTATCCAAAGCGACTTACAAAAGAGGAGAACATAAGCTTAAAGAGACACTGGTATGAAAAGTGCCATACTACAAAGTTTCACTAGCATCAGAATAGTATTCAAAACCGATTTAAGTGCAACAAGAATTTTTTTAGAGTATAAATAAACATACAAATAATAGGACATATAACAGAATGGCGTATGTACATGTATGTGCAAGTGATAATGTATGTGCAAGGTAGGGGTATCACAGTTTTTTAATTAAATATGGGAATTTACATATGTATATGAGATATGCATTTATATTATTGCACTATGGGGGAGTCCTGAGGCAGTTTAATTGTTTGTGAGGAAAATGGCCTGAGGGCAAAAGCTGTTCTTGTGCCTGGATGTCCTGGCGCTCAGTACTCTGTAGTGCTGGCCAGAGGGCAACAGTTCAAAGAGGGAGTGGGCAGGGTGTGCAGGGTCCTGAGTGATTCTACCTGCACGTTTCCTCACTCTGGAGACATAGAGGTCTTGGAGGGTGGGCAGGAGGGCACCAATAATGCTCTCAGCAGTCCTGACTGTCCATTGTAGTTTCCTTCTGTCTGATTTGGTGGCTGAACCAAACCAGACAGTTACAGATGTACACAGGACTCAATGACGGCCGAGTATAACTGTAACAGCAGCTCCTGTGGCAGGTTGAACTTCCTCAGCTGGCGAAGGAACTACAACCTCTGCTGAGCCTTCTTCTCTAGTCTATGTCTATGTGGGTGTCCCACTTAAGGTCCTGAAATTTGGGAGAGACCAGGAACCTGAATGACTCCACTGCTGCCACAGTGCTGTTCAGGATAGTGAGGGGAGAGTGCGAGGAGATTTCTCCTATCATCCACTATCATCTCTAATGTTTTGAGCATGTTCAGCTCAAGGTTCTTGTGACCACACCAGACAGCCACCGGATCAACCTCCTGTCTGTATTCAGACTCGTCACCTTCGTGGATGAGGCCGTTGACCATAGTGTCATCTGCAAACTTCAGGAGCTTGACAATGGGGTCTTTTGCAGTGCAGTCATTCATGTACAGAGAGAAGAGCAGTGGAGAGAGAACGCATCCCTGAGGAGAATCAGTGCTAATAGTGAGGGCCCTGGATGTGAGTTTCCCCAGTCTCACTAGCTGCTGCCTATCTGTCAGAGGGGGAGGTGGGTGGTTGCAGGAGGTGTTGGTGTGTGTGTGAGACTATGGCTTTTCAAACCTGCAGTAAAACACAATCAGTTCATCAGCCATTAGTTGACTCTCTACAGAGCAAGGGGGAGGTGTCTTTGGTGATGCTTTTCAGGCCTTTCCACTCAGATGCAGGATCATTGGCTGAAAACTGTTTTTTTAGCTTTTCAGAGTAGCTTTTTTAGACACTCTGATTTCCTTAGTAAGTGTGTTCCTGGCCTGGTTGTACAATATTTTATCCCCACTTCTGTAAGCATCTGCAAGGAGTTTTCCTGTAAACCATGGTTCATCGTTATTGAATGATAAAAATGTCCTAGTAGGGATGCACATATTCTCACAGAAACTGATATATGATGTCACAGTATCTGTGAACTCGTCCAGGTCTGTGGCATACCATATATGTAGATCAATTCAAGTCATTTTTATTTGTATAGTGCCTTTCACAACACACATCGTTTCAAAGCAGCTTTACAGGAAATCATGCATTAACCAAAAAAATAAATAAATAAATAAACTGTAATATCTATAGTGTCCTACAGTGATAATTTTTTAAAATATGATTGTAAAATGTGTATAGAAATTACATAAATAAAAATGATTTATTAATATTAATAAATATAATTATTATTTTTATACTTTAATAAGAATTCTTCTTTTATTACATTCCACAGAATCCACGCAAGGACCAAATGTCCCATGTCTATCTTGATTTTGACATTACTGCTGTACAGACACATGTGTTCTCTAATTGTCAGTTGTTAATTATATTTCAGCATTAAAGCATCAGTGCCTTGACAACACTCATAAATACTTCATGTTGGAGTGCTGTGTAAATAGCTTCAGTCTAGAGCAACCAATCTGCAATGTCACAATGCTTTTGAGGGGAGCCTACTCTGCTTATACTGTATGTGGTTCTTTACTAGTCCTCTCAGATATACTGAATAGATTGACAAGGAAAACTGCATTTTCCAGTTTTTTATTGCACACTCTGAGTTTATTTGTTTACAGAAATAAAATCAATTACATAAATACACACTGGTGCCTTGAGATCTGTTAGTCCATTTGATCATCCATTAAATTAAATGACTGTCTGTCTGTTTGCATGTGCCAGGCACATTTGCCTTGCTGTCTTCCTTGGTAGTCCAATAAATATTACTCTTAATTATTTTACACCATCTTTCCACATTTATCTGTTTGCATGTTTGAGGTAACTGATAATTCACTAGATTACTAATATTCTTTTTGTTACAGTGTAAAACCACCACTGGCCTCTTCTGTGAACTCCATGTAACCTTAGTACACCATCACCTATAAGCAGTCTGAATCCACTGCTATGTTCAAATTAATCGAATAAAGATATTAAACACTCTTTAAACTGTCACTATTACTGGATTTGAACATAATACTGTGAACTTTGAGCATCAAGGATAGAGATATATCAGAAATGTAATGCTGCTTACATAGCCAATGTTAAATAAACAATGACTGCCGTGGACTATCACAAAGCAAATCAAAGAATTTACATAAATTCATATTTTCAGGTAAATAATTATCTCAGAGAAATGTATAATTTTCTTGGTTGCACTGTGTTCATATTAGGGTACAAATAATTGTTTTATTTTCTGGTCACAAATTGTCTCAAATACATTTATTTTTATTGAATATCGATGAAGCAACATCATTTGAGTGAAAAGAAATAACAGAAATGTATTTTGAATAAAATGTTATTATTTTTTTTTAAAAGGTGGTGGTGAGGGAGACTTGATTAGGTGGTGGGGGTTATTGATATAGTGTACATACCGATGCAATAGTTATAGGGAACAATGTGTCAACTTATGCAACTACTTTTGAGACAGCAATATACTTTAACAAATTAAGATGATGCTCACTCAAAGAAAAAAAAAAAAAACCACTTCAGAAAATCCTGCATAATTTCTTGTTCATTTTGAACACGTTTGACATTTCATAACATCTTGAGTATTCTATAAACACATTTATCTCCATTGTGATTGGATCAGTCAATGTGAGGACACTTTGAAAATTTGAAATCTGTTCCCCCACTTAAGAAAAACAATGAATTAAATAGAGGCCTTCAGCACCTGCAAAAGTGGTGCTTTTTAACCCAAATACTATCCTTTCACTTATTGGACAGTTCTTGATTTTTTTTATATATATATATAATCTTGTTGAACAAAATTGACAATGACAAAATAAGTATTTTATTTCAAAATAATTGTGATAATTTCCAATATATTCATTAGCTACATAAATGTACAACATATTAAAAATATTAAATATTAGATCAAATTGCCTCAAAATCAAACTTTAGACATTACATGCAATGATCTCATGGAAGAGGGAAAAATGTGCAGTTCATAGAGACAAACAAGTGTTTAGGAAAGTACTGTGGTAGTTTTTGATGCTATTTAGTGTTTTGGGAGAAAATGAAATCAAAGGAGGCTTTTACCCCATGGAGCCTTTTGCCCTGTTGTACCTTACTCTGTATTTACATCTGTAAATACTTAGTTATTGTAATAAACTACTTGTACTAATGTGTAATTGTTTTATGGATCTGCTTGAACTTACTCATAGGTGTCATTACTATAGTAATGAACTATGGTAACATGTAAAATGTATTACAAGGAGGGGACTGTGAAATGAAGTGCTGCATTGTCTACTTTTTGAAACATGTGACATCATATCATACAGAAGAGGAAGGGGATCTCTGATAAGCTTTTTTATTTATCTTACAGTAGCTTTCCTGATATTTCAATTACTGTGTTTGTGGCACTATTACAGTGATGTGTTGTATTCATCTGATCTGTATTCAACTTTAATAACTAACACTGAACAATAGTATTTCCATAAATGAACATTCACACAGAATAATAAATGCTGTTATAAATAATGTTAGTTCATGATACCTAATGCATTTAATTATATTAACAAATAGTACCTTACTGTAAAAGTGTTTAAAAAAAACTAAAAAACAAATAAACAAACAAAAAAACCCCCACAAATTAGCAGTCACATTCATTTAAAATCAACCGCAATCAATATATATTTTTATAGCACATGTTTTCTCTTTGTAAAATCCCTTTAACTTGTTATGTCATGATGCATCATCGTTCACAAGCCTGCGCATGATTCCTGAAAATTTTAAAAGTGGCTCACGCCTACTGGAAAAAACAGGTGTGTCTCAGGGAAATATCCGCCCCTTTTACCTTATATGGTCATTGTATGGGACGTTGATTGACAGCGGGCAGCAGCTGCTGAGATACCGAGACATGGCGGTACGTACACATTGATTAAGGTACGCCAGAGGAGTTGCGCTACTTTTGAGTCCTCACAACGCAAATTAGATGGCCAAGAAGAGACTATAAACGCGGACGAACATGCTCTCCTTGGAAGTGCAGGGAAAAAATGGACGAAGTTGCCTCGAGTGAGTAATCCGGAGAAATGAGTAGCTGTTTAGTGCAGTCAAAAGCCTCAGGCAACAAACATGGCTTCTGTGCCTTTCTACAGTTTGTAATGAAAAAGCGCTTCATTGAGCATCTCATGGCGACGGTGCTCAGATCCTACAAGTGAGCCGATAGAAAGAAGTTCCTGCGTCTTCATCGGGGTTGTGTCGGGGAAACCGGTGTAAAGCGATAGCGCAGAGCTAGCTAGTTAGCTAGAGATCTGTAGGAGCTGCGATGGAGCCCAAGCACAAAGAGTTACTACACCAGTGCCACCAGAACTTACTGGAGTCCATCACGGATGCGGACCGGCTCATAGAGCTGCTGAGTAAATCGGGGACCCTCAGCGAACAGGAGACCTTCGAGCTGGACCAGAACTGCTCCTCTAGCGCGGAGAAAGTGGACCAGCTCCTGAAGATGCTCATGAACAAGCAGAGCGACCATTTCCTGGAGCTGTGTGTGGCCCTGGAGAAGACCTACCCTCACCTTTACTCTGCCCTCTTCACCAACAGTGGAGGACCAGCAGATCAGTCTGGTAAGGGAGACCGTTAATCAGTGCATTCGGACTAGGAGGTGTGGTGATGCCCACCATGCTTGATTTATGATGTGGGTGAGAGCACAAAAGTTTAATATCTATTGTGTGGTGGTCAGTTAAACTTATTTTTAGATGATCACAAAAGTCCTTGCCATGGTTAAGCATGAGTTGCATATACAATTGGAATAGGGGTGGAGTCTCTTTCTCTTTGCATTGGCATACCTATGCATAGATGTCATTGCAATGTAATCATGGCTTGAATACTTCCCCTTATATCTTGAAAATTTGTATACTTAATGATTGTGCAGTAGATGTTTCAAATCTAATGCCAAAATTGGTTGTATGACATAATGAAAGGGGTTACATGATGGTTATGGAGTTATTTCTAGCCTAGAACAGCTGGGTGGTTCTTCTGCAGGTTGGAACATGGTGTTACAGAGGAGGATGAAAGTACCATCGATTGATTCTCAGTGCAAAGATCACACTGGGTCTTTTTCTTCGTCTACATACTATTACCAATGGTCGGAGCGTGACATCATGGGTAACTCAAATTAAGATTGTTCCCATGGATTAATTTATTGAAATGTGCTTCTGTATCACCGTCCCTGACATGGGTAATTTCATTTCCATTTTAATTTTGTTCTTAACCAAGTGCCTCCTCATACACGTCTATGGAACAGGCTATGGGCTGGCTTGTTTCCATGGAAACACACTTGCCAGGGTACCATGGCAAATTGGTATGAACATACATGTGCTGGGTTTGTAGACCTTGAATGAATGGCTTTTGAGCCTTTAAAAGTAGTGAAAAATAATTGTAATTAATCTGATTCATTTGTTATATTTTTATTTGGGATGAAACAGTTTTGGTCATATTATTACATGTGAGTTTAATGACATTTTAATTGGGTTTATTGTGTCCATAAGTGTAGTAGGGTCTTGAATCTCCACTACGGTTTTAGAAAGAACATCTATCTAAAAGTGGCCAGTAGAAATCTAAATTAGACGGATGTTCATTTTACCTGAAGTAAATGTACTGTTGAGTGCTTTAAATACTACAGCTGTTGCAGTAAAATCCCAGCACATTACAGTAAAACATTTTTATTCTAATGTACACCCAATGCTCCATCAAGAAGGCTTAGCCTTAGTACCTTCATTGACACCAAACCAGAAATCTTTTATTTTTTAACACATCAGTATTAGTCATTAAAGTAAAAAAATAAAAATGAAATGCTGAGGCTGAAAAACAATCACACCAAGTAGCACTTCTATTTTGCTATGTCATCCACACAAATTCATAAAACCTGCACAAATTGTACACATTTTGTTTTTCCTTTTATAAAGGAAGTAACAAAATAATGAGTTTAAGATGTTATTTTATTGTTTAAGTGTTTTTATTGTAATGTATTTTATTGGTTTAACAAAGATCTTATCAGGTACCACCAGAACCTGCTTGGTGTTCTGAGTGTTCATTCACCCCAAAAATAAAATTTTGTCATCATTTACTCACCCTCATGTCACTAGGAGAAATTTAGAAGAATGTTTTTTCCACACAATGAAAGTGAATGGCAACTGAAGGTGTCTGTTACTGCTGGCTGATACAGACTTTACGCAAATATGTGTACCCAGATTCATTATGAGCCCTTGGCGAAATAGAGTTGCCTTTAAAGTCTGTGCCATTAAACTGGATATGTTATTAGGTAAGTCACTTTAAATATATTGATTTTAACTTAATTGCTAAGCAAGATTCTATTTAAACTGTTCTTCTACCATGACAGAGGTTGACTTGACAGAGAAAATGCGGTCTGATACATTTAGGAATGCAACAATGCACAAAATCGAGCTTGTATAGCTAGAAGTGTCTGTATTCATGTACTTAAGTAGAGTATGTTTCAGCCTTAACAGTTTGCCTAACCTCTTTTGTGTTCCACAAAAGAAAGTAAGTCTTGCAGGATTGGAAAAAGTTGAGGGTAAATGATGACCGATGATAGAATTTGATTTTTTTCGGAAACATTCCATTGAAATGCCTGCCAGGCTACAAATACACCTAGTAGGGAATCGCTGCTCTTTAGAGAATTACTGTCAGCTTACATGCACATCCTTGGATTTGTGCATGCCAGCACAGTTTCCACCTGACTGTTAATGTGGTCTTATTTGTGTATACCAACCATCCACACACATGCATATACACACACATACATATACACACACACACACACACAAAATACTGTGTAAGAAATCCATAAGCATGGAGCTGTATGTTTCCTATACACAGCAGTGGTTATTCATTTTAGGATTAGTTTCTTATTGTCTAAGGTCCCTCTCATAAGATGGTCTTTTTCTGCCTCTCCCTTAGCACAGATTCCATACTAGGCTTATGCTAATACAAGTTGAAGGGTTTTTAAAAAAAAGCTTCATCTTCTGTAGTGCAGTGATTCAGTACATGCAATTTATTGTGTTTAGGCGAGTTAGTAAGAGCTAAAGACAAGCCTTGTTGCCCTGCAGGCTCCATATAGCCAGACGAAAGCTTGCACTGACTCTGCCATGTGTGTGATGACTTGTGCTAATATCAACCTGCTCTGAAGTCATTCTCCCAAGCTGCCACTGTTGGGATTTAGCTCTTTTCACTGGCAGGCCTTGCACTACGCACGCACACACACACACACACACACACACACACGCATGCACATATAAGCTCGTGGAGGAGGGGCAAGATGGGTTTAGAAAAGGTTATTGCAGCGGCAGCTCCAACTGTTCAGCATGCAGTCTAAAGGAACTGCAAGCAGCATGTCTCTTCATGGAAGGACGGTCCCTCTCGTCACGCCATAAATCAGCTGAAATAGGGAGACAAAAGATCAATGTTGCCGATCAATCTCTAACAGCATAGGAAGAGTGAGATTTATGTGTAGATGATATTCCAATGGCCATACTGCAGACTTGCACATTTCAATGAACTGAAAGAAATTGGTTACTGTTAGCGCAGCCCTGATCATTTATGTTGACTTGTCACCTTTTAAATTGTCATAATTTCGTAGACGTTTTTCTCAAGCTGCTTTTTGCAGTGAACTCCACTACTGTAAACTTTGATGTTGATCTCGATGAGTGGTTCTCAACAGATTTAAGTGGGCCATTCAACACGGTATGAAAACTGTTTAGTGTACTGTAACAGTATAAGGATACGCAAGGCGGGGGCGGGAACCAGCAGAAACAGTCAACAAAGTTTTAATGCAAAACTCAACATAATACAAACATAAATGAAAACAGACACGCATGCAGCACGGCCGCGTGTCTCTCTCTCGAACTGGTGCCTCTGGCTCTCCTTTATCTGGCTCTCCCGCTGATCGGCAATGCCCCCCTCCTTGTCACACTCCTCCCCCGCCACCGGTCTGACTAACCTCCCAAACTCTGGAGGGCAGATGCTGCCCTTCCGGCCATTCTGTCAGCCGGTGGTCCACACCACCTAATGTGAACCTGGGGGAGAGACAAAGGGGCGGTGTGGTGAGAGGGAAAGGGTGAGTGGAGACGCACCCATTCTCTGTGAGGGAGAGGGGAACATGCTTGCTGGCTCTCAGACGCGCTGTCGCCCTGTCCTTAACCACCCGTCCACCCTTTGGCACTCCCTCTCACTCCTCCCACAGCTATGACAGTGAGTCCTCCGGCCCCTGGCGGATGGAACGGCTCCTCCCCTTCTTCGTGGATTGCAGCAGTTCCTCCAGCTCTCATCAGGCAGACGGCCGCGGCTGCTCCCCTGGCGGATGGCAGTGGCAAGAAACTCTACATATAACAAACTTAAACATAAGGATACACATGCAATGTGGCCACGTGTCTCTCTCTCTCGATCTGGTGCCTCTGGCTCCCCTTTATCTCACTCTCCCGCAGATCAACTGATTCAGCGCTGGCCGTGCACCATCACGACCCGGCCATGCCCTCCTCCTCGTCACATGTACAAAATTGAATTCATTGTCTCAGCAGTCATTGATTCATGACTGATAGCTGAATAGCGTTCTAGCGTTTCTTGGATGAGGGGCATGTCATGAAACCTGTCCATGTTGGCTTCTGCCACTAGTTGTCCAAGATCCGACTAGTTTATTGAATTATTTTTTTTATTTTATTTTATTATTTTTTTTTTTTTACATTTTAAGCAGTTGTGCTTCAGTTATCATGCTGACTAAGTGCTGTGTTTTAATTGTTAAGGCCAAAGCATTCTTTGGCTTTCCGTGTGCCAGTATGTCTCGTGCACAGTTTGTGTTACAAATTTTGATACACATTCTGATGGATGTCTTGGTCTGTATTTTTAGCATCTCTCCATGAGGATTACATTTTTAGAAGTGTGAAATAAAAAAAGAAGTAATTAATAAAATAAAATAGTATTTTTCTTAATTTTTCTTAATTGTTGCGTTCAATCTACCTGTTTTTTTTGTTGTTGTTTTTTACATTTAAAAATGTGTCCTGTAAATACCCCCTAAAGCAATGATTTTTTTTTCCGGTGAACCCAAAAACAGCTTAGTTAGTGCTTCCAAAAGACTAATTAGTCGACGAGTCATTCAGGCAACCCACTGACTAGTTGATTTCATCCGGAATAGGAAGTGTTCTCCTGTTAAAGTTTGTATACATGTTAAATTTGCTATCATAACTAAGCATGATTGTATGGAATTGCATTTTATTATTTGCATTTAGCATAGTTTCTTTCCCTGCTGGAAAGACCTGCGGTGCATCGACTCACCAGTTGAGATCCACTGATCTAGATGCACGTTGAAAGGGAAGTGATGCCAGCATTTCTGACACACACCTTCCCGAGTCTGGAGTAATTGCTGTGACCTATGGACTGTGCTGCACAGGCTCTGATGGGAGGCGGCTGTATGCGACACTGCAGCTTTACAGTGTCATCCATTTCCCTTTCAAATGAGAAGAGAGGCAGTTGCTTCATATAGGCTGAGGCTTGTCCACAGTGGGAAATGGGCAACTCCTCCATGCAGTAAAATGTAGGGCCAGCACAACAAGGGAGACAACAGGGCTTTTGTTTGAGCTGAACTCTCTCAAAGTGCATAGTCAGCAGCTTGCTCTGTTTATGGACCATGGGGGCTGTCCACTTGGAGCCCAGTTGATCAGTGCAATGGACAGAGTAAGTTGCGACGTGACAGTGTATCACAAGAAGGGCTCTTAAATTATTCCCTGACCAGTTTTAGACATTGACATGTGTGCAGGTCCTGGAGTTTGAATTTTGTGAGCATTAGATTTATTAGCTACTTCCTAAATACTTGCTGTTTTGCTGAAGTCATTCATGTGTTGTTTTTTTTTTTTACTTGCTGTTTTTTATTCTTTAAATTCAGAATTCTTTTTAGTCCATTTTGTCTTCTTTAAAACAGGAAATAAATAGCACTACTAATATTTGAAAACAGCAGGAAACATGCAATCTGAAATGAGTTAAAATTAAGTTAATTTGCAAAGCAGAAACGTTATCTGTGATTATGTGAAAAATACAAATTATTGTCAGATTAATTGGCTCTTCTAATCCTACATTTAGTCTTAAAAGTGGAATTATAGTTGAAAGCTATGTTTAAAGCACATAGTGATTTTGTTCAATGAAGTGTTGAGTGTATTTTGCAGTCAGGCACTGCTCATGTCTTAGTGAAGCACAGCTCATGCCATGAAATTTTAACACTCATGCCACTCTGATTCAAGGCCATCACTTCAGATCTAAAGGTTTTTTTTAGGATCTTTGCCTTTTAATGTCACACTCCAGGACAAGATACTCTGTATCTTTTATATTCTATGTGTCAGTTCCCCTTTTTTATCCACCTAGCGAGATGGAATGGCTTTTAGAGTGCACTGCTTTTATTCAATATTTCAGCTCTGTTTAATGTGTGTATCCAAATATATGTCTATACTGTCTCTGTGTCTAGGTTTCTGTCTGTCTCTAGCCATTTCTAGGTTGCTTAACATCATCACTAATGTGGTTCAATAAAACTTTTATAAAACCAATATGACCCTTTTGATGATTTTGTGTGTGTGTGTCCGCTTTCACGTTGTTTAAAACAGTATTGATCTTTTCTCCATTTGTGGTGTGAACACACTCTCTAGCAGATCCAGATTGTTTAATGGCAGTCGTACGCATGAATGAGTGTGCTAACACTGGAATTAAAGGAGACAAAATTATACTGTGCCAGCGCCACGTGAATAGATACTAGTCTAGATCTCTTTAAAAGGATGCAAGCCTGCAAGTATCGCTCAGACTCAGCAAGAGGCAGAGCTATCAAGAAGGACTTCATTACCATTTACAAGTGTTCCCAAGCTGCTTAATTGCTGAGGAACTGCAGAAATGCTACAGTCTAAATGATAGTTGTGAGTTAATGGAAATAAACAGAACTGTGATAGAGCAGTGTCCTGAAGCCTGCAAATGTGACTGTCAAAGGGATAGTTCACCCAAAAATCATTTTCTCACCTTCATGCCTTCCCACGTGTGTATGTTTTTCTTTCTCCTGCAGAACACAAAAGAAGATTTTTAGAAGAATATCTCAGCTCTGTAGGTCTATACAATGTAAGTGAATGGTTGCCAGAACTTTGATGCCAGCACATTATAAACATGTGGTTAAATCCATGTCTTGTTAAGCAATTCAGTTGGTTTTGGATGAGAACAGACTAAAATGTAATTCCTTTTCTACTGTACAACTTTCCATTGCAGTCTCTAAACACATTCACGATTTCAAGCTCGATTACAATTCCTACTGATTGACTCATGCGCAGAACGCATGATGTCGCTACACAGTGTAATTGAGCTTGAAATCATGAATGTGTTTAGAGACTGCAGTGGAAAGTTGTACAGTGAAAAGGGGTTACATTTTGGTCTCACCCAAAACCAACTGCTTCAGAAGATTTAGATTTTACAGTGGAGTTTGTTTTGGTGGGATGGCATCAGGGTGAGTAAATGGTAAGAGATTTTTACATTTTTGAGTGAACTATCCCTTTAAAGAGTTTGCCAAAAATGACATTTCTGACATAATTTGGTCACCCACATGTAACTTCAGACCTGTATCTTCTGTCAAACTAAGACTGGGCTTTTTCAAATATTTTGTAGCTCTGCTTCGTCCACCATGCATATATACACTGGCTTAAGACCATACTGGTCTCAGTGTTCTGTGTATGATGATAAATGATCCTCTTTCTTTTTACCCACAATAAAGTGTTAGTTACGTGACTAGGGCTGCACCTAACGATTATTTTTTTATCATTTAATCTATTTTAACGATTTTGTTTTCGTGAGTACTACTAACAGAAACACGTGTTGTAATACTATATCATGTTTAGGTGGGGACAAAAAGTAAACAGGACTTCCGGTGCTGCCGTCTTGACAAGCGCTTCAGGATGCTTTCGATTCAAGTGTTCGTTCATGGCGGTTGTACGGCTATATAAGCCATTTCCAATTTGCATATCTTACACAGCACCACATTGTTGGGTCTCCAGCTAAAATACTCTCATGCTTTAGATCACCATGGGCAAGATTTTTTTAGCTGCAGTTTGTTCTTCGGGGAATCCATGCTTAAACAAGGTGATTCATTTTAATAATAACATTGCGACGAACCGACGCGTGTTATGCAAATCAACATATTTCTGTAATCGATGACATCGATGAATCGTCCCAGCCCTATACATGACTGTTATGGGCGCTTAATTTCAAATCATATGGATAGGCTAAATATTGGAGAATCAAACATCCACTGCTCCTTTTACCATAATGATTCAGATAGATCACTAATTATTGCTTTGTTCTGTGACGTGTTGCAATTGTACTGTATCTATAGCCAACATTTGGCAAGTGATCATTTTGACAAAGTTTGAGATGAATTGCAATGATAAGTAATTTTTCGATTTGTCTTTTTAAGACTCGAATAGCTGGGACAGAACGATTACTTTTTCACATCCCTAGCTATATATGGGGTGTTGAAAAAGCAGGCCACGTGTCCCTTAGGAAAAAGCTTTTTATGTTCTTGTCAGTGCAACACAATCCGTTGAGTACAGTATGGATGGTTTTGATTATTTAAAAAATGTTACATGTGTCACATTCAAGTTTTCTGTTGCATGATCAGGGTTTGAGATGTGTGTCCCTTTTCATTTACGGCGACTCTTGAAATGCAAACTTGGATTGTTATTAGAGATGCACCGATCGACCGGCCAGGGACCGGAATTAGCCGATTTTCCGCATGCTCGGCTGGACCGATGACTGGCCGGTCAGCCTCACGTCTTTCCGATTCCAAGCCGGTCCGTTTTGTTGCCAGCGGCGCAGGCAGTAACGTCACAGCCGCACGTAAACATGTCACTGGCGTGGAAGATCTTCACTGTGAGTGAAGAATACATAAAGTTCGAAATGTGTAATAATTGTAAGGCCAAAGTAAACCGTGGGGGAACCACCACAATAACATTCGGAACAACAAACCTAATTAAACCATATTTATAACACCATCACCCAGCTGAAAATGCCCATTTTAAAAAAGCTAAAAAGTGAAAGCGGCTAAAGCTAGCCAGAGCTCAGAGACAGTCACAAGTCTGCAGCGTCTCCTATCATTCCTTGGTATGAGCAGCGAAAAGACCAAAGCAATTACGAGGAAAATTATGGAATTCATGGCCCTGGATGACCAGCTGTTCTCCATAGTTGAGGAAAGAGGGATCAGAAATCGGATAAATTTGCACGATACAGAGTAGGAGGTACTTTACGACGTCGCGTTGCCCGAGTTGTTTAATCTTGTGTCATGTCACATAACGCCTGTTATCTGTCAACATTTGGGTACACAAATCCGGGAGAGGGCAAGTGGGGTGCTGGATGGCAGAGGCAGGCTAAATACTACACAAATTGTTTTGTTGTGCTGAGTAACGTAATTTTTCCCACCGTGTCCGATATTAAAATCAGTGCGACACACATTGCAAAAGGCGTGGGCATTGTCGATATGGCTTCGGGATATGAAATTAAATTCTTCCATCCAGCTGTTGTTAAATGTACATGTATATTTAGTTTTTTTCACCGGAGCACATCTACCAGTGATGCTTGATTTAACATCCCGCGTCTACTGCCTGCGCAGATATCAACAGCACAAATGGGTTTTGGTTGCCAGGTTGTGGTCATAAATGATTTGTAATGTGTATGATGTGTCGATTGTGTGAGTAGGATGCGTTTCATTCAAGATCTGGCAACTGGACCACCTTGGAATAATATATTGATGTGATTATTCATATAATGTGGTTTGGGCCATACAAATAATGGGATTTTTTTTGGGAGAAATAACAAAACGGGAGACTCCCGGGAAAAACGGGAGTGTTGACAGGTATGGTTACAAGCCGTTCCCGAAGCAGTGCTCAGTTTTACAACTGATATATGGACATCTAACGTAAGTTGAGCGTATTGGAGACTTCAGTTTTTCAGATCTTTGGAATTGTTTTGTTAGACGAGTAACAAAGAGAAAAAGGTCCATTTATAAAAATAGTGGAAAATGACAACTGTTATATAAAGCAACTCATTTGCAGTTAATTGTTATTTCTACCTCTTTCTAGTCACAAAGCACTTGTTGTTTAAGTGAGAGAAGATCCTGTAACTTAGTGCAGTTTGGGGGAAATTGTAATGTTTAATAATGTATTTTATTATGAAAATAAAATTTAGCATTGAAGAAAGGTAGATTTTGTTTGTATATGCAGTCAATAATAGTTCTTAGAAAATCGGAATCGGAAAAAATCAGTATCGGCAGGTCACACTTGCAAAACATCGGAAACGGCCAAGAAAATTGCAATTGGTGCATCTCTAATTGTTATGCATTGTCACACACAGCAAGGATGTATTTTTGAAGGACTTAACCAGCTTTGATGCAAGTGAAAGCTCTGGTTACTCTTAGGGCACAACTCTACAGTCTCAGTTTACTCACAATTACTTTTAAGGTTAAAAAATTCAAAAGTAAAAAATGTAGGGACACATGAAATTGCTTGCTTTTGCCATCATATGGTAAATTTCTAAGATGTGGTGAAAGGAAAAGCAGGTTTTGCCTGCAACCAGGATTACCCGTGTTTGAAGTGATATGTGAAAAGATTAAATGCTGGTTTGGTGATAGTGATTATGGTTAAGGATCTGCGCTGCCAACACAAAGGTTGGTGCTTCTAGTAGGTTGACCGAGAACTAGAGTTACTGATCACAGTCTTGCTCTATTACACACAATTCTACCATCAAGAAGAGCATTTAACCCCAGCTTACTCCAGGGGATTATTCCTTGCTGCTAGTGTGCCATTAGTGTAATTCAGATTAAAAGCACCTATTAAATGCCAAGTAACTTCAGATGCAGCACTTACAATTTCCTGATTTTCAGTCCTTTATGTATTCACAAGTCAACCTGGGGTTATTTGACCGTAATTGTATTGAATGAGTATTAGATTACCTCTGATACCTTCACAGAATTAAGCAGGGTTTCAAAAGTGGGAATGTCCCTCTATCAATTTGTGACATCACTTGATGCGTGACAATTTAGTGCTTTTGTTTGCTGATGTCTCTACTAACTTAACGCTTTAACTAGACCAGTCTTGGTGAGTAACTATCTAAAAGTAGCAACTCTACTAACTTTTAATACTTCACAGAATCCCAACAAGTGAAATATCACTCATGAGTGCTACAATGGCATGGAGCATGAACACCAGTGGAGTGGTAGGCCTACTGTGGTCAGTAGTATATGGACATTTTAAAGTTTTTAGAATCTTTCCAGTCAGACAAGTGTGAAAGCATTCTGACAAACAATGTGTCCTTAAAATAATAATAGTAATTTGTTTTTTTATTGACGTGTTGAATGTAATGTAAATATGTATTTTGTACAAGTTCGTAAGGAGTATAAAGGTAGAAAAACTGTAGAAAATGGATAGTTTATATTTTTTTTCTTCAATGATTTTAGTTCTATCACAAAGGGGAGAACATGATGCCTGGGGATTTTCCCAGTATTTTTTCCTTTTTGTAAAAAAAAAATAAAAATGGCACCTTTTTTCTGCATAAATGTTCCATTTGCCCTGATATTATTTTTCCTTCATTCACAAGTTGTACCTTCTGTGAAATACATATTTTATTATATGTTCTAAAATGTATTTTATAATATAATTAATGATTGTAATGTAATGAATTTCATGCATTTATAATATATTAAAGGGGTAATGAAATGGAAAATAGAAATTTCCTTTTATATTTATACATAAGTTATCTGTACTATAAAAACATACTGTAAATTTCAGAACTCAAAACTCCCTCCCCAGTCTAAAAAGAGCATTTATATTTCCCACTCTATTGAAATGTCTCGTTTTCAAAACTGTGTGTTTGTGACGTCCCAAGACTCAGCTTTATTTACATGCCCCAGAACATGTTATTGCACCCTTGGCCCCGCCCACTGGCGTGTGTGTGCGTGTGTGTGCGTGTGTGTGATCATTGTGCTATGGACTATGCACAGTGCATCCGGAAAGTTTTCATAGCGCTTCGTTTTTTTCCACATTTTGTTACGTTACGGCCTTATTCCAAAATGTATTAAATGAATTATTTTCCTCAAATTTTACAAACAATACCCCATAATGACAATGTGAAAGTGTTTGTTTGAAATCTTTGCAAATTTATAAACAAAAAGTCACATGTATATACGTATTCACAGCCTTTGCTTAATACTTTGTGTAAGCACCTTTGGCACAAATTACAGCATCAAGTCTTTTTGTGTATAATGCTACAAGCTTGGCACACCTATTTTTGGGCAGTTTAACCCATTCTACTTTTCAGGACCTCTCAAGCTCCATCAGGTTGGATGGGGAGCGTCAGTGCACAGCCATTTTCAGATCTCTCCAGAGATGTTCAATCGGGTTCAAGTCTGGGCTCTGGCTGGGCCACTCAAGGACATTCACAGAGTTGTCCCATAGCCACTCCTTTGTTATCTTGGCTGTGTGCTTAGGGTCGTTGTCCTGTTGGAAGATGAACCTTCGCCCCAGTCTGAGGTCCAGAGCGCTCTGGAGCAGGTTTTCTTCAAAGATGTCTCTGTACATTGTTGCCACCATCAGGCTTTACTGTAGGGATGGTATTGGCCAGGTGATGAGCGGTCCCTGGTTTCCTCCAGACATGACGCTTGCCATTCAGGCCAAAGAGTTCAATCGTTGTTTCATCAGACCAGATTTGTTTTTTTCTCATGGTCTGAGAGTCCTTCAGGGGCCTTTTGGCAAACTCCAGGTGGGCTGTCATGTGCCTTTTACAGAAGAGTGGCTTCCGTCTGTCCACTCTACCATACAGGCCTGATTGGTGTAGTGCTGCAGAGATGGTTGTTCTTCTGGAAGGTTCTCCTCTCCACAGAGAAACACTGGAGCTCTGTCAGCGTGACCATCAGGTTCTCACCTCCTTGACTAAGCCCCTTCTCCCTCGATCGCTCAATTTGGCCGGGCAGCCGTTCCAAACTTCCATTTACGGATGATGGAGGCCTTCAGTTCCGCAGAAATATTTCTGTACCCTTCCCCAGATCTGTGCCTCGATTCAATCCTGTCTCTTGAGGAAACATCTCAAGGATGATCAGTGGAGACAGGATGCACCTGAGCTCAATTTTGAGTGTCATGGCAAAGGCTGTGAATACTTATGCACATGTGATTTTTGTAAAAAAAAAAAAAAAAATGTATATACATTTGCAATGCTTTCAAACAAAATTCTTTCACATTGTCATTATGGGGTATTGTTTGTAGAATTTTGAGAAAAATGATGAATTTAATCCAGTTTGGAATAAGGCTGTAACATAACATAAAATGCGGAAAAAGTGAAGCGCTGTGAATACCTGGATCGGTATCGACTCCGGTACAGAAGCTTTTAGATGGATCGTGTATCGGTCCGACGAGCCCGATCCAAATCCGATACTGTGTGTTAGTCAAGTTCGTTACTGTCAAGCTCAAAAAATGACATAAAAGAACCATAAAAACACAATTAAAATAGTTAATATGACTCATGCATTTTATTCAATGCCACTTGAAGATGTGTGATGGCTCTATGAAAAACAAAAGGCTGTCATCAGTGAATGGCACTGCTCTGTTTACTCACACACACACACACTCGTGGCTATTTTTAGCCTTCACAGAGGTGCGCAATATTTGACTGCTACTCGCGAACAACATCTCAGATGTAGATGCTCAAAAGTTCAGTTCACTTATAATATGCGTTTAGAATTGACCAGAATATGAATAAAAAGCTAATTAAACTTCTGTGAACTTGCCTACAAACAGACACATACTGGACTTCCTGGAGAGTTCAAAATGTCAAAATAAAAGCATGAAGGTTTTAATTTTTGCTGGTTTTAAATAAAAAAAATTATAATAATTGTATAAAACACAGCAAAATTACGTTATGGTAAGGAGAATCATCATTGAAAACAATAGGAATAGTAAAACTTAGTTGCGGTAAAGAGAATTGGGGTGTAAAATGTGCGTCCGTGTCCTGAAAATATTTTCACAACGCAAAAAATTTCAATGGCCCATTTTGTAGACTTTCTTTTTTTATTTTATACAAAATATAATTTCATATTTTTTGGTATTTATCTGGGGTTAAATGACCAGAACATTTTCTTGACAGGTAAAAATCACAAGTTTGTTGTATAAATTTGTTTACATATTCAAATGAAATGTTAATTCAATTTCAAAAATATTGAATTATTTTCAGATGGCTTCGATATTGCCCCAAATATCTTTTTTGTAGTTAGCTACTTTTAACTTGACTACTTGTTCAAAATGGTCCTTTACTGTTGCTTGTCTTTATTCAGCTCTGAGTAGTTTGTAGTTTGACACTTCATTTTTAAAGTGGCTTTCCTAGCCACAGCACCAAACGAACTGTAAACACTCATGTCACATGACCAACTCTAAGCCCTGATTGGTGTGTTCTTCTGAACCTTGCCCTCAGTGCCAGAGCCTTGCCATGCGGCCTCATCGAGCTACCTGAACAAAGGCTGTGTGGTGTCATGTGTCTTCTCCTGAGGCACATTGCTGTCTGACTGTCAGCTTATACTGGGGCATCTCAGAGCTAAGCTCAGTCAGCATTTAATCAAACAGCAGTGAATCTTGCAACAAAAGTGTAGCAAAAGTCAGTTTGATTTAGAGCTGAAATGTGGGTAAACCGAATCGTTTATTAGACTCATTCTGTAGCAGCCCTCACTGCTGGCTCAGCATCATGAACAGGACAAAGCCATAACACTTTAAGAACCTGAAGATTTAAAAAACCTCAAGTTTGAATAGATTAACAGGCTCCAATAAGATCTTGTGATTGAAGAGCAACCCCCATACAAACAGATTGTTCTAGGTTGTCAAAGCTCAAGGATAAATGTGTTTTTTGGTTGAATGCTTGAACAAAAGCTCTTGAGTTAATCTATTATTGCTTCAGCCTTTAGTTTTTGTCTCGGTGCAAGACTTTCTTTGGTTAATTTTTCAGGAAGAGACACTGTGCATGTTCACTCTCTGCCTGTGAATTTGTAGACCTATAGCAGGATTAAAACTTCAGCTTAATTTGTCATAGCAGTGCATGTCATCCCATATTTGTGATGCTTGCTGGGGGGTTGTTGGGGGTTTGATCATCTAGTTGCCTGAAACAACTGTTGGACAAAGTGTGTGCAGAGCAGGAAACAAACAAAAGATGCCCAGGGCAAAGCATGGCATGTCTGACCTACTTCATGCATGAAGACACGAAAGGGTTATTTCTATTGTTTTAAAATCTCTCCAACATGAATCTTGCAGTGTAGTAGTTTGTTAATCTGTCATACGCCCATGTTGGCTTCAATGTCGACATGAAATAAAAATTAGTTGCCCTATTTACTTGCTTAACACATAGGGGTTTAACGGTTTATCGTGGCAGGATACATCGCGGTTCAAAAATGTGACCATGTGCATCGTGGATATTGGACGATTTAATTTGTAAATATTTTTTTTTTTTTAAGTCTAAGTAACGCAAGCATACAAATGGAAATCGCTTCATTGTACATAAGGAGCTCTAAAATACGATTGCATACAAGCAACCACAGGTGTTGTACAATGAGTTCGGCTGAAACGGCAAAAACTGAAAAGCGAATGTAAAACTGAGAGCACCTGGAGTGGGAGAGATACGTTGGATTGAATGTCCGTTTGAAGCACAGGAGAAAATTTTAGTTTACAGCGGTTTAATGGTTGTGCCATGTTAATCACTATGTATAATGCTGAGTATTATATATATAAAATGGGAAATGTAAACCTAATGTCAAATGTGTCATTTGATTTCATCAGTAAATAATTTTTAACTGGGTAAGCATGCAGTTAAAGAATGTTTAGATGTAATCTGAGACAAAATTATTAAAAAGAAATACAATTTTAATTCTAAAGATGTTTCGATGTAAAGTATTTTCCTGTATAATTAATGTAAAAAATGAACATTATATTTAACAAGATAGTACATGTACTTTTTACAGTAAAAAAACAAAAATTGATCCTCCCACAATTCCCTGCATGTAATATTTCATTATATTTTATGGGAATAGTTATGTTTCTTCTTATTTTTAATATCATTTCCATACATTGTGGGTGTTCTGTGTTATATTTGATGTAATTTAGTGGAAAACCCCCAAAAAGCGAGCGGAGTCGATTCAAGATTTTTTTGTACCTTGCCGTGGAACAGCCCCATTAGAGATGGAATCCAGCAAATGTCTGGATCCCAGCACAACACCGACTCCTACACAAACTCAGAGTAAGACATTTAAAAAAAATAAAAAAAACATTTCTCTTCTGAATCCTGTCCGGCTAAGCAGGGGATGAAATCCAGTCAAGTGAAAACTAGAGTGAACATCGGCAGGGCATTTGATTCCTGGAGGGAATGTTTTTTACATAATTATTCCGTCAACCACAGCTGGCAGGTTTTTTTTTTTTTTTTTACAATGAGTATTAAATCATCATCTTGTTCATGTGGCTTAGTTGTCTATAATATGTTTCAAATATTGTTTGATTGGATATCATTTCCAATGAACATTTTTAGTTTTTGTTGTAAAAATCTTTGCCTCTTGATTTCTGAATTTTCTCACTAAAACTTGTGTATTTACTTCCCACATCATCATATTTATAATTAAAACACTGTAGCTTACTTTTCTATCTCTTGTGATTTGTAAATTATCTATTAATTTATTTTTAAATTTTCTTTCTTTTTTGAAGAGTATCATGCCTTTTTATATTTCGCTTATGTTCTTGTTCTAACTGTTATCGTTGGATCTGGAGTTCTTGTAATGGCAACTGCCTTTTCTTTTTCAAGAAACAGGAGATTGCAATAATCTTTCCACGCATCACTGCTTTACTTGAATCCCATAATAATATTGGAGATATTTTTCCATTATCATTTTGTTCTATATATTGATCAAATCCTATCGTTATTTATTTTATTTTTTATTTTTTTTTACTTTTTTACAAGTGATAGCCAGTGCTGAAGCATTTTACCAATCAGAAATATCTATATGAAAAAATAAATAATGGAAATAATAACATAAATAATTCTGATACAGGTAATGGCCAGTCAACCCTTCACTGCAAGATAACTTATGTTCGTAGTGCATTGAAAGCCATGATTTATTTCAAAGTTGTCTGCATCTGTAGCCTACTTCCTGTACAGTCTCACATGACTCCCAGAAGATATCAGACATTATACATTTATCTATTTATTCCATCACCCCTTCCTCCACTAAAAACATTGTAGTGCTTCCTGTCCAATAGTCTCAACTGAAGTTATTTCAGTCTAAGGAAATCATTAAAGTCAACTGCTGAAGCTGCTCCTCAGATGCAGAATTGTGTGTCAACTGATGTGATAAGAGAGCGAAGGAAGATCCAGTGGCTGTCATCTTCTCTGGCTGGGGTTCAGTGTGTGTGTGCTGGAGGCCTGTGATAATGAACCATTTTCTTGTCACCACACACACTGTTCTTTGAAAGGGAGGAGCCCTGCAGTGGAAGAGCTGCAAATTATCTCAAAGATAATTTTGTTTTGAAAAAGTTGAATTTGAAAAAGTTACAGATTAATTATTTTATATTTTCTGAAGTGTTGTTTTTCTGCCAGTGTTGAGCTTTTTTGTGGAATGACCTGTAAACATCAGTGTTGAGTTATTAATGGTGTTTTCTCTCCTCTGCAGGGTCTACCTACAGTATTCTGTCCACGATGCCATCAGACTCTGAGAGCAGCAGTTCCCTCAGCAGTGTCGGTATGTCAGAGATGACACCATGCAAACATTGTCATCAGCCCATAACAGTGATGATGTGTTCTGCTTGGGTGTGTTTGATGCATTTAAGTGACTCCAACGGGCACAAATCACACTGAAGGCTTAGATGAATTGTGATGGTGGGTGTTTGGAGGCCAGGCTCTGTTCTCCTGGTCCATTGCCAGTGGAGAATGTGCTCTGAGCCTGACTGCTGTCCAAATGAGTTGGCAGTTTCACATAGCGGTTTCTAAAGGGACCAGAAAGTTGCGCCAAATATACCCATAATTCCGGATGCCTGTTTGGGTCTGTGAGAGAAGCAATGTCTGTGTGATTGTGTTGATATGGAGTAGGGAACTTTGCTGAAGGACTGTTTACGACAAGCCTGATGTGACTTGACTTGAAAGTAGAGATGCACCGATCGACCGGCAAGGGACCTGAATTAGCCGATTTTCCGCATGCTCGGCCCGGTGACCGGCCGGTCAGCCTCACGTCTTTCTGATTCCAAGCCGGACCGTTTTGTTGCCAGTGGCGCAGGCAATAACCTCACAGCCGCATGTAAACATGTCATTGGCGTGGAAGATCTTCACTGTGTGAGTGAAGTATACATAAAGTTCGAAATGTGTAATAATTGTAAGGCCAAAGTAAACAGTGGGGGAAGCACCACAATAACTTTCGGATCAACAAACCTAATTAAACCATATTTATAACACCATCACCCAGCTGAAAATGCCCATTTAAAAAAAGAATCTAAAAAGGGAAAGCGGCTAAAGCTAGCCAGAGCTCAGAGCCAGTCACAAGTCTGCAGCGTCTCCTATCATTCCTTGGTATGAGCAGCAAAAAGACCAAAGCAATTACGAGGAAAATTATAGAATTCATGGCCCTGGATGACCAGCTGTTCTCCATAGTTGAGGACAGAGGGATCAGAAATCGGATAAATTTGCACGATACAGAGTAGGAGGTACTTTCCGACGTCGCGTTGCCCGAGTTGTTTAATCTCATGTCATGTCACATAACGCCTGTTATCTGTCAACATTTGGGTACACAAATGCGGAAGTGGGGTGCTGGATGGCAGAGGCAGGCTAAATACTACACAAATTGTGCCGTTGTGATTTAATGTGCTGAGTAATGTAATTTTTCCCACCGTGTCCGATATTAAAATCAGTGCGACACACATTGCAAAAGGCATGGGCATTGTCGATATGGCTTCGGGATATGAAATTAAATTCTTCCATCCAGCTGTTGTTAAATGTACATGTATATTTAGTTTTTTTCCACCGGAGCACCAGCTTAGTCTTCTTCTCCCCTCTACCAGTGATGCTTGATTTAACATCCCGCGTCTACTGCCTGCTCGGATATCAACAGCGCAAATGGGTTGTAGGTTGCCAGATTGTGGTCATAAATGATTTGTAATGTGTATGATGTGTCGATTGTGTGAGTAGGCTGCGTTTCATTCAAGATCTGGCAACTGGACCACCTTGGAATAATATATTGATGTGATTATTCATATAACGTGGTTTGGGCCATACAAATAACGGGAGTTTTTTTGGGAGAAATAACAAAACGGGAGACTCCTGGGAAAAACGGGAGTGTTGACAGGTATGGTTACAAGCCGTTCCCGAAGCAGTCCTCAGTTTTACAACTGATATATGGACATCTAACGTACGTTGAGCGTATTGGACACTTCAGTTTTTCAGATCTTTGGAATTGTTTTGTTAGATGAGTAATAAAGAGAAAAAGGTCCATTTATAAAAATAGTGGAAAATGACATATTATATAAAGCAACTCATTTGCAGCTAATTGTTATTTCTACCTCTTTCTAGTCACAAAGCACTTTATTTTCAGAGTTGTTTAAGTGAGAGAAGATCCTGTAACAGTGCAGTTTGGGGGAAATTGTAATGTTTAATAATGTATTTTATTATGAAAATAAAATTTAGCATTGAAGAAAGGTAGATTTTGTTTGTATATGTGGCCAATAATAGTTCTTAGAAAGAAAATCTGAATCTGAATAAATCTGTATCGGCAGGTCACACTTGCAAAAAATCGGAAATCGAAATTGGCAAAGAAAATTGCAATCGGTGCATCTATACTTGAAAGTATTACATTTTAGCAAAGGTTGTTACGTGGCCTGGCAGGTAGTGCGCATTATCCAACACATTGCTCAGTGGTGCTTATGCACCACCGTGCGAATCCAACTCGTGTCATTTCCCGATCCGTCCCCTCCCCGTCTCCGTATCATTTCCTGTCTCTTCTATGACTTTCCCTGTCCATAAAATGGTGAAACGTCCCAAAGAAATAAAGTATTTTGCATGGGGCCTGGGTAGCTCAGCGAGTATTGATACTGACTACCACCCCTGGAGTCACAAGTTCGAATCTAGGGCGTACTGAATGACTCCAGCCTGGTCTCCTAAGCAACCAAATTGTCTCAGTTGCTAGGGAGGGTAGAGTCACATGGGGTAACCTCCTCGTGGTTGCTATAATGTAGTTCTCGGTGAGGCGCGTGGTGAGTTGTGCATGGATGCTGCGGAGAATAGCGTGAATACGCCACACGCGCTACGTCTCCACGGTAAAGCGCTCAAGCCACATGATAAGATGCATGGATTGACTGTCTCAGACGCGGAGGCAACAGAGATTTGTCCTTCGCCACCTGGATTAAGTTGAGTCACTATGCCACCACGAGGACTTCGAATGCATTGGGAATTGGGCATACCAAATTGTGGAGAAAAGTGGAGAAAATCCAAAAATAAAATACTACATTTTTGCAGCAAAAATATATATCACTACACAAAGTCTCTATATATATATATATATATATATATATATATATATATATATCTGTATATATGTATATATATATATATATATATACATATATATATATATATATATATATATATATAACACACTCACCTATACACACACTCACCTAAAGGATTATTAGGAACACCTGTTCAATTTCTCATTAATGCAATTATCTAATAAACCAATCACATGGCAGTTGCTTCAATGCATTTAGGGGTGTGGTCCTGGTCAAGATAATCTCCTGAACTCCAAACTGAATGTCAGAATGGGAAAGAAAGGTGATTTAAGCAATTTTGAGCGTGGCATGGTTGTTGGTGCCAGACGGGCCGGTCTGAGTATTTCACAATCTGCTCAGTTACTGGGATTTTCACGTACAAGCATTTCTAGGGTTTACAAAGAATGGTGTGAAAAGGGAAAAACATCCAGTGTGCAGCAGTCCTGTGGGCGAAAATGCCTTGTTGATGCTAGAGGTCAGAGGAGAATGGGCCGACTGATTCAAGCTGATAGAAGAGCAAATTTGCCTGAAATAACCACTCGTTACAACCGAGGTATGCAGCAAAGCATTTGTGAAGCCACAACACGCACAACCTTGAGGCGGATGGGCTACAACAGCAGAAGACCCCACCGGGTACCACTCATCTCCACTACAAATAGGAAAAAGAGGCTACAATTTGCAAGAGCTCACCAAAATTGGAGAGTTGAAGACTGGAAAAATGTTGCCTGGTCTGATGAGTCTCGATTTCTGTTGAGACATTCAGATAGTAGAGTCAGAATTTGGCATAAACAGAATGAGAACATGGATCCATCATGCCTTGTTACCACTGTGCAGGCTGGTTGTGGTGGTGTAATGTGTGGGGGATGTTTTCTTGGCACACTTTAGGCCCCTTGGTGCCAATTGGGCATCGTTTAAATGCCACGGCCTACCTGAGCATTGTTTCTGACCATGTCCATCCCTTTATGGCCACCATGTACCCATCCTATGATGGCTACTTCCAGCAGGATAATGCACCATGTCACAATGCTCGAATCATTTCAAATTGGTTTCTTGAACATGACAATGAGTTCACTGTACTAAAATGGCCCCCACAGTCACCAGATCTCAACCCAATAGAGCATCTTTGGGATGTGGTGGAACGGGAGCTTCGTGCCCTGGATGTGCATCCCACAAATCTCCATCAACTGCAAGATGCTATCCTATCAATATGGGCCAAAATTTCTAAAGAATGCTTTCAGCACCTTGTTGAATCAATGCCACGTAGAATTAAGGCAGTTCTGAAGGCGAAAGGGGGTCAAACACAGTTTTAGTATGGTGTTCCTAATAATCCTTTAGGTGAGCGTGTGTGTATATGTGTGTTTGTGTGTGTGTGTGTGTGTGTATATATATATATATATATATATATATATATTGGGGATTTTAAAACTGGGAAAAGTCATGGAAACTAGTAAAACCTAAAAACTTAATTGAATTTTTTCAAGCGTTGTTCACCTTTTTAATGTTTAATCTGCTAGAAATGTATTTTTGGTAGCACAATCGCTATACAATTGTTTTTTGGAATGCTTGTAATTATGAACAGTTGGAGAAGTAATGGAAAATCATAGGTCAAAAGGTGGGGGAACCTTTCAAAGAAATAGAATGTATTAAAAATATTTATTCATACAAGGTCATGATACGGTTTATTAAGAAAGCTCTAACCTCCTCTAATAAATACCTAGAAAGACAATGAAATGACATCTTAACATATTCTCTGCCCACTTTTATCTTTCATGGAGATTATCCTCTTTATTGCGATGTAAAGCTGAAATCATTCTCGGAATATCTGAAGCAGATTGTTCAAGACCAAAATATTTTAGTGGAATTTTAGTTGCTGCTGATCTCAAAAGATCATCATTTACATAAAGTGCTCAGAATGTCTGCCATTGTGAACTCAAGCATTTTCAATTTTTTTTTTACATTTGTTTATGCAGCTTTGTTTTGCCCCAGCATTTTTTTTTTAATACAGATGAGCTTTAAAGGTCATTTAATTTTAGGTCTTGGCCTGTTTGTTGTATAAGGACATTTAGATTTTTAAAAAAAAAAAAAGTTACAATGATAATTTTGCTATTGCATATATATAGTTCTTAATCTCCTGGCCCTAAAATAGTACTATACCCTGATTATTATATAATGACCCCTTAAAGTATTTGGGGACATTGCATTAGATGATAAAATGGCAAACCAAGTGGAATTTATTTTTAAGAGCGTTAGCTCAAACATCCTTTTCCAGCTAAAAAAATAAAATAAATAAATAATTAAAAAAAAATATATATATATATATATATGTATATATATGTGTGTGTGTGTGTGTGTGTATATATATGGTTTTAAATGAGTATATAATAGATATGCTGTCCTGCATTAGTGCTGGGCGTGCTTGCCTTTGCTCCGGTGACGTGCTCACTGTTGCAGGTACCAAAGCCTCATCACCTCCACCTGTACTCAGTGACACCCGGCCGGCCAGCGAGAACCTGGACACCATCCTGTTCCAGCTGAGACAAGTCACCAGGGAAAGGGATGAGCTCCGCAAGCGCTTGGCACTCGCCTCACCTGGCACTACCTTCGATGACTGCAGGTACCTTGGTTAAAAATATAGAGCCATAAATGTGCATTAAGCAATATTTCGCAAAGGATGCAAGGTGCCCTGCTTGGTCAGCCTTTCAGGTTTTATATGGGATGGCTTAGGGGTAATTTTAGGGTTAGGATCTTGTCAGCCTGTAAGGCCCCAAGTGGAGCAGGGGTGGTTGAAAGGGGGAGCCATTGAAAAAAATAAGAGGCATTGGTGACATCAGCCATAAAGGAAAGTTGATTGAGCTATATTTTTCCTTGAAAAAACAATCATCCATATGTTAAACAGATCTTTGGAAATGCTAAGCATTTTGAATGGTCAGGTTTGATTTCAAGTAGTATTTCATGACACTCGGAACGCAGCTTGATTGTAATGTCATACACAAAGCTCAGTAGTGGACAGCTGTGCCTGAATACAAATGTTAGGCTCACATGTGTCATTCACTATGCAATGAATGGTGCATGAGTGAACGTGTGAACAGTTTCAGATGCAACTTTTTGCAATGTGTAAAAACAGTAACGTCTCCAATGCTTATGTCTGATGCACCTCATGAGTTCAACACATCGAGATGCCATGATGGACATCTCATATCATGATGAATCCAATTTGATTACTTGCAAAATGACCTAAAGATTGTATTTGGAAAAACAAATCAAATTTGGGTAGAGCAACAACAACAGCCTCATTTTGATTTTATTTTGTCTTTAAAACAGAAAATAAATCCTTTTCATGGACTGACTGTAAATGCTCTTCTCAAACTATTTCAGTAATTTCATCCTGGTTTGTAATGTCATAGAGCTTGAGTTTCAGATGCAAAGGGATCTGTTATCTGAGTAAACATTTAGACACCCTTGCAGACACAGGGCCACAGTGGTGATTTAGTGCTCTTGTCTCCAAAAGGCCAAATTCCAAACCTGGTCATGACTACGAGCGTCTGAAAACCCAGTGCATGAAGGTCATGGCAGACCTGCAGTCCCTGCAGAACCAGCACACCAAGACTCTGAAGAGGTGTGAGGAGGCCGTGAAAGAAGCCGACTACTATCAGTGAGTACAGAAAACGCACCATCGCTCGGCCTGTAGCCCCGTTCTGCATGTTTCCACTGCATTAGGTTCCTGAAAAATTGGCTCAGGGCTGACCAGGAACTGCTCGCAACAGAGGCAGAGGTAGTGGGATAATGTCTGCGCCAATTTAAGCTTTCAGAAAAACCACCAACTCAGTCTGAAAAGACAAATGCAAAACAAAGCTTGTTTACTAAAAGGAATAGATCACCCAAAAATTTAATTTTTCTCACCATTTTCTCACCATCATGCCATCCCGGATGTTTATGACTTTCTTTCTTCAGCTGAACACAAATGAAGATATTTAGAAGAATATTTCAGTTATTTTGGTCCATACAATGTAAGTGAATGGGTGCCAAAATTTTGAAGCTCCAAAAATCACATAAGTCAGCAAAAAGTAATCTGTCTTCTGAAGCGATATGATACGTCAGATCAATATTTAAGCCCTTTTTTTTTTACAATAAATTCTCCTCCCTGCTCAGTCAATCTCCACTTTAACTTTCACATTCTTCTGTGTTTTTGGTGATTGGCATTCTACATGCATATCGGCAGGGACATTATCGAAGGAGAATTTCTAGCAAAAATTACTTAAATATTGATCTGTTTCTCAACCACACCAATAATATCACTTTTGAAGAAATTGATTAAAACACTGGAGTCATATGTATTACTATTATGTTGCCTTTTATGTGCTTTTTGGAGCGTCAGATTGTTGGCACCCGTTCACTTGCATTGTATGGACCTATAGATGTGAAATATTCTTATAAAATTCTTCATTTGTGTTCAGCAGAAGACAAAGTCATTCACATGTGGGATGGCATGAGGGTGAGTAAATGGTGAGAGAACTGGAGTTTTTGGGTGAACTTTAAAACTAGATTGCTCCAATTACATTCAACAGATCTGTCTGCAGTACAATTTTGGACCCCCCATCGGTCTAAATTAAATTTTATTTATTTTGCAAATGTCATATGAGTGAATTGATTTCTATAAATCTGTTTATAAATAACTGATGATTATTGCATCAAAAGCAGCTTGTGATGGCATAAAGATGCTTTATTATATCATATAATATGTTCTCAAAACTATAAAAATAAAACAAAATGAGGACTATGACATTCTGGAAACTTAGTGTAGTCCGTGGAAACAAATGTCGGTTGTGAGAGAGATTCGCAGATCTCATGGCCGAACACAGTTTTGGAAGAAAAGGGGTATGTTGCTGTTCAGCCAGTGTCTCTCTCAGACAGAGATGCTTAATGCTGAAAGCCATCTGGTGATGAAGTAGCACAGTTTTTAATTAGTGTTTGCATCATCTGCAGGCTTATTATGGCTTTATTAAATGTCTGAAGAGCACAGATGAGCACTTCATTCTGCAGCTGAAAAAATGTTGTAATATTTATGGTCCTAATGCATGTGTTATTTAAAAGAAAGAACATGGTAAAGAAAAGCAAATGTATTCATGCTGAGATTGTGTAATGTTTTACGATAAATATCCTTGGGGGGAAAAACAGTCAAAGAAATAAAGAACAAACTCCTATGTCTTATCTCATTAATTTAAATGACATTGGTTTAATGTAGCCTCGTTAGCTAAACCAGTTGGCAGTAAGTTAGAAAGTGTACACAAGGAAGTTTGTTCTGCTCTATTGGCTCTGACTCATCCATGTTTGCCAATGTGCTGTCATCCACACACCAACATTATAGAGTCCCTCCATACACAGATGTGCAGCGGCTGTAATCTGATTATGCTTTAAGGACACATGCCCTCCTGTCCTCATCCCTGCTGGGCATGAACATCTACACAGGGATGGAATATTGAGTTGACGAGGGATTAATCCAGTACTCTGCATTCCCTCAACAGTGTGTGATTATAGCACACACACAAAACCATTCTCGGCCATGCTGATTGCATGTTACTGGGGATGCACAACATCTTGTAAGCATATTGTTTCTCGTCCGATATTAACCATTTCAATGTTTTGTTATTGGGTGATTTTGGATATTAATCGGCCAGTATTCTCAGTGTTATCGAGCCATGCTTTCCCTCTGGAATTTTCGTTGGGTTTTCATAATGGCAGTTTGCAATTTTAAATATGAAAATGCTCTGTGGAAAATATTACTTAAAGATAATTTCTAGTTTTGTTCTACAAAATAAAGTACACACTGGCTATGTTCACACTGCAGCTGAATGTAACCTAAATCTGATTTTCTGCTCAAATCAGATTTTTTTTTTTTTTTTTTTGCAAGGTTGTTCAAATTCATTTTAAATGTAGCCCATATCAGACACTGGTGTTTTCTGCACGAGTGACACGAGTAGAGCACTTGCATAAATCTATCTCTGCACATTTTATGTGCATATTTTACTACTTGTAGTCCAAATGAATGGCTGAACCCAGCAGTTGTGCCTTTCATATTTTTTTTTATTTTCTTAAAAAAGAAAATACATTAACTAGAAAAGATATGACTTACTATTAAGTTTTAAACACAATTAAAATGTTAAGTGCACAAATGACAAATGTTGAGTTAGATTGATTGACAATCTGATTTGTATCCGATTTATTTCCACATATGTAATGATTCGTTTACACTGCAAGATTTAATGCACAGACTGATCTTTTGACCATATCTGATTTTTGTCCCTCCTGTTTACGTTCACTGAAGACACGACTTGTATCTGATATCTGTGTTTACATTAATCTCCTGCCCAAAGTCGAATTATTCCACTACTGTTTGCTTTCAGTTTGGTTAAAAAATTGCACACCATTGTAATTAATTGTCAAAAAATGCAAAAACATGTTAACACAGCCAAAGTGGCCCAGATTGGATTGAAAAATGTCAGATTCAAAGCTTCTTAAACTGTTCACATTGTCATCCAATTAACAGATCTGTGTCACATGTGAGTGAAAATATTTGATTTGGGCTACTTTCAGCTGTGGTGTGAACGTAGCCACATTCATACCTCAAACGTTATTTAGAAGGTTCCATGCTTAATGAATCGCACAGTCATCATAGTCCTTATTTAGCAACTGTCAACTCAGGATCAGTTTTTCTTTTTTTTTTTCTTTTGTTTTCTCCAATCCATTATAAGTTTACCTTCATTGCAAAACATGCATCCAAAGCTGCTTTAGAATTTGGCCAAACAGGATATCTTAGAAGGCAACGTAATCATACTGTCCTCCTTCACTTTGTGAGTCTACTCTTATGTCGAAAGGCTTTAAATTATGCATGTTTAGGCAGTTGTAACAGAGTCACTGTTTAGTGGAGCTAACGGTCTGGGTTTTATTAATTGTTTAAACAAGAGTTACGTTGGTAACACCCATAAACGTGAAACATTTCCCAGACCGAAGTGCAGTGTGATGCTGACTCTCATGGAGCATAATAATGTTGTGTAATATGTGCACAAGTTAATTTGTTTGTGCTTGTTCTGGGTGTTTGTATTTCAGCATGCAGCACAGTCGTCTACTGAGTGATCAGTCTCAGCTGAAGGAAGAGATGGAGGTTCTGAAATTAGATAATGCCAAGTTGATTCGGGAACACAACCATCTGAAGCAGAGCTGTGAGGAGCTCAGGAGGCTTCACTCTGAAGATCAGAAAGAGGTGGCTGACATGAAACTACAGCAACAAGAGGTACCGTTTTACATTGCAGGTGCACTAAGGCCTATTACACACCACACAGCTATTTCACTCTGTAGCATGCATCAAGCCCAACATGCGTCTTTTTTCCCCCCTACAATGGATAACTAGTCCACTCCATTATTTTGTGTTGTTTCATAAAAACTTATACTGCTAATTATTTTGTTGTTGTTGATTTCAGCAAGCTGCATGCAGTAAAAATAGGCTCAGTGCTGAAATATCTGCTTTGCAGCGTTGTTAATATGGGCAACAAAATACATATACGCTGCTTGCGTTTGTGGTGTGAAACTGGCCTTATGTTACAGTCACCAGCCAAAATGTGACATTGGCTGGCCATTCCAACATGGATCCCTGAAATCTGAGTTTTTTGGAGAGCTCCTGGGATGGTGAATTAAATTGAAGATTAAGACCCCACACCAACTGTTATGGGATAAGTGCGTCTGTTGCATCATGAAAAGCAGTTTTTATGTTGTAAATCACATGGCTGTCTATTCTGTAACATACAGCTAGCCTAACCAAATCTTTTCTGACCTTGACATAAATCTGAAGCCAAGGGACAGGAGATTATTCGATCAGATGTGACTGTCAACACACGGTCTGCTCTCTGCAGCAACTATAAAGGAACAAACATTTTCCTTCAGGACTAAACCCCTGAACAAAACGCAAAAAGGTTTAAAGCATTAGTCTAGCTCTTTTGAGCTATCTATATTCTGTTGCAGAGAGGTCGAATCAGGCTTTGCACAGGGTCTGTGCAGGACTTAAAAATGAAATGGCAAAAAAATAACTTTCATGACAAGTTCCAAAAATGAATTCCAAAAGGAGTCAAGTTTAGCCCAATTGCTCAACAGGATCCAATAGAAAATTGTGAACAATAAAGTAACAATTTGATATTTGTTTTATTAACCTGCAGTTGTAGGGGGAAAAGGAAATGATGATTGATGCATATTTCTCTTTAATTTTACTGTTTCATTTATTGTAATAATACTAATTCATCTAATATTCCTATTAATACTAATAATCCCAGATGTGTAAGACTTTGTTTCTTCTGCTGAACACAAAGATTTTTTTGAAGAATATCTCAGCTCTGTAGGTCCATACATTGCAAGTGAATGGTGATTAGACCTTTTTGTAGCTCCAAAATAATCACATAAAGGAAACTATATAAATGTAATCCAAATGACTCCAGTGTATAAATCCATATTTTCAGAAGCTACAGTATATAATAGGTGTGGGAGAGAAAGATTACAACATTGAAGATCTTATATCCTAAAACTTCACTTTCAGATGTGAAACTAAACAGGCGTCACATGTGACTTTCGGATGTAAAAGTGAAAGTAAAGATTTAAGAGTAAAAAAAGGACTTAAATCTTTTGAATCTGTTTCTCACCCACACCTATTATATTTCTTCTGAAGATATGAATTTAACCACTGGAGACTTAAAGTTTACTTTTATGTTTCCTTTGTTATTTTTAGAGCTACAAAGTTATGATCACCATTCACTTGCATTGCATGGACCTACAGCGCAGAGATCATTTTCTAAAAATCTTTGTTTGTGTTCTGCTGAAGAGAAAAAAATCATATGCTTCTGGGACGGCACGAGGATGAATAACTGATGAGAGAATTTTCATTTTTGGGTGAACTATCCCTTTAAAGAAATCAATAATATACCCTTTATGTATAAAATATGGTAGGTGAAAGTATGTTTTGAATGGTTTTACTTGCTTCCTTTTTTGGAGCTTTGACAGACACCATCTCTCAGAGGGACAAAGTGGAATTAAATGGCATTGGTCATGTGACCATTTGCACCACTCATGTAAAAATGTTCACAAGAAATAGACAGTATGTGCTTTTATTTACAGTATACAATTGAACTCAGAAGTTTACATACAATATTAGCAAACTATAGTTTTGGCAAGTTGTTTAGGGCATCTACTTTTTGCATGACACAAGCAATTCTTCCAGCAATTGTTTACAGACAAACGAGTCCTGTATCGACATATCCTGAAAGGCTCAGGTAATGAAGCCACTGCCAAAACTGCCATAAAAAAGCCAGACTACAGTTTGCAAGTGCACATAGGGACAAAGAGCTTACTTTTTGGAGAAATGTCCTCTGGTCTGATGAAATAAAAGTTTAACTGTTTGGCCATAATGACCATCGTTATGTTTGGAGGAAAAAGGGTGAGGCTTGCAAGCCGAAGAACACCATCCCAACCATAAAGCATTGGGGTGGAAGCATCATGTTGTGGGGTGCTTTGCTGCAGGGGGGACTGATGAACTTCACAAAATAGATGATCAAGGACATTTTTGTGGATATATTGAAGCAACATCTCAAGACATCAGCCAGGAAGTTAAAGCTTGTCGCAAATGGGTCATCCAAATGGACAATGACCCCAAGCGTGCCTGCAAAGTTGTGGCAAAATGGCTTAAGGACAACAAAGTCAAGGTATTGGAGTGGCCATCACAAAGCCCTGACCTCAATCCAATTGAAAATTTGTGGGCAGAACTGAAAGCGTGTGCGAGCAAGGAGGCCTACAAACCTGACTCAGTTACACCAGTTCTGTCTGGAGGAATGAGCCAAAATTTCAGCAACATATTGTGAGAAGCTTGTGGAAGGCTACCCAAAATATTTGACCCAAGTTGAACAATTTAAATGTAATGCTACCAAATACAAAGTTTATGTAAACTTCTGTCCCACTGGGAATGTGATGAAAGAAATAAAAGCTGAAATAAATCATTATCTCTGCTATTATTCTGATATTTCACATTCTTTAAATAAAGTAGTGATCCTTACTGACCTAAGACAGGGAATGTTTTCTACGATTAAATATCAGGAATTGTGAAAAACTAAGTTTAAATGTATTTGGTTATGGTGTATGTAAGCCTCTGACTTCAGCTATAATTGACTGCTCTTTGTAAAAGATATCATTTCTTTATAGATCCTTTAATTTGAAGTACTTGAAAGAGTGACCGTGAGGTGCACAAATATTCTGAGATGATGAAACTTGGGTCTATGAGGGTTAAAGAGCTGTTGGCCCATCAGCAGTGTTTGCAATGCCCTGCCGCCCACAGGCTGCACAAACCGTACACAGCCGGCTTGGAAAAGGTCAGCCTGGAAGGGCAAGATCTCGCTTACTGATGGAAAAGGACAGAGGCTTTTTGCAGTTAGTCAATACTCTTAAGCACTGATTACATGGCTTAGGGGAGAGTTAGATACAGATGCCAATCACTAAGCATATAGAAACAAACTGAGACTTTGAGTTTATCAAGGGCCTCTGTAGTGTGGCATAAAGCAAGGAATTGGTTTTTGTAGTAGAACATATAGCACTCTGATGTTTTGTAGACTCATGATCGCCCTCTGGTGTTTGCATATAAAAAAATGTGAAGCAATAATAATGAACATTGAGAGAAAACTGTTAGTTCTGAAATCTGAATGAATGGGCCATGTTTGAAGTTGCAAAATAAAATCTAGATGCATTATTGACCACACATCATTTGAATTCTGCATTAATTTATAATTGTATAGTGGCATATTTGCAGTAAATTATACCTTGATATTTTGCAATCTTATGATGATAGTCTATATATAGCTTGATATTTGTATTTACTCTTAATTAATTGGGTTATTTATTTATTGCCTTTTTTACAATAAGTTTTTTTTTTTTCATGCATGATTTCTCCAAATAGCTGTTGCTGTTTCAAAATGTTTGTTGTAAGAAGCGGAAAAACAGCACAAAAACGCAAACCTTACCAATAATATTGACTCTAGGAAACATTATAACTATGGTAATATTTAGTTTTTTTAGAGAATATTTAATCTGAGATCAGCAATAAAATCACTGTAAATATATTGTGAGTATTATGTATATTGGTTTAACCGTACCTACAGTTACATACCTGCCAACACTCCCATTTTACCGGGTTTCTCTCGTTTTTTTCCATCCCTCCTCCTGCTGTACTCCTGATTTACAATTTATCCCGATAAACTCACGCATTTCATAAAGTCAAGAAGTATGGGTGAATTGAAAACAATTTATTAAAATAAATTTAATTACAAAAAAAAAAAAAAAAACGTAAAAATACATGTAAGCAAACACATATGTAAACATAAAGAAGATAAATAATCAAAGAAATTTAAATAATTATATATTTTTTATAAGTCATGGGTCTGGAAAGTTCTCTACATATAAGAAAAGGTATACACTTTTATTTTATTTTTTTACTAATAACTCAAAAGCATTTATTGCTAAAACTGTGAAGGGTGTGGTTAGGGACCACCTAAATACATGGTGAATTTCTTGGTATTGTTCATCTTAAATAATGGTATTACTGACCGGTTCTGCCACTCACTATATTCATATTATGCAGTCAGTGTAGGTACTCCCTAATGGGGCACCATGTTACCCTAGGGGGGCACCAGAAGCTCCTGGCTGCCTCTCATCTCACATACAAACCACATACCCCACACGCACGAAGAAAGTAACGGTTAAGGGAATTTTCAGCTCTCTGCTTTGTGTCAGCACCCCTTAAGTCACTGTAACGTATATCCTCTTGTGGCTTATTGCTTCATGGAATCACACATAAACATGTGTGTTAATGAAAGCTATTTTGATGCAGGTAATCAGGGAGAATGGCTCATCCGAGGTTTTGAACAAGCTCTACGACACAGCGATGGACAAGCTGGAGGGGGTGAAGAAGGAATATGATGCCTTGAGTAAACGGTACAGTGAGAAGGTGGCCGGCCACAACACAGATCTGAGTCGCCTGGAGCAGGTTGACGAGGAGAACAGACGCTTGCAGAAACAAATCGACGCTCTGCTGAAACAACGTGACACAACCATCCAGTACCAACAGCAGTGGACAACATCTATGAGACGGTGAGAGCAGCATCACTGGTATTTAACGGTTCTGGGGCCGTATAACAGAAACTTTGTATCTGAAGTCTTAAGTTATCAGACAAGTTAGGATTCTGATATTACCAGTGTTTCTTAACATATAAGAGAGGATAAGAAGGGGCCGTTCAGACTGAACACGTTCTTGAACATGCTAACATTCTTGAACTTGCCAAAAAAGCAACAAATCCAGCAGAGAGCAGGTTTCTTGAGAATGAGATTAAAGGTCGACCAATAGTGGATTTTGCCGATACAGATAACTAAGATGGTGGAAAAGGCCAATAACTTATTAATCAGCCAATTAATTGTAGAGTCTTTTAACTATAAACAAGCCCAAAATACACAGGGGACTCTCATTTTGAAACCAAATTAATATTTTATAGCCTATATTCTGTATACATCAGATGAATAGTTTTGTGTGTGTATACTTCACCAGATGAGGTTTATTGATAAGGAATAAAAAAATGAAAGGAAAAACATTTCCGGCAACAATCAGCACGGATTTAATCGGTAAAACCAATATATCAGTCTACCTCTACTTGAGACAAATCTTTAAACGTTTTCCCATCTTCTTTCTCTTCTCCGCTAGCTTCTATTCTTCTACCAATATATATATATATATATCGATTAATCAGCTGATATTTGGCCATTTTGCGATGTATCGTTTGCTTGGCCGAACTTTCCCTTGTATCAGTTCCAAAAACTCCCAATAGATTTTGCAATGGATAGTAAACATTATCTGTTATAATTTTTTTTTTTTTTTTTTATGTTTAAGTGAATTTGAGTAAATATTGTTTGTTTCACTTAAGAACTTTTGTCTATAATTGATTTTCTGCTGTTAGATTTGTATTATTTATATCAGCCATTGGCCATCTTGCTCTCTAGATATCAGTATTGGCATCAGCCATTAAAAAAACCATATTGGTCAACCACTGATCAAGGTGGTTTTTCAAAAAAAGGCCATGTTTTGAAAGTGCCACAGTCTACGCTTTTTGGGCGAATCAACCTACAGATGGCTTACTTATAGTAGTCTGTGCCTGTTAATCTGGGATAAAAGTATTGTAACATTGAAAAAATTGCATCACCTTTAAATAGCATGATTGCATTGACCTTCGATTTATCAAGGAACCATTGTTTTTGAGCTCAGACTTTATTACATCAGTGAACATTGTCATCCAACCTCACAAACCACTAATATAAAGCTTCATTTCCTGCTCTATCAGGTTTGACTCAGTACAGCAGGAGCTGAATAAGGCCTCAGCCCAGAACAAAGAGCTGCAGAGGGAGATGGAGAAACTGCAGTCAGAGGTGACTCGCTACAAGAACTTCCAACTGAAGGCGGTGAAGGATGCGGAGAAGTACAAGGAGGAGCGAGACTCTGTGTTTAATGAGTACAGGCTGATCATGAGCGAGAGGGATCAAGTCATTAAAGAGGTGGACAAGCTGCAGACGGAGCTGGAAGCTGCAGAGGCTCGACTCAAAAACACCTCCTCAGAGAGGGTGGTGGCCAGTGAAGAGCTAGAAGCACTCAGACAGGTAACATAATAACAGATATCACACAGAGCACTTACTGTATAACAGACTTTGATCTTTATAGTAAATTGTTATTAAGCAGATGGTTTTACCCAAAGCTGCTTAAAGTACAGTGAGTATTCCCCTTGGGCAATATGCCCAAAAATGGAAATCAATACTATCAAAAGTGAGCTTAGAGGGATGGTTCACCCCAAAATTAACCAAAGTATTGGCTTGAGTCACCATTCACTTTCATTAGAATGCAATGAAAAAAAAAAATGCAATGAAAGTGAATGGTTACAGACTTTGAGCACTGGTTGGTTCCTTTATGATCAATTGCTTGTGGTTTTAGTCAATTGTAAGTTTCTTTGGTTAAAAGCATCTGCTAAATGTCAATGTAATGTAAATGTGAGTGAATACTGTATTCAAATGGTGGCGTGCACTAGTTTTGAAATTGCTCTCAAATATTAGTCTGTAAATCTTTGTTGCAAGGTTCTAGGCAGCCTCTGAATAACGTGCCGTTTTGAAAAAGCACTTTAAATCAATAGTGTTTAGTGATGCTCACTGTCTCTGATATTGGTGTGTTTTTGTAGGAGCTAAATTCCTCACTGGTGGATCGAGACCGGGCCATCTGTGAGAGAAATGAGCTGTTGGAAAAATACTGCCATGAAGTGAAGGACAAAGCGGAGGCCCAGAAAGAGCTGAGTCAGGCCTGTAAAGACATTGAGACCGTGCGGGAGGAGAGAGATGTGGCCAGGAAAGAGAGAACTGAAGCCATTATCCAGAGAGACCAGTTACTGAGGGAATACTACCAGGCCAGACAGGTGCTTCCACATATGCTCTCACTCTGAGACACATGGCAGTTTTATTAAGAACATATTTAAAAATTCAGAGCTAACATTCTGCAGTACTAATCTGACCGCATTGGTCAGGATTGAGTTGTATTGCTGGAAAATAACTCTTAATAACTGAGAAGCCGCAAAAAGTGAACTATGCTGCATCTGTAAATGTCATTTAATAATGAAAAGAAACACATCTCCTAATTCTCTTCACAGTAAAACTCATATGAAAAGTAGAACTCTCTTTAATAATAAGACCATTGTACAGTCAATTATTTAGAATATTTGCACAAAAATTCAAACTGAATTCCTAATAGTAAAAATGAAAATAATAATAAAAACAAATATGCAAACTTGATATTCACATTTCAACATTCAACGTACAAGTGAAATTAAGTCAGCATGGGCTGTTTATGTTGCGCTATGACTTGAATTATTATCATTCTTTTTATTTGTCCGATCTTTTTCTGCTGCTTGACCGTGACTAAAGTTATCTGCTGTTTTTAAGCAGAAATGTCAAAGGGACTGTGTCTGAGATTAATTTTAGGTCACTTTCAAAGCATTTCACATTCACCCTTTTCATCTTGATTTTTCAACCCAGTCTTTCCACATAAACAAAAACTTCAAACTACAAAGCCCATAAAAATCTCATGAGCAGAAATATCCCAAAGCAGATTTATTCAGTCAGCCCACAGTACAACCACATTCCACTAGAGGGCTCTATAACAACTCTAGTTTAGCCATACTACTTAAAGATTATATTCTCACCTCACTGGTGAATTAATAACACTTCACAGATTTTTAAAGAGATATTTCACCCAAGAATGAAAATACTCTCCTCATTTGCTCACCCTCATGCCATCCCAGATGTGTTTGACTTTCATTCTTCTGCTGAACTCAAAGGAAGATTTTTAGAAGAATATATCAGCTTTGTAGGTCCTCACATTATAAGTGAATGCTGATCAAAAGCGCAAAAAAGAAAATAAATGCAGCATAAATTAACCCATACAAGTCCAGTGGTTAAATCTATATCTTCAGAAGTGACGTGATAGATGTGGGCAAGAAACAGATTCATATTTAAGTCCTTTTTCACAATAATTCCTCTCCCTTCCTAGTAGGTGGTGACATGCACGAAGAACACAGATCGCCAAAAACAAAAGAAGAATGTGGAAGTGAAAGTGAATGCGGAGATTTATAGTAAAAATTGTTAGAATAAATATTGATCTGTTTTTCACCAACACCTATCATATAGCTTCAGAAGACATGGATTTAACCACTTGATACTTATGGATTACTTTTATGCTGACGTGGTCCTTTTTTGTGCTTAATATTTTTGGTACTAAGGGATTAATGGAAAGGAGGCGGCGAGAACCGGCTTGAGAATATAAATAATATTTTAATACGAAATCTAAACAAAAACACACAAAGGTGTTGGACAGCTGGCCATAAATCTCTCTCTGTCGCACTGCAGCTTCCAGTTGGCCTTTATCCCTCTCTGAGGCTTGATTAGCATGATTAGGGGCTGGGTGTGCGGGATCAAGACCCGGCCTCGCCCTCCGCCCTGCCACGGGTTCTTTGCCATTCAGTTGCTTTGTGAGGATCTACAGAGCTGATATATTCTTCTTAAAATGTTGTGTTCTGCAAATGAAAATGTCATACACATTTAGGGTGGCATGAGTTTAAGTAAATGATAATGAGACTTTTGGGTGAACTGTTCCTTTAATTTATGCTTTTTTAGATGAAAAGCGTAATCATCTTGCAAGCTTATCTACCTTGATTTATTTTCTAATTTGTTGCTACAGAAACAAGACTCTGCCACAATGGACATGGAGCGCGCTAATAAGGAGATCGAGGTGTTGAGGAAGCAGTGTGAGGCCATGTCTCAGGAGCTAAAGGAGGGCATGCAGGAGGCTGAGGTGGCCAAGTGTCGCAGAGACTGGGCCTTTCAGGAGAGGGACAAGATTGTTGCTGAGAGAGAGAGCATACGGTACCATCTGCGACTGAATTCATCAACCCACATAAGTTCAGGAATCCAATGTAATGCAATTGTTGGTGCTGATGTGTGATGTGTGTTGTTTCTTGTCAGGACTTTGTGTGATAACCTACGCAGAGAGAGAGACCGGGCTGTCAGCGATCTGGCTGATGCCCTGCGTAACCTTGATGACATGAGGAAACAGAGGAATGATTCGGCCAGGGAACTTAAAGAGCTCAAGTAAACGTTTTTTAGTCCTGGTCTCTGACAATTTTTCTGTCAGTCTCTGACAATTATATTTACTTTAATAATAGCAGGAGTATTCAGTCCTATTTTAGAGGTACTGTGTCAACAATAATAGAAAATAACATTGATAAAATAAGTAAATATCTTGAGACTGAAATTAAATCATGTCAGGAAAATGTATTATTATTAAATGAATAAAGCTGGAAAAATACATGGTAAAGGAAACAAACAAATAAATAAGTCCTGAGTAGATAAAATAGTTTCTTCCAAGCAGCTTTACAGATAATTGAATTGAGCATTACACACCCCCCAGTGAACAATCAAGAAGCAATTATCTTGAGCAAGAAAAAACTGAACTCACTTGTTATCTCCCCCAATATTTATACCATGATCAATGGAAACCTTTTCTTGGAAATCCATTTAATAGTTTTCTATATTGCTAAGTCACATTTCACGTTACTAATAAATTGGTAATAATATCTGACCATGTCTGATGTTATGGTGGGCATTCTGCGCACGCGTTCATACACAGTACATGTGTGCTCACACAGCCTATCAAACATGCATGCTCTCAAACTCACTTGAGTGTTACTCAACACGGTGCAAATCTGTCCAATATGTTCAATAGCTCGCCTTCATGCAAATGCTTTTAGTGATCTACGTTACTTCGGTGGAAAACACTAAGGGGGTGAACAAATCTGTATGACTTGTCACTGAAGGACATTTGGTGCTAATATTGGATATATCGCTCTTGTTTTTGAACACATCTCTGGTGTTTGTGATGTTAAACACTCATGGGGTTTGTTAGTTGACTATCACAGTGACCAGTGAGCAATCAACTGATCTTTATCAGAAAACTGTTACACCCCTTATGTTTAAAATAATTACTAAAAGGGATAGTTGACCCCAAAATAAATATTTTCTCATCATTTCCACACCCTCATGTCCTCCCAGATGTGTATGACTTTCTTTCTTCAGCAGAACACAAATGACATGTTTTAGAAAAATATCTCCGCTCTGTTGGTCCTCACAATGCACGTGAATGGTGGACAGAACTTTAAAGCCCCAAAGGTCACATAAATGAGGCATAAAAGTAATCGTATGAATCCAGTGTTTAAATCTATATAAATCAAAAGCAATATGATGGGTGTGGGTGAGAAACAGATCAATATTTAACTACTTTTCTACTATAAATCTTCACTTTCACATCTTAGTCACATGTGGTGCCTGTTTAGTTACACTGTCACATCTGAAAGGAAAAGTGGAGATTTATAGTAAAAAAGCCAAGGACTGAAACATTCACCCGTCTCTTATCTACAGAGCTGAGGTATATAATTATGATTTTTTTTTTAAATCATCATTTGTGTTCAGCAGAAGAAAGTAAGTTATACACATCTGGGATGGCATGAAGGTTAGTAAATGATGAGAGAATTTTCACACGCTCCTAATCTCAGCTCGTTCCCTGTATAAAAGACACCTGGGAGCCAGAAATCTCTGATTGAGAGGGGGTCGAATACTTATTTCCCTCATTAAAATGCAATTCAATTTATAAAATTTGACATGCGTTTTTCTGGATTTTTTTTTTTGTTATTCCGTCTCACTGTTCAAATTAACCTACCATTAAAATTATAGACTGATCATTTGTTTGTCAGTGGGCAAACGTACAAAATCAGCAGGGGATCAAATACTTTTTTCCCTCACTGTATGTGTGTGGGTGTGTATATTTGTATGTGTATGTATATATGTATATATATACACACATACACACACACACACGTATATAATCATAAAAATTAAGAGTTCGGCACTCAAGGGTACAGGGATCCAGCCTTGCAGCCCCTGATCTTTCCAAAGTTGATTAGCCCTACGCTAATGGTTTTATCTTTTTCTTCTCTATCCATATTCCAGCTTCAGACACCCCCTAGTGGTTAGTTGATTTCCATCAAACCTCCAGAGCACCCCACCCTCAGCAGTAGACTTTTCAAAGTTTTTTTATGTCACTGATGCCCTCCAGGCTTTCCTCACTCTGAGTCTATGAATCCTAATGACAGTTTGCCAGTATTCCCCAAATACTTGATCCTGTTTTATTATCTACCCAATTTCAAGGTGTGACCTTCATGCTGTTTTTATAATGTCTACATCTAGCACAGGTGTTACAGATTGCACAAACTGTGCCAAAAAATACCCTGATACCAAGCCATATTATCCAGAAAACTTGTAAGGGAGACATTTTTGCATCAGCAGCTCCGTGAGACAAAGAGAGATGGTCTTCATGAACGCTTTTGACTTTCTTAATGTTTTGTGTTGGCTTCTGTGGGTGTGAGATGAATTGGAGAGATAACAGGCTGTCTTGTATTGTGCTCTCTGTGCTACTAAAGGGAGAAGATGGAGAGCCAGTTGGAGAAGGAGGCACGGTTCTGCCAGCTTATGGCTCATAGCTCTCATGATTCTGCTATAGACACGGACTCATTAGAGTGGGAGACAGAGGTGGTGGAGTTTGAGAAGGACCGGGTAAGAGACTCAAACACTTCAGTATGAACCATTACATGTAAATTTGAGGCTTTAAAACATAACATGCCTGCAAGTTTATTGTGATTTACCAAGTGAGACATGTTTTTGGATGAGCATCCTACTTAGTCCTGGAACACTCCCATCAACCAGTCAGATTTTAGGGTGAGGGTTAATCTGGAATATACATCTTTGGAGTTATTTTTGCTCTGAAACATTCCAGCAGCCTGATATAGTCCTTGTATAGAGTGGAGATCGAGTGATAGTGGATTTTGCAGATACCTATAACCTAAGGTAGTGGATCAAAATATGGATATGATTAAATATTTAGATGCAGCAAATTCCCAGGCGGTGTCAGTGATTTGTTTTTATTTCACTAGTTGTTATTGTTTACTAGTATTGGGGGCAACTACTTGTATATATATTTTTTTCTTATGACTGATCGTTGCTTTTTGGAACTATTGGTTATTAGAAAAAATCTATGCTGATAGTTTAAATAAATGTATCTGCATATACCTCCTAGTAAAGAGTAAAACTTGCTTGCAAGCCAATGTGATGTCCTGGCACACTCAAAGAGAAATACTTAATCTCTAAGAGCCAAAAGTAAGTTTGAAACAGCTGTGCAATAACATATTGTTTGCGAACATTTAGACACCAGCAACACCACTATAGGAGGTGTTTAGAGGTACATTTAAATATGAGGGCACTCAAGACAACAACTAATATGACATTACAATGTGTTGTCAGTGCCTCATTCTATGAGTAGAATTTACATAAGATCAGTAAAAGATGCTTTTTTAACAACTCAATGATGATTTATTGTAATTTATAATGTTTACCTTTTGCGTTCATGGCAATATTGCTCTAACATTTTATACATAATATGCAGCAATTACCCTCTGTTATGGTTATTTATAATGACACTGATACTACTGCAATGTTATGCTAATGGGTAGAATACAGACAGAAGAATGATGAAAGGCATATTTCACTAAGCAAATGTGTGAATGGATTTCAGCTGCAGATGGCACATGAGTGAAGAAGCATATCAAACTGTTGTTTGAAATGATTGATATGTTGACTGAATGGGCACTAAAGAGTATTTGAGATTTGATTCCATTTGTAGACTAATTAAACCAACAAAAGATCATGGCATGTTCTTGAAAATGGTAATTTCACCTCCAATTTTGTTTTTTCTTTTTTGTCTACCTCCATGTCATATTATCGCCATTGTCCTCCCAACAGGATGACATGGATTTGAAGGCACTGGGGTTTGACATAGCAGAGGGGGTAAATGATCCATATTTACCAGGGGATTGTGGGATATTTGTGACCAGGGTGGACAAAGGAAGTATCGCAGATGGAAGATTGAGGTGAATTCAGATATATTGAATGTTTTTTAGATAATCACCCCTGGAATGATAAGATGCTACTATTCCAGCTCATTGTTTTGACCTGACGATCCGTGCCTCTCTCTCAATAGGGTGAATGATTGGCTGCTGAAGATAAATGACGTGGACCTGACTAACAAAGACAGGAAGCAGGTCATCAAAGCCATACTTAACGGAGGAGGGCTGATCAATATGGTGGTTCGCAGGAGGAAATCTTTAGGAGGAAGACTGGTTACTCCTGTCCACATTAACCTCATCGGACACAAAGGTATCACTTCTGGTACTTCTGTCTGAACTGGGTGGCACAGCTTTCTCATTTAACCTCTTCTGTGGCCAATTTTCCTTTCGCTTTCATTGCATTATAAGGGTTTGATTGACATGAGTTCAGAGTTAATGATGTCAGAATTTTCATTTTTGGGGAAAACTAACTTTTAATTTTGGTCTGCTCTCTTACAGACACTGGCATCACTCTTGAAGGCGGTGTGTTTGTGGCTGCTATCGCACCAGGGAGCCCTGCTGCCAGAGAGGGATCCCTTACCATCGGAGACCGCCTCATTGCCGTAAGTCTTCAGACCGTAATGGTATCCGTTCTCAAATTGAAACAAGGACTATTGGCTATTTTCACATTCTCCTGGCTTAAGCAGATTTTTAATCCAGTTCTTTATTTTAAATGCATGGAGGCTTAATAGACACGCTGTCAGTCAAATCCACTTCTCTCCTTAAATCAAGTGACGAGTAGAAGACAGGAGATGTGCTATGGGTTAGCTGTCACAATGGAGATAAGTAACACCGATGTTAATCCCTAGAGCGAATTAGGTTTTAGTTCTACTCATCTGTGCTTGAGACTGGGTAGTTGGGTCTGTAACCTTTCTGCTCCGATATTAGCAGTGCTAGATGTGCTCTTATCATTAAAATAATAGTTTGTTAACTATCATATTCTGTCACCCTCACGTCTTTCCAATGCTGTTTGACTGACTTATTTCCATGGAATACAAAAGGTGGAATGTTTAAGAATGTTTTGACCACTTTTTTCCAAAGAATCCTTGAATGTGATGTCGAGCTCTAAAGTCTTAATAGTCAATATAACTGCTGCGCAATAGCTTTGTGTGAATAACAGGCAGAAATTTGTAATTATTCACTGATAATCTTCCCCTTTGTCCAATCTGTCAAATGGACCACAAATGTCATAATTTATTACACAAATTGCATGGTGGTGCCATTTAATGTGAAACGCAATTGGTTCTCGCATGTCTTGAGACCAGACATCATTAACGTCAAACCTCGCGCATGCATCTGCTGATGCTATATTTGATTTGAGAGCTACAGCGGAGGGGAAGATTTTCAAGATTAACGACATAAATTCCAGTCTGCTCCTCTCACAAAGCTGTTGTGTGGCTTCAAAAGGCTTTAAACACAGAGCATGAGTCATATGGACTAGTTTATATTGTACTTCTGAAGATCTATTTTGGAGCTTGACTGTCCAACTACGCATTTACTTTCATTATATGGAGAAAAGCAGGCAATAGAATCTTCAAAATTTCTCCTTTTGTGTTCCACAGAAATAAGAAAGTCATTCAGGTTTGAGAATGGAGTTTTTAGTTGAACAACTATTTAAGATTAAAAACATCAAATGATTTATCAGGACTGGAGATCTCAAAAGTGTGCCGTCCTTTTATTCACGGTGTCTTTGTCTTTATTTTAAAGTTCCCGAAGTAATTTCTGAGTTTGAAAATGGAAGGATTCTGCTGGCACTATTCTTTTGTGAAGCTCTGACCTAAATTTCTCCCTCCTCAGATAAATGGGATCGCTCTGGATAACAAATCTCTGAGTGAATGTGAGGCTCTGCTGAGGGGCAGCCAGGACTCGCTCAGTCTCTCTGTCATGAAGGTGATTGTTCTCTCACTGCTGTCTGAGTATGTGCTCTGCTCTCATTACTACATTCCAAGGTGCTGCCATGACATTTATTCCAAATTGTATTTGAGACTGCTGTGTCTGATCTAGAATGCTAACTTTGAGGCATTACTAAGGAAGTCTGTGAACAGCCAGCTTGGAAAATAGCTATTCAAATGTATCTTTGTTAAGCCCAGCTATAAAACCTTACTGACCAAACATACCTTAGTCTATGGATGTCATATTGTTTTGGTATATAATAAATTTTACTGAAATTATCAATAAATATGGTCAAATGTTGTTTCCGGGCCACTTAAAATTGTGACACATGGTACCCAGAGAGGAAATACATGGTGTTTTTTACATTTATTTTTCCTAAATATATTTTGATAGGTGATTTGGTTTTTATTAAAATATGTGTCAGCCCTCAATCTCAAATGAACATGCATAACATCAGTAAGAGCACCAACATTTGCTCCAAAGTAAATTCATGTTAATAACTTCCTTTATGCATGGAAGTTATTAATGAATAACTTGTTAAACTTCAATAAAATAACTGTAAATGAATAAGATCATGTATACATGTTGTAGACTTCAACATTAGAAACAGTTCTGTTCACTGACACTAATGTTATCAGTTTTTTTATTTGGCTCTGATAAGAATTTGCTTCAATTCTATTGCAGTCTCTGCAGGTTTTTATCACGTTACTGCAGAATTTGCAATAACAATAGTAGATAAAATGTTTTCCAGTGTCAGACTTCATTTCCACTCACATAAGATAATATTCAGTTTGCGATTTTTACCACCATTTGAGCACATTTTAGTAAATAGTGCAACGTTCACAGAAGTCTCCATTACTATAAATCATTCTGGAAAGCTAGTAAGACAGTAAAGAAATAACGAAATTGTGTGTTTCTTATTTTAAGCATAAATCTGTATGCTAATGGGGTAAGGAAAATAAACTTAATTCAAAGGGAAAACAAGTTTATTTTGCAATCCATACTTTAAACATAAAGCTCACTTCATTTATTTATATTTCATTGTAAACAAGTATTTTTGCTTCCTGGCTTAATGTATCTCATTTTAAAGGGGTATGTCAATATTTTACGTGAAAAAACCAAATGCTGATTGTGAAAACCCATCTTAACAATACAAAGTGGCACAGAAGCTGCATCTGAAGTAGTATTTATACCAAGAAAAGGTTTATTTAAAGGGATATTTCACCCAAAAATTTTAACTCTCATTATTTACTCACCCACATGCCATGCCAGATGTGTATGACTTTCTGTCTTCAGAACACAAAGATTTTTTTAAAAATATCTCCCCTTTGTAGGCCTATGCAATGCAAGTGAATGGTGATCAGACCTTTTGTAGCTCCAAAAATCACATAAAGGAAGCATGGAAGTAATCCATAAGACTCCAGCAGTTAAATCCTCAGAAGAAATTTTATAAATGTGGTTGAGAAACATTAAACAATATTTAAGTCCTTTTACTCTGAAAGTGAATGTTAAATGGAGATTTAGACTTAAATATTGTTCTGTTTCTCCCCTACACCTATTACACAGATCAGACCACCTGCCTAATATTGTGTAGGTCCCCTTTGTGCTGCCAAAACAGCGGCAACCTGCATCTCAGAATAGCTGAGATGCTATTTTTCTCAACACAATTTTACAGAGTGGTTATCTGATTTACCGTAGACTTCAAACCAGTTCGAACCAGTCTGGCCATTCTCTGTTGACCTCTCAAATCAACAAGGCATTTTCATCCACAGAAATTTCACTTGCTGGATGTTTTTTTGTTTTTGGCACCATCTGAATAAACTCTGGAGACTGTTGTGAGTGAAAATCCCAGGAGATCAGCAGTTATAGAAATACTCAAAACATCCAGTGAGTGGCAGTTTTGTGGATGGAAATGCCTTGTTGATGAGAGAGGTCAACAGAGAATGGCCAGACTGGTTCGAACTGACAAAGTCTTTGGTAACTCAGATACCTAATTGCTCTGTACAATTGTTGTGAGAAGAATATAATCTCCTAATGCTATTCTGAGATGCAGGTTTTGGTGGCGCGAGGGGGACCTTTACAATATTAGACAGGTGGTTTTAATGTTGTGACTGATCAGTGTATATTGCTTCTGAAGATATGGATGCAACCACTGGAGTCTTATGGATTACTTTTATGTCTCCTTTATGTTCTGGTCACCATTCACATGCATTGTATGGACATACAGAGATGAGATACTTTTCTATAATCTTTGTGTTCTGCTGAAGAAAGTAAGTCATACACATCTGGGATGGCATGAGTATGAGTAAATGATAAAAGAATAAAAATATTTGGGTGAACTATTGATTTAAGGACTGTCTTTGTAAAATTACTTTTAAATCTTTGTCTAAAAATCCCAAATAACTGGAGAAGTCTTGGAATTTCAGTGGTGGGATTGTGTGGGAACCCTGAACAAAGAACTTGTTATTCATTTATGCCAGTCAAGCTGAACCTATCCATTAACAGTTCTTTCCTCAGAGCACATCGGGGCAGAACATCTTTGAGAGCTTGCGGGAGGCCGAAAAATCCAACGGCAGAATCCACCTGCCAGAGGTCCATTCTCGTAACAGCAGGAATCTCAAACACAACAGCTCTACGCAGACAGACATTTATAGTGGGGATACTGGCGGAGGAGGTGGCGAGAGAAGAAAGACCAGGACGGACACCGAGGAGTGCAGTTACTCTGAGAGGAAGATCTTCCCTGTGTCCACCTTGCACCCTAATACCCTCCGACCTGCATCAGAGCTGGGGGCCCGCTACAGCGGAAGTGCCTTCCAAGAGATCTGCTACACCCGTTCTGAGTCGGTTGGCCCCGAATGTGTTACCCTAGAGACCACCCTGGAGAAGAAACATAGTGGTGGGACTTGGCCCAAAATGGTGGTGGGTGTCACCATGACGACTGACAGCCCGGCTCAACTCTCCATCTACAGGTCTCCCAAGCAGAGGAAGTCCATCTTTGATGCCGATGCCTTCAAACGGTCAGATACGCCCTCAAAGGCGGACTACCTTGCCGGATCGCAGCCTTCCAAAATGGACTCTGCCCCTACGCCCCCAACCCCGCCCACCCGCAGCGACTCCTTCAAGTTCAAGCACAAACATCAGGGAAGCTCTGCATCTGAGTCCACAATCACTGCAATTTCTGTTCCTGAACCCAAGCAGGAAGATCGCAATGGTAATCTGTACTTCACCGAGGAAGGCTTCGAGGGTAAAGTCCTGAGCTCCAGGAAGTCCTGCGAGGAGGATATTGGCCGTATGCGGCCGGAGGAAACCGAGGTGAAGCGGCCAAGGCCCAAATCGGCCCCAGCACTCCGGCGAAGAATGACTCCTCAGACCATCCCACTCCAGAGCTTCCAGGTGAATTTATAGATCCGCTGGGCCTGACACAGCCAGTAGCCCTGCCCGTTTTACTTAGCCTGTCAGCCTAGGATCGATCTCCCACTGCACCAGAAAGAGGAAGAGAGTAATAGAAATGCTGACGCATACTTACTAAATATATACAAGAAATTAGCTTAGGGTTGGTTTGGTTTTTAATAGACCTTGCTAATTATTATAGCATTTTCAATTATTAGTCATGTCCGCATTATACTAATAAAAAGGGTTAGGGACATGGGTTAGCGTTAGGGAGTAGGGACATGGGTTAGGGCATTTGAGTGCACTTTAGAGGCTCCTCCATCAGAGTTGGGTATTTGTTGTTACTACATATTACACATTGAAGTCGGAAACAAAATACGGAAGAAGCCAAACTACACAGTGAACAGCAGCAACAGAACACGGGAAATAAGTATTAATAAACCTCCATCCCTTCTACACAACCTATTTATTAATGCATAGTACATGTATCTAATAAATAAATAAATTTATTTGTATAAACCAAACCGCGAAGGATCAGTGCTGGGCTATATTTATATAATGTAGCATTTAATTCAATATTTGAATTATTATATAAAATGAAACGGGATGTTTTAATGCACTTTTCTTTAGTACATTTAGTCTCCTACAGTCCATGCCAGTAGACGTGCCAGTTTTGTGTCTGCTTCATTTGATTTTGATCTGTTCAATGATTCAGTTGATTTCAGTTTTTTGAAAAGTTAACAGTATTCTTTGTAGTATCTTGGAGTTTCATTTGAATGCCCATTGTTGGTGGTACATTTTCAATGCCATGGTAAATATTTAAGGATCTTTTAAGTGGTATCATTGCAAGAGAGTTCAGTAATATCTAAAGAAGTTCTCGTTGTAATTGTCATAGAACTGTCTACTACATTATCTAATTCTCTGCTTATGTGTGTGCTTCTCAGAGTTATTCAAATGATGGGGACTGTGTGGAGCCGAGGGAGATGCTGCGATCCTCTCCTAACCGACCTCACAGACACAGCATGGGTTTCATGCCTACAGTGTACAATGGAACCCTGCCTCCCAGTGAGTTACAGCCACTGTAGAGTAGAGGCTGCATGGCCCCATGCCACATTTGAATTGATATTTTCAACAACACTTTTCCTACTCGCTCTCTAACTACATTTACTTTGCGGAGCACAGTTCATCTTTATTCTGATCAAGGCAGACTACAAAATTAATGTTTCACTTAATTATATGGTGAACTCAAATAGTAATTGAATTGCTTATGATAATCTTGTGAATTTGGTTGAAGGAGCTTGTTGATTTACGGATGAAATCCATTTATAATTTTTAGCTATGAATGTTCGTGCCCCTGGTAAGAATGAGATGATGTCCATTAATCCTCCACTAATGCAATAACATGCAATGTTTACTATTCTGCCTGCACTTCAGGGTCCCTTGTCTCAGTTAGAGAGATTAATAAGCTCCTTATGAAACAGACTTTTGGTGAATGTTTCGACATATTCATTGGGGTGTGAAATAAGGTTTAACTGCTGTGAAGAGATGAAAACATAGTGGAACTACAGGTACTTGCAGTATAATATCTAAGAATATGGCTCTAATATCAGTTCATGATAAATAGTTCTTAATACGTCTTTAAATATTGTATTATGTTATCAGTATTGTCTAAATATACATTTGCTAATTGTGAGCTTTGAATGGATTAAAAATGTGTTACTAATTAATTGCACAGTGTTCTGTGACTAATCGCAATTAATCATGGTACAATAATGCAAACATAAAATATCTTTACATCATACTTTTTTTTAATTGTCTCGAACTTGCAAGAAATTGGTTAGTCATTATTTTAAATATGTTAAATGCATGTTAAATGTAAAATTCTTAGGAGTGTCAACCCGTCTACATATTGTGGATATGATTATTTCTGGATTGTGCATTTGAGTTTTTACAAAGTGTTTTACTAAATAATTATAAATAAACCATTGTTTTTCATTTTGGGATTTTCATGCTTATAACTGATATTTTGATGGTTTTAAGTTAGTCAATAAATGTCTATTAAAAATGAGCTAAAATATCAGTAAATCAGCTCCCGTGTTTATTATGCCTGGGTCATGCATCATTCGTAATGAGTAAGCGTGCTCTGCTCCACACAATGATTTGATATGCTAGGATGTGCAGTCGAGTTGAACATGTACATCCTGGAAATTTATGAATTCATTCATGAAGTTTCAGGAAATAAAAAACAAAAACAGATACTGCATTAGTTGCGTAATTGTTTTAACACGTTAAACAGTCAACTATTAATAAGCTGAAATTAACATGTATAATTTCCCTGCCCAAATGACATGATTAGTTCATTACTTTGAATTAGGGGTGTCATAGATGAAAGAGCGCATTAATCATATGCGTTATTGCATAAATATGTGTGATGTTGCTCATATACAACTAATTTATAAGATTTAATATACTTTAACTTACTAAATGTTGTATAACATTATGTAAGTGATCCAGAAACATTAAGTTTTTTCCCAGGCAAAGACAAAATATATTGTCAGGACTGTAGGTTTTTGCAAAAACAGGACAAACCACAGCACGGGTGCTATTTGATTCCTATAATACTGTATATAGTTTGCGTTGGGTTTGTAATTAGCTCTACTTTTACCTGAAATAAATATTCATGCTTTGGTCAGGGCGGCCTTCCGAGCCTCCCTGCCGTCTACACATCTGTCACCCAGTGTAGCTGTCAGTTAATAAAGCAATGAAAGAGCAAAATGAACACAATTGCATGTCAAATTTGGCTATGCTAATAAAAAAAAAAAAAAATTTACTTAGTTGGTCATTAACTTTATTAGAAACTGCAATATATGCTTAAAATTGACTCAAACGTCTACTAAATAAAACATCTCTCACATGTTCTGAAGACGTTCATCATCAGAAGTTTATCTAATACTGTATGCCTACATATTTTTTGCTCCAGAACTACATGTAACAACACAAATGTGTAATATTCTTCACCTTATGCCACAAAAACAAAAATCTGACCAACAAAATCACAATTGCGTCTTCTCGTTTTTATGACAGGTGCAGTTTTACAGAGTGACTAGTTTTGAGTGACACAATAACTTGCTCCATTTGTCAGCAAAAATATGATTTTAAAATGCAAATTATGCAAGATACAGTTTCATTCCTGCTAAGAAAAATACATTTTTGCAATTGATTTAAAAGTAGGACAAAAATCTCTGTCTAAAATTTTCAGCTAACTTTTCAATCGACCATGCGAGGAGAGCAGTAGCCACAGTAATACAGGTAGAAATGAAAAATTTGGGCACAGCAGGCAGGTTGAAAGGAAGTGTGTTTCTCATTTAAGTGTTTTATTGGTTATTATGTGGTTGTGTTTAAACTCTAGACTCAGCACATCGAGGACTGTCCCCCTGCTCTGCTGTAACAGCCGTTATGAAGAACCCTGTTTACATGGTGCGGAGTCACAGAGTTCACACTAGCAACTGCCCTACCGTAGTCAGCCAGACCAGTCAACAGCACACACAACCCAGGTACCACAGCCCTGCTGAGATAACCAACACTCATGTACAAACCCTCCACGGTTTACGCTGCACACACCGGGATAAACATACTCAACTACGTTTACTGTACCCTCACTGAAGACGGAAGAAATTCAGCGATCAAAATGTATGGGAATCATTATTTGTGCAATTCTGCTTGGTGCAGCTAGTGGAAGAATTGACACACTTTACCTTTAAGATGCTGTTGTAGAGGATGGAAGGTGTTGTCTCAATTCAGGACATGAACTCTACTAAGTGCGTGAATTATTGCAATTTTTGATGGCGTGTCAGACTTTTCATTTATGTTGCACTGAGTTCGAATAAGCCTTTGCTTTGGAGGTCATAAACAGGAGAATTGTTTATCAGTCTCTCTGGAGAATAATTGTTTCCTCAACCCATAATAAGCATTTGCTGGTCTGGTACTTGCTGACCTGTTCAGTCTGCCCTTGTTTTCTTCTCTTCATCTCAGTCCTCAGCATCAAGGATGTCTCAGTCTGGACTTGAGCCAGAAACGCTCCACAGAATACTCAGAGCCTTCCCGCAGCAGCCGGGCCTCAAACGGCACCAACTCACTGCCATCCAGCGCTAGACTTGGTCAGTCTCTATCCTCAGAAATATATACACTCACCATGTTTTATCTCAAGTCTGCACAATTACAACAAAATATATAGTAATTGTCAGTTATTTTCCTTGATATTGTAATCACGATTATTCATTTAGAATAGTGCTGTTTGCTGATTAAAATATTTAATCGTGATTAATCGCATGATTTTTTCCACAGTTAATCGTGATTATTCGCAGTTTTTGAAAGTGCTTGAATTTGGTTCTATACATACTACTTTTCCTGTCAAAATGTATTTAGTTCCTTCTTAGTAAAGAGGTCTATGTGGGTTTGTTTTGTACAAAAAAATATGAATAAGAGGTTCTTTCTCCATCAATTGATCATAGACATGGAATCGATGTGTGTGTTTATTTGTGCTGTGTACGTCAGTGTAATGACCCGGACACATCGCAAAGGTTCCACCCTATTCCAACCAGTGTTCTAAAATTTTATGTGAAAATTGTTAAACGTGTTAATCTCGTTAAAGCTCAATTATTGGATTAAATATGCTTGATTGCTGTTATCAATACTTTTCACAGTTTGTTAATCAAGGCAGCCTTAATCATAATGTTGACTATTCATGTAGTTGCGCAACACATGATCCTCTTTTTCCATCATGTACCAAACCATGGTTTAAATATTGTGCTTTGCTCATGTTTTGTTTTAGTCTCCTCATCTTGTCCTTCTTGCTTCCCGAAGGTTCATCTAATAACTTGCAGTATCGCACTGAAAGGATAAAGATCCCCTCAACTCCACGTTATCCGCGCTCAGTACTGGGCTCAGACAGAGGTGTGCTTTCTCATGTCAATGTACCGGAGTTCTTCCTTTTTGCAGGGGAGAAATTCCCTTTGAAAGGATATATAGTGAAATCATTGGGTTGGACCATATCAATGCCAATACTACAATAAGCAAATATTAAAATAACCGCTGGTAGCAGCAATATAGAACAGGTGCGTTTATACATTTTTTTATTTCATTTGACTTTGTCGAACATTTTAATATGGGATGCTTTTGGCATAAACAAGCCACAACAATATTGGAATCTTAACTAACCAGAGGCACAGAGTCTGCACGTAAAAAAGGGCATGTTCAAGAGGGTTGTTTTGTGTAGGACTAGCTTTCTGTACATTACAAATTGTTAATCTTACTCATAACATTCAACAAACTTAACACAGCATTTGAGTTTCCATTGACATATAAGACTCTGAGAATAGAGGCAAATTAGTGATTGTGTGCTTTCACAATATATTCATCCTGATTTTGCAATTTAATCAAAATGTAGCAACGTCATAAATATATAGAATTTATTACATTATTTATTTGGCCAGTAAGTTTTCTAAAGAATGTGCAAAAAGACATATAAGTTTCATGTGTAATGACAAATTACACTGTTAATAGCATCTCTGATTTGGCCAAAATGCCGAAAGCTCTATTAATTTCCGTAAATCACTTCAAAACCATTTCAATGAATCGGTTCATAACTTTGATTGAACAGTTTGTTTGTGCCACTCAAAAATGTGTTGTGTATTTATATATAACATGTATTAAACTGTTTTTGTGCAGCAATATTGTGCTCAATTAATATTTATTGATATATTGGTGCATATAAATTCTAATTAATTTATATAATTTGTCATTGTGTTCATTAACCAAATGGGCATGTCTAAAAAAAATTCCCTTTTTTCTAGATTTTTTACTGTATTTTTCTTGCATGAAACACTTAATCGAAAGTGGAAAATATAAAGTATTATATCATAATACTTATCAAATATACGATATACTGTATATCAAATATCGTCAAAAGTCTGAAAATGTTGAGATATATATTGTAGTTGTTGTTAGCAATATTACCCAGCCCTATTCTTTATTGTCTTTCACTCTAGCACATTACACTGACTATCATGTGTCCATGTTCTTTATCAGGGTCTCTGTCTCATTCAGAATGCAGCAGTCCCAGTCTCATCACTCCACCCCTATCTCCTCTCAATCTGGAGACATCCTCATTTACCTCCAGCCAGTCTCAAAGCTCCATCTCCACCCTACCCAGGATCTCTGTCAGCCCTGTGCCCGTGGGAGAGCGAAGAAAAGACAGGTAAACTCTTGCAGCCTCTGTCCCTTCCTGCTGTGCACCCTTCCCCTCCAAACCTTCCATCAGGTTGCCAAGCAACAGATCGTTCTTATCCACATTCCACATACAGCATCCCAAATGAGCTCAAGAAGCCCTTTTATCTGATAGTAATTGGACTCTGCTCTAAAGTGCATGAGAATACAGTATAGAATTATATATTTGAAAGGATCTGAATTTAATATAGTTTAAATAATTCGTTATCTTTGCTCACTGTGTAAGGTGACTTAGACTTTGTTTTGAATGAGATGTTCACACAAAAATCATCATCAAAATTTTGGCTGTTTTCTGTCGAGCACAAATGTCAACATTTTTGAAGAAAGGTTTGGAAATGTTCAGAGTGACCAGGGGCTGTCATGCTCCAAAAAGGACAATAAAAACCATAAAAGCACCATTAAAGTATTATTAAATTAGTCCCTACAATGTGTGTGCTACATTCCTATTGTATGACTTCTGAGGCCATGCAATAGTTTTGTGAGAGGAACAAAATGAGTTAAAAGGGATAGTTCACCCAAAAATGAAATTTCTGTCATCATTTACTCACCCTCATGCCATCCCAGATGTTTTTGACTTTGTCTTCTGCTGAACACACATGTAGATTTTTAGAAGAATATTTCAGCTCTGTAGGTCCATACAATGAAAGTGAACGGGTGCCAAAATGTTAAAGTTCAAGAAGCACATGATGACAGCATAAAAGTAATCCATACAACTCCATGTCTTCAGAAATGATATGAATGGTGTGGGCAGGGATGGGTAGTATTTCAGATACATGTATTTGAAATTCAAAATACTCATTTGTACTTTGTATTTTAGGGTGTGTTCACACTTGTAGTTTGGTTCTCTTGGTCCGGAAAAAAAATTAAAATGATACATTTAGTCCTGGTTCGTTTAGCGTTCACACTGGTTTTGTATCGTTAGGTTCAGTGTTAAAAATGCCAAAGCATCTGGTAAAAGTCACGACCTGATTGAACAGCTTTTAGGACGTATGTTTTTTGACAGAACTTACCAAACATCCAAAACAATGCTGGCGATATGCTCTCGTTGGATGTAAACATGTATATATGGTGGTATTTTTACCAGCTGAGAACAAACAAAGAGTTACTAAAATGTGTAAAGGAGTCAAAACAATGGCAGGAATTCCTCTGTTGTGCACACAAACAAAGATATGCTGCAAGAACAGCTGACGGGTGGTTCCGACACCAGTACCAAACTGTAATGGGGAGACATCGCTCCTATGATGAGAAGAACCATGTATGCTTGACGTCAGAATTAGGCAAATTACTTCCTGTTTTTGGTCCGTTTAGACGTCTTTGGTCCATGTTGCGTTCATATATCAATCGAACCACACCAGAGTTAGTTAAGCTGGCCGAGACCCGCTTCTCAGGCAGTCTTGGTTCGCTTGTTTAGTGCGCACCAAGGTTCAGGTGACCGCATTCACACTTGTTCAAATGAACCGCACTAACAGAGCAATCGCACCAGAGTTCGTTTTAATCAAACCAAACCTGCAAATTATGAACACACCATTAAAGTCTGCGTAAACCGCTTTTGTTTGGAAACAGTTCATAGGTTCATCAGGTAAGGAATTGACTTTCATTATGTTTGCCATGATGTATTCATTTGTGGAGGACTTTATTTGCAGTTTGCTATGAAAAAAGAAAAAGTCAGGAATTTTTATATCATCTAAAATATTGCCTAATGTTTCTGGAAAATCAGATAATTGCAAACCGTATCAGTCAATTTACATTCATGTGTTGACAGGCAGCTCTTTGCCCTGTCCAATATGGCAGACATGGCGATGTATCGCACTCAATAGGAACAGCTGCTCATAAGGTATCTACGTATAGATATCTATGTGCCCCCAACCCCAACTTTCATGCACGCAATCTGCAGATATCAGGGAGAACGGCTCCCTCTAGCATTGGGTAAGGAAGTTCCTGCAAGGAAATATGGAGTAAGATAAGGAGAAGGTGTGATGGCTGATTCTACTTGTTGCAAAGAACAGTAATAGCTGGCAACTAATATTTATTTTCCATTAAAATATTAAGGTAGCTATGATGCTTCTCGCCAGCCAATGATTTGGCTGTCAACAGTGTGGAAATCAAAACTAGTCAGCAGCCAGCTAGTGAACTAGTCTTAACTATCGTTAGCGAGTTCATTAATTATTGTTAGCTAGCAAGCAAAGTACCAACTGTTTTACATGTAATTTATTTAATAAGGTTTGCCATATTTTCCCTAACAAATGTAAATTCTTTGAATTATAGTACATATTTAAAAAAAAAGATTGACTGTAATTCAACCAAATTCTGTTGCATTGAAAGAAAATCGAATGTTTTTACTGAATTAACCCTTGTGCATCCTTGTGGACATTTTTGGCTTTTTCAGTTTTGTTTTTTTGATAACTTTGTGTGTGTTAATGCTAACTGCATAAAATTTTCCACAGGTGTGAATTTTTTTTGGAATTTTAATATTTCACCCTATTTTCTTTAAAAAAATATTTTTTGCACTAGTTACACAAAATACTCCCTCTTAGTGTCGTTTTGGACAAAAATGGCACATTGAAACCCATTAAAACTGCGATTTTTAATCCCAGTGCCATTTAACTATAAAATTATGCAATCTTGTTTAACATGCTTTCATTATGTTGGCAAGGCTTCAAAATTTACATTTTAAATATTTTTTATCAGATCGTGCCATTTTTTCAGGTTTGGCATATCATCGCTTTTGTTGTTGTTTTCTGCTGTTTTTGGCTTATGCATATTATAGAGCCAATTAGATACATTATGAATATATAATTGTGTGAGTGTGTTGGTATGGATTTCAGAGTGTGGTTTGTATGTGTCTGAGGCAGTAATAATAAAAATAAAAAAAAATCTGTTTAGCATTTATTAAATTGAAAATAATTATAATTATTATATTTTTTATAAAAAACAACAGTGGCATTATGTAAACAAACCGACGTTTAAAGTGTTAAAATTCTGAAAATAAATGAATGTTTGGTAATTATGATTAGAACTGATGCTGGTTAAAATATAAGTCAGTGAAAGTAGAAAAAAATATTATTCTATAATATTTTTATGACACTTTTTTGACATGGCCATTTTTCATGACCTGAGTGGTAGCTTTTTTTTTTTTTTAAATCTGACACTGCATAAAAAATATGAAAGCATCAAAATGAATGTTGTTGTTAATCATTGACATATCCGAGGCTCTAATAATCAAAGAAAAAAAATTCTGCTTAGCATCTATTAAATTGAAAATAATTACTATTTTTCATTTTTTCCTAAAAAAACAACAGTGGCATTATGTAAACAAACCAGCGTTTAAAGGGTTAAAATTCTAAAAATGAATGAATGTTTGGTCATTATGATTAGAGCTGATGCTGGTTAAAAAAATGATGTCAGTGAAAGTGGAAAAAAATATAAATCTATAATATTTTTATGACAGTTTTTGGACATGGACATTTTTGTCCATTATGAACCTATGTGTAACTTTTTTTAATTGATGCACAAGGGTTAAAAGGGTCCGTGTAAAAATTTGATGGATTTTGGAAGTACATGAATGCAATGTATATGTTGCGTTGCAACTTACTTTTTGGTACAATAAAAAGGTCAACGTGAAACTTTGATGTGACTCTTTGCATTCAGAATAGGTTCAGATAGATTTTTATCCTAATAGTGATACTTCATTGAATGGCCAATTTGAAATGTATTTTGGGTATTTTCGAGATGCAAAATAAAAAAAAAAGTTTTATTTTGATACACTTAAACTGAAGTATTTTTATTTCAAATATATTTTCATGTATTTGTGCCCCTCACTGGGTGTGGGTGAGAAAACAGATCAACATTTAAGTCCTTTTTTACTATAAATTCTCCTCCCTGCCCAATAGGTGGCGATATGCATGAAGAATGCAAATCACCAAAAACACAAGAAGAATGTGAATATAATAGAGAAAGTGGAGATTTATAGTAAACAAGGAATTCAATATTGACCCGTTTCCATCCCACACTTATATCATTTCAGAAGACATGGATTAAACCACTGGAGTCATATGGTTTACATTTATGCTGCCTTTTATGTGCTTTTGTTTTTTTAGCATCAAATTTCTGTCCACCATTCACTTGCATTGTTTGACCGACAGAACAGAAATATTCTTCTAAAAATCTTTGTGTTCTGCAGAAGAAAGAAAGTCATACATATCTGGGATGGCATGTGGGTGAGTAACTGATCAGGGAAGTTTTGTTTTTGGGTGAACTTTCACTTTAAATCAACACATAAAAACAAAACAAAAACTGTGGTTGTCAGGTCAGTCAGAAGGCTTTTCCTGTCTAAGTGGGCAGTTCATGGACAATATGTTGCAATGTGCACAAGAACTTCTGCCGATTAGTCAAAGGTCTGGCTATACGAGATGACAACACGACTGAAAATCAATGGTATTTTGTAAAAAAAATGTATGTTGACGCAGAGTAGACACAAGCTTAGATTCATTTTTGAACCTGTTCCCTAAATCTGTACATTTATAGAAATGTTCAGAAACACTTTCAGGAGATTTTGTAAAGTAGGTCAGTCATTTTTTTTATTTTTGTGTATGTATTATAATTTCCTCTGTGTGCCTCCTAACTCCTCACACTTTTCAACATATTTGTTATCCTCCCCCACCATCTTGGATCCCCTTGTGTGTGTCTCTCTCCATACGACTTTCAAAATCTGTTTCTCTTCCTCTCTTTGCCTCCTCTGAATCTTTCAGATCTCTGTACCGTAACAGATCTTTTCTGAGAATCCCTCTGGCTGCTAGGCCTAGGTTCTCCTCTCTCAGAAGCCTGAGGTTTGTTCCCTGCCAGTTGCGTACAGGGAATGCCTGACAAACATAATTATTTGCTCCAACTGGTTGGCTGTAGAAATCCCTGCTGCCTTTTTTTTTTTTCTTCAGTAAACAACCCAGGCTTTGTGTTAGTTGTGCTATGATAATTAGATTTACTAGTAGGTTATTGGAATTCCAATTCTAAAAGAATATTTCACCCCAAACTGAAAATTCTGTAATCATTTGCTCACACTTCTGTTTTTCACACCCCCATTATTTTCTTTTTTTTGTGAATTACAAAAGGAGATTTTCTTATCCATACATGGAAATGGATAGTGATTTGCAATTCTATTTACGGCCATGCTTTTAAAAGCATAAAAACTACCATAAAAGTAACATGGAAGCAGTCCATTTGACTTGTGCACTATTATATTCTTAGTCTTTTAAGGTCAAACGGTAGGGTATTATGAGGAACAGATATTAGCTAATTACTGCACTGATAAAAAATATTTTCTTTATTATTTTTGTCTTGTTTTCTAGTAAAAATATTGAAATATTCTTAAAACAAGATAGATTTACTTGACAAGAAAATGGCATAAGGTATCAAGTCTTGTTTACACAGAAATCTGACAAACATTTGTTCATTTTAAACATAAAACAAGAACAAAAAAATCTGCCAGTGGGGTAAGGGAAAACAAAAACTTGTTTTCCCTTAACAAAAAAAATTTTCTTGGCCCATTGACAATAGTTTTTTCTTGTTTTAAACATAAACCTCACGAAATTTAGTTAGATTTTATTTTAAAGCAATATAAAATATCTTCTGCCATTTTGCTTGTCAAGTCAATTTATCTTGTTTTAAGAATGTGGAAAATATCTCCATCGGAGCACTCATCTAATTGGTGCTTGAGTTATTCAAAAATATAAACGATTAATCAAGCCGGGTTTGACATAATTGGTTCTCGCATGTCACGTACGCTGCAGCAAGCTAGAAAAACGTGGTCGCAAATAAGATTTAAAATCAACGGCAGAGTGGAAGCTTATCAATGAACAACTGCTTAAATTTTGTTCGTTTTCTCACACAAAATAATTTTATGGCTTCAGAAGATTTGGAATGAAGCATAGAAATCATGGACTACTTTTTATATTTTTATGGTGCCTTTTTGTACTTTTTGGTGCTTTGCAGTGAAAATCACCATCCACTTTTTCTATATGGCTCTGACATTCTTCCGAACATCTCTTTTTGTGTTTCACAACTACATATTTTTTTTGGTGAACTACTTTAATATGTCTATTTGAGGATCAAGTTTGAGTCTTTGTCGACATTTATTCTTTAAATGTTGTAATTTAGTTTGATTGGTGTTATTGGATAATGTTACATGCTGCTTCTAATTTACTTGTTGATGAAAGTGCTCAGTGAGAGATTTTTCATGATTGTTAATTCTGTATAATGTAGATGTAGCGGTTTTGGAGTAAATATTTTCTCGAGGCAGGTTCGGGAGTGGTGGAGACATTTAGTATTTGCATGTTATTTTGGCTGCCCTTGTCCTGAAAAGATCCAGATTTTGTTGATCAATAACAAAAGCTAAAATATGTTTTAGAATACTTGTCCCTGAAATAACTAAGAGATAACCGAGAGATATATTCAACATCCCTAAGCTCAAAATGGCAGAAACAATCAGAGTACGGCCCATGTGTATTAGCCAGTCAAAAGACTTAAACCCGCCTCTCTGCCTGTCAATCATTTTTGCGCGCTTCGGATTGCTGATATTCAGTGACTAAATCTGAGAGAATTTAGCAAGATGGCTAACATCACTTACAGCAGCTTTAATAATTTCTTTACTCAGGGATGCAGAGTTTTGTTTGTGTACTACTAAATACACTGAAATATTGTTTACCTGTTGTCAGAGAAATGTGTTATTATTTTTGTACTGACTTGTTGGACTTGCTGTTACAGGCGTATTTAAAATGTGTAGGATAAAAGTGTAAATGCGAGTCTTTCTGGATCTTTTATTGACATCCTGAATGCACACTTCCTCCCTTTTTTTTGCCCTGTTTGTGTGTGCTCTTGTGCCTGTAATGCAGTTACTCTTCAAAACTACAAATACAGTAAACACCCACATGCATGGACCTCTTCCATTGCAGTATTTTGGCTTCCACCCTGACCTGAAGAGCATCTCTGATTCAGTTACTGGTTATGTCTGACTTTTAAATTCATCATATTTGGCAGGCCATACTTGGAGGAGCCACGGAATGTTATTGTGCACAAAGGGGCGGAGCCTCTCGGCATCTCCATCGTGAGTGGAGAGAACGGAGGGATCTTTGTCTCCAAGGTAACAGGGGGCAGCATTGCACACCAGGCTGGACTAGAGTATGGAGACCAGCTACTGGAGGTTAGTTATCAGTGATGTGGCCTAGTCAGGTTATTATCTGAAAGGCTTGTATAATTAAACTGATTTAACTCCACGTCAGCCAGCATCTTGCAGTTCAAATGAATGCTGTTTATAAGTCTTTGACGGTTGTGACCCTGCAATTATGCTTCTTTCCCTCAGTATAATGGGATAAACCTGCGGAATGCCACAGAGCAGCAGGCACGCCTCATCATTGGCCAGCAGTGTGAAACCATCACCATCATGGCCCAGTACAACCCACACATGTGCCAGCTTGGTAACCAGTCTTGCTCCAGGTATGGCCCTGAACACACCCCTTTCTGTTCATGTGAATGCAGATTTGATCCCAGTGTTGGGGTTGTTGATTGTTGTCAATGATGTGCTGTAGTACCCGCTTGGAGCCAGTGAGCACTCAGTCCACTCCCCTGGGCAGTGGAGCCGCAACTCCAGATAACCACTCCACCACCGACACTCTGAGTGAACAGGATGAAGGCACACTCACCCCATCCTCCAAACAGACCACACCCACCACCAGCCCCCATAGCTTCATCAGGTACTGTACAAATACAAACATTACACAATACCAATCAGGTCACTCGGTGGCCATATTTATTGCACCTCCGCACAAGAACAGCACCTATCTGTTTGACGGTGTCCGAATTTAAGTCTTAGATTAAAGGTCAATACTTACCCCCTGAATTCGATTTTCAGGGTCATTTTGAGCTTTATTAGGGTGTTCGATATTTCTAAAACTGATATTTAAGTCTTTTTAACTATAAATTCTCCTCCCTGTCCAGTAGGTGGCGATATGAAGTAAGAATGGTAATCGCCAAAAACAAATGAAGAATGCGAAAGTAAAGGGGAGATTGATAGTAAAAAAGGACTTCAATATTGACCTGTTTCTCACGCACCTATCATATTGCTTCTGAAGATATGGATTTAACCACTGGAGTCATACAGATTACTTTTATGCTGCCTTTATGTACTTTTTGGAGCTTCAAATATTTGGCCACCATTTACTTTCATTGAATCGACCTACAGAGCTGAAACATTTTCTAAAAATCATTATTTGTGTTCTGCTGTAGAAAGTCATTCACATCTAAGATGGCATGAGGGCGAGCTATGGGTGAACAATCCCTTTAAGTATTAAATCAACTACTTATATTTATGTCATAATATGCATAACTAGGATCATAGTTGACTAGATCTAGGAGTTTGAGAAGAAAAAGGGATGCACCGATATGGAATTTTTAAGGCGATATGATGACCGATAATTGAAAGCTCATTGTGGCCGATACAGCTAATTTTCATTTTTTTTTTTTTTTTTTTAAATCTTTTTAATCTGGAACTGCTAACTAATTCATTATAATCTACTCATTAGGTGTTGTTTAAAAGCTTGGAATTTGGACTTTGGAAAATCTGACCAACTCTGCTTCTATTAAAGGTTTGGTGTATGTAAAATGAACCAGAAATGTGCCAATTTTACAGTTGTACAGTATGCTGATTTTATTGAGAAATAAATGACATTACTTGCACAAACTTGCATTTAATTGTATGGAGCCCATTTATATGAGTCTTTACAGTAATCCTGATGAATCGCTAACAGAGAGAAATAATACATTTGTAACAGCAGTAATAATGCATTAAACAAAATGAGGTGATAAATTAACAGCATGTATCGAACATTAAACAACAAAACGCAACGCAAACCCTAATCTCTGTATACATGGTGTAAAATGTATGCCGGTTTGTGTGTGTTGTGTATGTGCGGTCTTTGTGCACATGCTCATCTCATTCACAGATGCTTGTTACAGAACTCATCTGTGGCTATTCCACTGTCTAACTTATAAAATGTGATCACAATAATCATAATTGGAATAGGTAAAAACATACAGATCAATTAGTCATGAGTCATAAGGTAAGTCTCAACTCTTAAAGTACAACAAGCAAATTAGTTTTAATCACAAACTGTGTTTAGCCACCTCACGTTGCTGTGTTTTGTCATTTTTGGTGGCATTTTTGAAGTATTAAAAAAATATGAATATAAAATTATTATTAAAAAAAATCAGATGATTGGCTCTTTTAACTTCCATTCTTACAGCCACCATATTTAGCGTTATTTCTCCCATTCGTATGTATTAAGTCTAATCGCTACTACGTAGTACATTGTACATTAATGTCTCTGACAATACATTACACCAGTTTGGAACTCTCTACATAGGCAGCAACTTTCATGTCATAAAAATAGCCCTCATCATGTGAAGCACACGGGAGACTTGACTCACTATTGATTTGAACCATTTGGCATTAACATGTTGCTAAACTTAAAATGCATTACCTCAATAAGAATAAAGAAATAAGTCTGTTTTTAGTATTGAATGAACCAAAAGTGTATTTATATTTCTACAATTTTCTCAGTTCGTCTGCCGTCTTGGATTCGTTTTTGGAAAAGGGCAACAAAATACAAAATCCGTTGACCCTGGATGATCAATATGTTTCTGTATCACTTTAGAATGTCATCTGAGAATTCGAAGAAAGTTCCAGAGCCTCGTTTGGTGACTCTGAGGAAGTCTCAGGTGGAGCTGGGTGTTCAGCTGTGTGGAGGAAATCTGCACGGGATCTTTGTGGAGAGACTTGAAGAAGACAGTCTTGCTAAAAGAGCTGATGGCCTCATGCCTGGAGACAAAATATTAGAGGTAAAAGCCCTATAAATGATTGCGAACTTGCATTTATTCATGGATCGAACCAATGGTAGTCCTGTCCTATGCCCCCCTTATTTTGAATATACCGCTGCTTTAGTAAATTTGGCATATTGCGGAAGAATGGCTTGCAAATGGCATTTCATGTTAACTTTAAATTGAAGCATACAGTTTGATTTAAGCCAAATGTAATTATTTGGCCCTTTACTCATTTTGTTCTGGAGCCATTTCTGCCTCACCCACCGGCTGTATTGTTCTCACCTAATTCAAATGTCAGCACGCATATCTTGCCGTCAATTGTTTTTTATTGATCTTTGCTAACTTTCCTTCATTGTGACGAGTGGGGGAATTGGTAATATCCCATTCCTGGCACAGACATACTCAGACCTGAGCCAGCCCTAGGCAACAACACTTATCTGTTTCTCTCTTTCTCTGTTCATCCAGTATGGCTCAGTTAATATGAAGAATAAGACTGTGGAGGAGGCATACCTGGAAATGCTTAAGCCAGTGGAAAAGGTCACGTTCAGAGTCCAGCATCGTCTGGATGAGTTCAACCAGGTGAAAGATGCTCCTGGAGATGGATTCTATATCAGGTACAGCATTCTCTCATCACAAAATCATCTGCCTTAGACTCACACAATACCATTCATAGCCACTTACAAATTGCCTATAACCAAATGCCAGAGTTTTCTAAATTTAGATATGTGAGAGAACTGCAGCAATGAGAATCTTTTGATCTCTTTAATTATGTTAATTATGGTTGGTGAGATATTGTATCTCGCAGTCCAGATTGTATCGCCAAATCTCCATAATTTGTGTTCTATAATAGTAGCCGTGTTAATTAGACGTTCGAGAAAGAGATGCATTGTGTCTGTGCAGTGGAAAAAGAATAATGGAAGAGGGCTGTGCAGAAATAGCCGTGTTTGTCTTTGCAAATGAAATTCTGTGGCCTGCAGCTGTTGCAGGCACATTTCCTGCCTGTGCTCCCATGATGTCACCCCCAGTAAATAATCTCCATCAATCCATATGTCACGAACGAGCAGGCATGAGGAGTTATGGGTCGGCTCTAAAAGCCGCCATGTGCTTCTCACAGGAATCAGGGGCTGGCTTAGTCTCACCCGCTTTCTACATTTTTCATTCTTTCCTTCTTCTTTCCTTCTTTTTATTCTTTGTCTCTTGCACTCTTTTCATTTGTATCGGATTACCGAGACATTAACTTTTGCTCATGTATTATGCTGCCACGTTGAATTATTCATGTTCTCTTTCTCTCCCAGAGCACTTTATGACCGAGTGGCTGAGACAGAGCTCGACCTCTCTTTCAAGAAAGATGACATCCTGTATGTGGATGACACTCTACCAAATGGCAACTTTGGCACCTGGATGGCCTGGCAACTAGATGAAAATGCACAAAAAATTCAAAGAGGGCAGATCCCAAGCAAATATATGTGAGTCACATCCTTATGACGCATTCACACAGGTAGCAATTTTATCAAGTTGTTGTATTGTAGGCTATAATGGGCGGTCTAGTGCTGGATACCCTAACGTTTACATAACTGGCCATAACATTTGAAAATCTGATCACAAACAAGATATATTGCCAGTGAAAAATAAAGTAGCATTCTAATTTGAATGAAGCAGATTTCTTGCCACTAAAATCTCTGGAGGAAAAGTGTTTGTATAAATTGCAGTTGTGCACAATCCATCAGATCATGAACAAAAAAATCTAAAGAAAGACCTGCAGCCATCATCCCTTTGCATCAAAATTGCCTCACATGCAAAGAAATTGCTGCAAAGAATATTGCACCAGAAAGAACCATTTACTGGATCATCAAGAACTTCAAGGAGAGAGGTTCAATTGCAGTGAAGTCATCAGGATGTCCCAGAGTATCCAGCAAGCACCATGACCATCTCCTCCTGAGAAGTCCGCTATGGAATCGTGTCACCACCAGTGCAGTGCTTGCTCAATATTGACAGCAGGTTGGTGTGAGTGCATCTGCAGGCACAGTGAGGCGAAGACTTTTGGGCAATGGCCTGGTGTCAAGAAAGGCAACAAAGAAGCCACTTCTCTCCAAGAAAAACATCAAGGACAGACTGAAATTCTGCAGGAAGTACAAGGATTTGACAGCAGAAGACTCGTTCAAAGATATTTTCTCTGATGAAGCCCCCTTCCGACTGTTTGGGACATCTGGAAAATCGATAGTACGGAGAAGAAAAAGGTGAGCGCTACCATGAGTCCTGTGTTGTGCCAACAGTGAAGCATCCTGAGACCATTCATGTGTGGGGTTGCTTTCATCCAAGGGAGTGGGCTCTTCCACAATCCTGTCCAAAAACACTGCCATGAATAAAGAATGGTATCAAAACATCCTTCAAGAGCAACTTCTCCCAACGATCCAGGTGCAATTTGGTGATGATCCCTGCATTTTAAAGCATGATGGAGCACCATGTCACAAGGCAAGAGTGGTAATGAAGTGGCTCGGAGATCATTACATTGAAATTCTGGATCCGTGGCCAGGCAATTCCCCGGATCTTATTCCCATAGAGAACCTGTGGTCAATCCTCAAAAGCTGAGTGGACAAACGGAAGCCAACAAATTGTGATCAAATCCGAGCACTAATAAGTCAAGAATGGATCGGCATCAGTCAGGATTTGGCCCAGAAGCTGATATCCAGCATGCCAGAGCGAATTGCAGAGGTTATGACGAACAAGGGTCAACAATGTAAATATTGACTCTTTGCATAAATTGAGGGTTTTTGCCAATAAAAGCCTTTAAAACTTGTGAAACGCGTATCATTGTTTTCTAGTATACCATAAAAACATGTGAAAAAATTATCTACAATTGCTGAATCAGCAAAACACAAAATTTGTGTAACTGCCAATACTTTTTGCCACGACTCTACTCTGTGCCCGAATATGTTTTCTGCAGGGTGGACCAGGAGTTTTACCGCAGACACAGTGTGACTGAGCTGAAGGATGAGGCGGGCTCCAGTAAGACCCTCTCTGCAGCAGCACGTAGATCCTTCTTCCGCAGGAAACCGAAGCACAAACGCAGTAGCTCCAAAGATGGTAAAGATGTGGTAGCCTTGGACGCCATCAGCACAGATTCTCTTCCATTCTTAGATGGTGAGAAACCCTCCAATATCCCATAGTGCAACAATTTTATAAATTACCTTGGGTTTGATTTTGTGTTTTGGGGTGTGGGGTAGACTGTGTGAGTCTAGCCTATCAGAGAGTGCAGAAGGTTGACTGCACATCTCCCAGACCGGTGCTGATCTTGGGCCCTCTGGTGGATCCAGTTAAAGACATGCTGATCAAAGAGTCTCCAGGGAAATTCAGCAGATGTGTGCTCGGTAAATATCTACATCCCCTCCACAACATAGTTTAGTTGTGATAAAGCAATGTATTGTTAGGCCACATTTGCTTTTTTGCAAAATAAATGTGCTTTTGCATTTGGTTGTAGACTTATCTCTCTAGCAGACAGCATATAGATGTAAAACAAAAATACTGTTTGAATACTTACTGTTACCGCAATGAAGTATCAGCAATGAAACAATTATATTAGTTTACCTCTATTTAGTCTATTGAATATTAGTGATCTGATGAGAGACCATTGTTTTTTTCTGCTCATTCAGAAGTGATGAAGGCTTCACAGCAGGCCATAGAGCGTGGAGTGAAAGACTTACTCTTCATCGACTACAAACGGAGGAGTGGCCATTTTGATGTGACAACTGTTGCCTCTATAAAAGAGATCAGAGAAAAGGTTTGTCTACATTCTTACTGAGCACATCTAATTACAGTTTTACTTGTTTTTTGTTAATAAAATGTAAATGTACCTTAATAATAAGCTAAAATAAATAGCTGATTATTAAACTCTTTATCGAAGTCAACATTAAATTCGAAATTGGCCCTGTTTACTTTCCCTATACACATTCCCAGTCTAATTGTGAAGGATTAATTGGTACACTTCACCTATAAAATGATTTAGCTCTTACCTACACCAGGATTCTCTCTTTCTTGTCAACCCATCCACTCCTCCAAACACCTGGCTCCACTTTTCTATGTAACAAATTTTTCACTATCCTATCAATTCCAAACAATGAATAAAATCAAGCTCCACCCAGACTTTGAATATCTGTCTTCTAACTGAAGTGAGTTGTGAACAACATTTCATGTTGAATTTAACTACAAAATATCTGTTGAATTGTTTTAATATTGAGAAATAAATCATGGTTGTGCTTGCAGTGACCTTAAGCTCTTGTTTCTCTGTTTGCTCATGCTGTATATGTGTAACATGTCTCAGACCTGTTCTGTGCTGTGTCGTTCTCTCTCGTAGGATTGTCACTGTTTGCTTGACATTGCACCTCATGCTATCGAACGGCTTCACAGCGTTCACATTTACCCAATCGTCATTTTCATTCGCTACAAAAACGCAAAGCAGATAAAGTAAGTGTCCACATTCTTCTTCACACCTGCTTCCTTTTCTCTAGTGTAGGGTTGGGAATAGAGAGCAAAACTGTTTTAGAACCAGTTAAGTATTTTATTTACATGGCATTCAGCTCTGTTTACAGTTCTAGAACGTCTGCATTCTTCCCTCTCTGCAGACCGAACACTCTAATAAAATACTGTGACCGTGAATCAACAGTGCCACTTCAACAAAATAATGATGCTTTAGCTGAGTTGTGAGCTTAGCGTTTTCAATTGAACACGATGGTTACTTGCGACTAATAATGGTTGAACGTGACCATAAACATACAGCACGACCCATAAAGTCTGATTCACAAACATTTGACTGCAGTGCTTTTTAATAAATCAGTCAAAATGACTAATGAGCCACAGATAAACATATCCATTTAAAACAACTCGGTCAGTCATCAGTCAGAGTGATTACTAATTTAACATCTGACACGCTCGCTGAACAGCAAGTCATTATTTTTGCTAATATCCAACTGGAAATAAACCAAAAAATTTGACTATGAACTGGTTGCTCATATGACTGTGTAAAAGCCCCTGCACACTTCATATGAAATCAAAGAACGAATGGGTGTGACATCATTTAAAATAAAATCTGGCCAAAATGAAGGTGTTTTTGAGTTTGTTTTGGTGGTTTGTAACATTTTTGCCAGGGCGAACTTTAAGGAAAACATCTTACCGGCTGCTAAACACCTTCTGACTGCCCATAGCAAGATATGACCATAATCATACTTTTGTCTGTGTTCAACCCATTAATACTCTTTTATATACCCATCTTTGCAGTAGTATCAGTGTCACCATAAATTACAATAATAGTGTAATCGGCGCAAATTTTGGCTGTGTGTCATGTGTTGGCGCATTAGCTCCATGAATGCAAAAGGAAAACATTACAAATGACACATTATCTACTGAATATATATATTACTTTAAATCATCATCTAGCTGTTAAAACCGCTTATTTTACCGATCTTGTGTAAATGAAGCATGAAGTCATTGAAAACACGTTTTAATATCATATTAGTTAAATGTACAGTACCTCAAAAGCCTCCACCAGAGGTGTGTCCGCTATCTGAATGTTTGCAGACATTGTCATTGCTCAGCTGTTTCAAACTTCTTTTTGGCTCTGAGAGAAGAATAAAGTAGCACTTCACAGTGAGTGTGCAGGCACCTTAAAGTTTAAAATGTTTTTTTTACCAGAAATGGTGTTCAAAAATAGTAATTGATTGTGTTTAGTATTATTGTTATAATATTTATGGAGAGCTTCCTTAAAATTAATTGGAATAGGAGTTTCAGAATTGGAATCAGAATCGAAACCAAAATCATTCGCTTCCTTGCAAATCCCATCCCTACTATAGTGCTAACTTATCAAAAGAAAGGCAATGGATAGAACTATGTCAGCTTGACAGCGAGTTAAAGAGCCAGCCAACCTCTTTTGTGTCTTTGTGGACCATTCCAAACACACACACACACACACACACACACGCGCGCGGCACACAGTTTCAGACCCTATTGGCACATCTTATGCCGGGAAGTTCCTGTGTGCTCTCCTTTTGGTGCCTGGAGTCATTTGGAAAATAGAAGCTGCTGTTTTACTGTGTATTTTGCAGTTGACTTGGATGAACTGCAGTTAAATGGATGAATATATTGGCTCACTTCTTTCCTAATGTAAAACCGTTTTATGACAGATACAAGGCAGTGTGTTGGCAGCCACTTCACTCTTCTGTCTCTCTCTCTCCTTCACACTTGCTCAAGGTTGTTCACTGCAGAATGGTTAGCGAGATCCCCAGCCCTGTTTATCTTATGAGAATTAAAGATGATTCTGTACTGTTAAAATACATAGCACAGGTTCATTCCATACTGTACAGATAGATCTCTAGGGGTTGCACACTTAAAAGGACAATAAATCCCAGATTTATTCTCCTGATAGTGCTGCATAACTGTGGCTTCAGGTCTTTTGTTCATAGTCAGAATGCTAATGGTGCAAAGTCCTCCCAACAGAGCTTTTTAAATTGGTGATTTCCCAGAGGGATTAGAAAATCAAGCCTAGACTTCTTCTCACTGGGAATTAAGGCAGGTCGTCTTTGACCTGCTGACTAGCACCTTCTAAATAAAAAGGCAACCAGAGTTAATCAGTCCTGCAGTTATTAGCACTTTAGGATCATGGCGTCACGTCATGTACATTGACTGAATTGCTTCTTGCATTTCTTGTAAGTTGTTTTAATAAGAAAGCATTTACCAAGAAGATATTTAAATGTTGAAATACACCTAGAAAAAGTCATGGCTGCCTTGTAAGAAAACTCATATACCGGTGCACATGCACTAGCGCTGCTTGATGTAGAATTTGTTGGCAATTTAAAATTAATAGTTTATGTAGCTAATAATTGAATTTAGTTTATTAGAATGTATTGTTATATTGGTTCATATAAATCAACCTTATTGTGAAGTGTTACCAACATTTTGAATCTAAAGGCCGGATAATACTACTATGTCAAACTTACGCCTTAGGCTATGCATACGCATTTTTTTGTTTCATGAAATAACAAGCGCAAACACAACAAAAGACACATCGGTTTACAACTTGTAAACTCTATGCTTATTGATAGGCTATTACTATATTGGAAAAACAAATATATATACATATATTAGTGCTGCACAATTAATCATATCGCAATCGGTATGTCAGCCTGTGCGATTATATGACGGCAATATGCTGCGATTATATTAAATAAATAAGTGCATGTGTGGACGTGACAGCCCATTCTCACTGATAGCTGTTTAACTGCCCATTTTCTACACCGCTAATGAAAAGATGACCAGTCAGTCTCAGTTTAGGAAGTGGCACGTGTGGTCATGTCATGCGAGTTTCCGGTGTTCAGCGTGGATATCAGGTGAAGATGGACGCCGAACAGACCGACACTGAACTGGTGGCCAGAAAAAATAACACAGATTATAGCTCGGTGATATATCTTTATTTCATCCTTAATTCAAGTTCATATTATACGGGAGTGTGCCATGTAAAAAAACACAAACTCCAAAACTGTTATTCTCTGTGCGGTCAGAGCTGCTTCAACCAGTCGCCGAAGAGACTCAATCTGATTCGAGACCGGAGAGATTTAAAGTTCTGCCGGGTGATGCGCACTCTAACACGGAGACGCTCAATAAATATATATATATATGTATATGTATGTGTGTGTGTGTGTGTGTATATATATATATATATATATGTGTATATATATATATATGTATGTTCAGACAAAACATTAAAACCACCTGTCTAATATTGTGTAGGTCCCCCTCATGCCGCCAAAACATCATCAACCCGCATCTCTCAATAGTATTCTGAGATGCTATTCTTCTCACCACAATTGTACAGAGCTGTTATCAGAGTTACTGTAGACTTTGTCAGTTCGAACCAGTTTGGCCATTCTCTGTTGACCTCTCTCATCAACAAGACATTTCCATCCACAGAACTGCTGCTCACTGGATGTTTTTTTGTTTTTGCCACCATTCTGAGTAAATTCTAGTGAAAAATATAATCTCAGAATGCTAATCAGATCTACGAGTTGACGCAGTTTGTCGGCATGAGGGGGACCTACACCATATTAGACAGGTGGTTTTAATGGTGTGTGTGTGTGTGTGTGTGTGTGTGTGTGTGTGTACACACACTGTATATACATTGTTTTTCAATATCTTCCTGCCCTAACGCACACATGAACAGACGGCATCTGTCACAGCAGTGTGCTTGCATAGGTGTTCAGTTTTGTTTCCCAGCATGAATCTACTTCTCAAAAGAGCCACACACTCCTACTCTGATTTTTAATGTTAAACAGCTGATGTCTTCATTTTACAAATGTTTTGTTATTATTTCTAATCCAAAATGTTACTGCTTGAACCACGTTTGTCTCATAAAGAGCAATATCACTGTTTCATTGTGCTGTCTTAATCTTGCAGTCTAATTATTCTTGTTGAAGTATAAATTACTGTTTTTGTTCATGTAGAGAGCAGAAGGATCCAGTTTATCTGCGGGATAAAGTCTCACAAAAACATTCCAAGGAACAGTATGAGATTGCACAGAAGATAGAGCAGGAGTATAGCAAATTTTTCACAGGTTTGGATTTAGCTTCATTTTGTCTTTTTGTTGTTCACTTGATATTTACTCTGCCTCTGTTGAAAATTATTTAAAAGCAGCATAAAACTGTGTCCTAACCAGGCGTAATGAAAAAAAGCATGGAGATAAAGCAATCAAAATCTCTTCCATTTGAATCTTGAGTTTTTGTCCTAACCAGCAGTGAACGTGACAAACAACAGTTTTGATGTTTTTTTTCTGTCATGTCTTGCTGGGTAGCCTCACCCATAGAGAAATCTTATTGGTCCAAATTTCTGCTTGCCATAGCTGCATATTGAACATCAAAATATTATATATAATATAATACGTCTTCTATTTTGCTTTTTTCTAATTTAATACAATTTATTTAGTTAGAAAATATGCAATCAGCATAACAATTTGAAAAATGACAAACATTTAAGTAATATTTCACCCAAAAATAATGAATCTCTTATTTACTTAACCCTATACCAATTCAAACTTGTATGACTTTCTTTTGCGGTATGCAAAGAAGATTTTTTTGAAGGATATATGATGTTAAACCATAACACAAACAGACACAACACGGCTACGTGCCTGGGGAGAGACATGAGGGGAGGCTTGGGGAGTGGGAAAGGGCGATCGGAGACACAGAGAGAGAGAGAGAGAGAGGAAGGAACTTGCTCGCAGGTTCCCAGACACACTGTCGACCTAACCCTAACCTCAATCGCTCCTCTGCCCTCTGGTGGATGCCAGCTAACTCCTACCCCTTCTTGGCGAATGGCAGCAGCGAGGTCATCCCTCCTCCCTCCCGGGTTTCGGCACCACTGTAACAGTAAAAGGACGGGCAAGGGGGAAGCGGGAGCCGACTGAACAATAAACATAAAGTTTAATAAAAACTCAACATAAAAACATAAAACAAATACGAACACACATGCAGCGCGGCCACGTGCATCTCTCCCTTTCTCAAACTGGCACCTCCGGCTAGTCTCTATCCCCATCCAAGCTGATTAGCCCGATTCAGGGCCAGCCATGTGGCCTCACGGGCCAGCCCTGCCCTCCTACTTGTCACACTCCTCCATCGCCTGTCTCAGGCATGACACACTCCCCTCCCTTCCTGGAGGGTGGGGCTTGCCCTTCTGCCTGTGCCTGCCATCAGGTCTTCCCTGCCTTTTGAAGCCCTGGTAGAGACAAGGGGAGGGAAAGGGCGAGCAGAGACTGAGAGATAGGTGTTGCCCAGTCCTCAACCACTCCTCCACCCTCTGTGGGATGCCAGCTCGCTCCTCCCCTGGCGGACGGCAGCAAGTCCTCTGGCCCCTGGCTCCTCCCCTTCTCCGTTCCCAGGCAGATGGCTGCGGCTGCTCCCCTGGCAGATGACAGTGAGGACTCCACGACAGCACATCCCTCCTCCCTCCCAGATTTCGGCACCACTGTAACAGTTAAAGGACGTGCAAGGATGAGGCTGGAACTGGCTAAACTGTAAACATAATGTTTAATGACAAAACACAACATAAAACAGAAACGAACAGACACGCATACAACACGGCCATGTACATCTCGCTCTACTCTAACCGGCAGCTCCGGCTGCCCCTTTTCTCGCTCTCCTGCTGATCAGCTGATTCAGCGCCGGCCGTGCCCCATCACGGCCCATCCACGCCCTCCTCATAGTCACACATGGATTACAGATTTTCTTAATATCAGGAATGTCCCTTTTTTACTTTATTGACAGCAACTCAAGCTGGCATAGACTCCACAAATTTGTGCAAAACCTGATAATCCATGTTATTCAGAATGATTTGAATGTGTGCTTCAATAGATGCAATCTGACCTTTTGCACAACAGAATTAACATTGTTAATAATGTTGATGTCACACATATTAAGATTAAGATTCAAACTTTATTGTCATTGTGCAGAGTACAGGTACAGAGCCAATGAAATGCAGTTGTTTTCACATATCCCAACTGCTTGGGTCAATGGCCTTGCTCTAGGGCATACAGTGGTATCTTGACGGTGCTGGGGCTTGAACCCCCAACCTTTCGGTCAGTAACCCAGAGCCTTAACCGCTGAGCTATTCATTTTATATGTTAACATTTCTTTGTCCTTTGTCAAAATCCTCAATATTCTGTTTCTTAATAGGTTTAAATTAGATTTTGAATCCCAGATTTTCAATGTGGTCCTTTTGGACCCCACTATATGTATTGATTGGCTGTGATTTGTAATGCTTTGCTCAACATTGTCACTTTCATTGTGGACTGACAAGTCACTTGATGTAAACTTGTAGTTAGGACACAGTGTGATTTACAAACCAATCACCAGGACTCCTATTTACTCTAACAAATGCTGATGACTGACTGAGTGACTGAGTTATTAAAAATTGTTTTTGAGAAAAACTTTTTTTTTCTCTCTTCTAGGTATTGTTCAAGGAGGCACCTTGCCCTACATTTGCATTCAGATCGTGACTATTGTGGATCAGGAACAGAGTAAAGTCCTGTGGACACCGCTGGGCTCTCCGTAGGGGTCTGAGAAGATCACTGCAAACTGCCTCTCATCTGAGCTTACAACACTAGACTTTATACACACCACATGCAATGGTACACTAGCGTTACGAGCGTCACATTAAGATGGTGATTATTCTTTTTCTTTTTTTGTCAACATTAATTTTTATTATGTTATAAATTGTAACAGTCTCTTATTTGTATATGAGCACCTGTCTGAGTGTCAATAGGTGTGTGTTTATGTATGCAGATGCAGGACAATAGCACTGAAGTATTTGTTCATTTCCATTGGTCTTCCTGATGGACAGATTAATGTTTTAGCAATGCTGCAATTGAAACAGTTGTTTACAGACCATTCAGTCGGTGAATTGTTTAAAGCCTGCTTGAATGTGTACACTTTGCTTTCTTAAAGAATTAGTTCACCCAAAATTGAAAAGTCTGTCATTATTTAGTCACCCTCATATTGTTCCAAGGAGTTTCTTTCTTCAGTGGAACATAAAAGAGCATATTTTCCAGAATATCTACACTACTCTTATTGATTTTTTTTATACAACGATAATGAATGAGGACCAGGGCTGTCAAGGTAAAGAGAGACAAAAAAGGCACCAGAAATCTCCAGAAATGAGGTCCAGATCTCTTATTTGGGGAGGATGCTTAGGTGCTGTTCAGGCATAATGCGTTCTTACACTTTAAAGCTAGAAGGAGCAGGACACATATGACAACACCGGTATCTCAAGATGCTTCTTTTTTGCACTCCATCCACAAGAAGCTGAAAATAAAGCTGCAATATATGGTGCAGCTGTCAAGATATTTGTTTAATGCATGTTTACATAAAAAACCCATTGAAAACCTGTGTGAATGACCCCTTAGATATTCTGCAAAATCTTTTTTATGTTCTACAGAATAAAGCCAGTCATTGTGGTTTTGGAATGACATGAGGGTGAGTAAATGATGACACAATTTAAAAATTTTGGTGAACTTTACCTTTAATGAAGTCCAGAACCTCAGAAAGCAGCCCTGTCCCTGAAATCAGTTTTTACCAAAACGGTATGAGTGTTAACCTCCCACGTTGGACATATCAGCTCAAGAACAGAACACTTGTATTGTGGTTTCAGTGTATTTTGTGGCAAATTGTTGCGTGGATGGATGTCAGTGAGTTTTGGTTTGAATCATAGTGCTTTTCATTTGTGCTGAGACAGACAGCAGCTAAGCGGTTTCTGCAGGTCAAATGGAAGTGCCTTTGGAGATCTACTGAGCGTATGACAATGGCATGAGGTGAAAGCCTGGTATTTAAACAGTAAAACTTTTCAGATTGCACTCCAGGGCTAGACAGACCACTGTGTTCTATGAGATCTCTTGGCGTTCTCAAAGCAGAGCTTATATTTCATGAAAATATCACATGTAACACTTGTACTCGTGCATACGAACTGAAGTACAGGCACACATGTGTATGGATGCAATATCATCTAAATATAGAGAAATATATTTACTGTATTTTTACTAGGCTATAGATTTAGGGGAGTGTGACAGAGCAGTCATGTCTTAGCAAATATTAGCGTGTGTGAGAGAGGGCGAGCGAGAGAGAATGCATGTTTATGTTTGCGTATGTTTGTCAGTCACTTTTATATGTAATTCCCACTAAAAAACAAACATAGAAAAGTTGCAGGGTAAACCTGAAATGGTTTTCTTTCAGTTAATCTGTTTAAATGTGAGTTTTCATTGCTATTTAATTTTCTTTTTTTATTATTAAAGTTATGTCTCATGCTGACCGGAAGTCCCACCATTAATGTTGTGCCAAAAAAAAAACAGTCATGTCATTTTCTTTAATTTTCTGTTTGCACTTCCTAAACAAATGACTGTTTGTAGGTTTCCATTAGTGAATAGAAATGGGTACTATAACTTTTACTGTTATTTTTACATTTGTGGATCACTCCTCATCCATACATTTCATGAATTGCCTTTGAAGAAACACTACATATGTTGTCATTTAAAAAGGGATTACTTTTTGCACAGTCCCCCAACCACATTAACCATTGGGTTGAAATTAGGCATTTTCTTAAAGTGAATCTAACGTCTAACAATTTTTCTGAATAGCCAGTGTACGGTTTTAAACAAGGATTCATCACAGTCAATATTTAGAAAGAACGATTAGAAGACAGGTACTGTTACGATTTTGGATTTTCTTTTATTTTAAAAGAATGTGATTTGTATGACGATGTTCGACATTAATGCAACAATAAAAGTCAATTTATGTTTCACACATTGTCATTAAATGCATCAAGATGATGTGTGTTTGATTGATGGGAATATTCATTGTACTGCAGGGTGAAATCTTCATCATATTAAGAGTGTCATGCAGCACTCAAGCTCTGCCAGGCTCCTCAAAAAGCAACTGGCAGCTTCTACGCTAGATTGCTGTGTGATGTAATTGAGTGTGGAGCTGTCTTATTTGTTGCTCCTTCTTAAGTTGATGCACTGCAAAACCATGGGGAAGATGGGACGTTAATTACTGGAACAATAGCGGTGTTCGTACAGCTGTCAGCTGCTGTTTGGGGGGGGCGGTGTTGCTGCACAGGGCTGTTCAGACTGATTTCAGTGAAATCAAAATTCAGCTGCCTAAATCCAGTTGTAGGAAAAATTGTTGACAAGTAATTCGTACTTATGTACGTATTCGTAATGCTTTGTTGGATTGCAAAGCACCAGTAAAGGTTCTGTAGGTTTAAACTCATGTCTTAAGACTGATTCTTTAATACTAGTTTTTAGAAATATAGTGATTCGAATTGTTGTATTTTAGCAAACTAGAAGGTTTTTAAAAGGAATTGGTCACCCAAACATTTTTAAAATGTAATTTAACGATAATAAAACACAACACTGATTTGCATTAAGCAGTTCAGTCATTCATAACAGTGAAGACTTCCACTTGCACATTAATCATTTGTGAAACAAGCCTGAAATTAAATGTAGCCCTAATTAATGTACATTTAATGGTCATAATTTGCTGCTTTAAAGAGGCAATATATAATAGCGAGTTTCTAGAGAGATTCTTGTATTCATTACCATATTGTGGAAAAGAAAAAAAAGAACAAAGTCTTCATGTAACCCCAGTGGAACAAGGTCACTTGCTCTACTACAGCACATTTCCTTTTGCAAGGCATTAGTGTTGTGTGTGTATTACTGAAGATGCCCTCAGCCATGCTAGTTCAGGCATTACAATAGAAGCACCTCTTTCAAGCTCACATCCTCATTAGGCTCAACTGATGATTCCATGTTCTGAGCTCCCTCTCAATACTACTCAGCCATGGGAAAACCCCAAAATGCCTTTGCATTGCTTTAAGGCCTTACCCAAAACCAATATGTCCTTCAAGTCCCCTTACCCCTCTTTTAGCAAGAGTTGAGTCTTCTGCTGGGGTATCTGTTTCAAGACAGCTGTTGACAGCTCCTCTAAACTTAAGGAGACATACATCCGAGTGCTAGACTAGTGATATTAGCGGTCAACCAAGCAAACAGTACATATCTCAGCCTCGATATAACAACTAAAGGAGCACTCTCTTCCACCATATAAATAAACTAAAATTCCCTGTAAGATCTTTTGCATACATTACATGCAGCTTCAGGAGAAATGTCAGTGTGTAGCTGGTATTAAGCTAAGCTTTGCATCTGTCAACTATGCCATTCTTCTATGCAGCTCTTGCAGGAACCAGCTCTTTAGCACTCTAAGCTGACAGCTGGGCACGTTTTTCCAGGAAGATGACCAATTGAGGATCCTGTTGCCCTCCATAAATAACACCGCTGAAGCCAGGTCGGCAATATTCAGTCCCTACCGAATGGTGGCCTACAAGGAGAGGAGGCTATCTATATGACAAGATGGAAAACCACTAAAACCGCTCTCACATTAAACAATCAGGGTTCTAAAAAATTATGTGTTAGATTTATTTAAAATATATAAGTATAATTTTTGCAACACACTTTTTAAGTAAATTAAAAGTATGTTTATTTTTCAGCACAATTAGATATAATCAAATGTGTCAGTTCATTCAACTTTATTTACTTAAAAATGGATGTCACACAAATAAGATTTAGAAACTAATATCAAGTTGTTTCAAATTAACATTTCTATCACAGTTTCTATATAAAGCTGAAGTATGTATCTTTTTCTGTGTTCAGATACTTTCTCCTATCCCAGCTTAATATGCAGAGACAAATGAAAAATGCTGGTTGTTTTAAGCAACCCGCTTACACCTGACCCAACAACGTTACCCAACCAATGGCGTGAGTTGGGGGCGGGGCTATCTCTTTGTTTGACCAACAGCAGATGGGGTACATAATTAGAAAGCTGTTTTGAAAACAGTTTATTTTTGCAATTCCGTTCGTTAATGCTTGTGGTGCAGAAATTACATCTGCTTTAATTTACTTTGTTCTAATAAAAATATCAACTGAAGTCAGGCATTAATCTCTTGCATACAGGGCTACACACTTTAGCTATGCATATTCACATGTTCTAGGTATACAATGCATGAACTGACCAGCATCCAAGTTATGGAACAAAAAGGCTATAATGGTGACTGCACAAACAGCTATTTACAGTAAAATAACATCAAATAGTACTAACAATAGCTAAAATGCTCTTTATGAATTTCTTAATAACAACTGATTAAATGCCCCAATAGGTTCCTTTTAACCAAACAAACATGCCTAATTTATTCAAGTGCAAGGGCTTATGGGTATTTTCCACAATCTCAGCTCTGTGCTTGATCTATGTCTTAATATTAGGGATTTGTCAGCTAAAGAAGTTCAAGGAACTCACAATTATGTATTTATTTTATGTAACTAAGATCACCATAAAATTTATATTTTGTGTTTTACACATTAATGGAAATTAAGTAAAGCTAAAAATGTAATCTAAATATGTCATGGAAAATGAATGTGCATTTTTTGTGAAATATACATACTTGTAGTTATTGTAGCAAAATATTGCATTCGCTAGAAATGACTCTTTTTGAATGTTGTTTATATAATATGCATTTTTAAGTCCAGTAATTACAAATGACTAGGAAAGTCATGAAAATTCATTGGCCAAAAACATGTTGGAACCGTGCCCAATTGTCAGAGGTCTACAGACATTACAAACACACAAAGTTATAGACGTATTCAGAGAAAATAAACTATTTGACTTTGTTGTTTTTGACGGTATTACTGTCACATGTACTGTCACATGATTGAAGTTGCAACTCTTATGATGTTGACAAGGGGAACCCATACATTTGAGTTATTTAGAAAACCCAAAACTAAATAGAAATCTAACTAAAAACACACAACATGCACTCTATTCTATTGCCCCTTTACACTTGCCCTAGAAATTATGTGCTGGTGTAAGATAACATAAAAACTAACAGGAAAATTGTGAGGAAGCCTACAAATTAAGTGCACTAAAATCTTCTAATTAGTATTGCAGTCAAAGTAACACCATTCATCTTTAGAGGGCTCAAGGAATTGTAAATTATTTATAAACAAGGCTACTGCAGTTGATGGTTAAAGAGATGATTGTTGCCTGCAACGTGGCTAATATGTCCTCATTGATGACTGTTGGCAGCAGTGTAAACTACTTCATATTTAATGTCATGCTTTACACTTACATGACCCAAATCATGTCTCATTAGAGACACAGACATGCCTTAAATTTGTAAGCACTTCATTATAGACCTACATGTGGACAAATATAAACTAGCCGCAAATTTGCTGCACATATTTTCATAAAATGTTTGCCAGAAGTTTGCAGCTCTTTGTCAGTAGTGGTGAACCTCCGGCAAGCCATGTGGCATCAATAAACAATTTGCTGCAAGTTTGCAGTGAGCTCTCAATTTTTGTAAAGGATACCTGAACAAATCATAAGGGGCACTTTAAGTGCAACCCTCCAAAACAAATCTCATGGTATTTTTACAGATAAAATAAAAAAGGTGTGGAAAACAACTTTAAACTTATCGAATTGCTAATTTTAGATGGTCCATTTAAACACTCATACAGAAATGCATTACAAAACAGTAGACTATTTTGAACAGAAAGGGTCTGTCCATATGACTATACATACAGTAAAGCCTACCAGCTGCCAACTCTCTACAAAGATTCTGTTTCAGCTGCTATTTTGGTTGAGGCAATATCATCACCCAGACATGTCAATCTCAATCATAAAAATCATAGATGTCTGTAAATCTTCTTTACACCTCATTCATGTTTATGTATGTTTATATTTAAATAATGACTTATTTTAGAGTCTCATTTAACAGCCATTCATGTTACATGCACCCATTAGCGTTGTCTTTCTGTCTTTTTAAAATTAAGATTAGTGTGTATCAATAATTTTTGGTTATCCTCTGTTTAATCAGGGAAGGTTAACAAAAGTTATGAATGGTGTTAACAATTTAAGATTCAGTTTCTTCTTCATTTTTAATATTTTTTTATCAAATGTGTATGTAAATCTATTTAAATTGCCATTTTGTATGAAATGCGCGATATAAATAAACTTGCCTTGGCTTTCTGTCTTTTTAAGTAAACAATGATTCTATCAACAACACTTATTCCTTGAAACGTGGCAAGATATTAATACAGCTCTACTTCAATTTGAGAGACCAGACCAATAGACTGATTCAATAGAAAATAAAACTCAGCTGGTCCCTGATCATTTACAAAGCTTATATCTTGTCCTTTGGGGAAATTGCTTCGACCTCAACGATAAAAGCCCTACAAAAGTACTGCGAGATAAATCGGTTTATGTGCATTACTGGATATGCGAATGCACACGACACCGTCTGCCTTTGACCTTATAGGATTTAAATATATGGCAGGGGCCACATCGCATTTTAAATAGTCCATGTGTTTGTGTTTGCGTTTTCCTTTACATTTACAACGTGCCTGAAACAACATGCATATGTCTGTGCGTCACGCAGCACGCTCAACATGCTATATTTCTACACGCGCACGAGAATATTAAGGTCCGTTCGGTTCGCGAGCGCATTGACCGTCTATGTTCTAGCGTAACGGTTTGGCTCCACCCTCCTACCTGTAAATCTCCCCAACTATCTGTGGAGCACATCTGACGAGCAGCCTGGATCAGCTGAGGAAAGTGAATGAGGACAGCGACATCTCATTGACAGCGAAATTATCGCCGAAACGCAGATATGTGAACGGGTTCCTCCACCGAGCCGCTCAAGACTACAAAGAGCAGTTTCTCTCCCGGCTGAATAGCTTCGAAGACATTTATTAAGTTGGTGTGTATGGGAGAAATATCGATTAGACACCGCTGAGGCGACCCTGTCACTGGAGCTCGGACGTACACACGCCGTCTGAGGAACACCACCACCAACAGACAGCCGTTTTTCTCACATCAGAAACCCCTTGCTTTCTCACCAAACGAATATTTCTTGTTAGACACCGTTTATTTTGAAAATATGGAAAAAGACGAGGACAACCCTTCAAAATGAAAAATTTAAGTCGTCATTAATGCGGATTTAAATGTCTCGCGCTGAGGGAAACGCACTCGCGATTTCTCCTCACGCTCTCCAAACAGCTTATTTTTTTCTCGCAGAAAGAAACTGCTCAACAATATTATTCACACTGAGCAGACGTGGATAGAGAAAGCCCGAGCAGAAAGGAGAGGGTTATTTGAAGCAATATGGCTGATGGCTGGGGTTGGGGCCGCTGGCAGGAGCTCTCCAAAGCTTCTTCTCAATGCTAGCCGTTGCAGATGGCAACGGATCCTATGGCAGCAGCTGCAGCCCTAGAATGAGTAACAATATCATTTATAATAAAAATTCGGACTCTTCTGTCTCTATATCGAAGATGGACGTGATCATCCCGTTCTCACCAGACGTGCCCTGTGACAACAATGGTCAGCGCATGTGGTGGGCTTTCCTCGCCTCATCCATGGTGACGTTCTTCGGGGGTCTCTTCATCATCCTCCTGTGGAGGACCCTCAAGTATCTGTGGACTGTCTGCTGCCATTGCAACATCAAACATAAGGTAATAATGCATCGCAAGCCTTACACTATATGTGTTGGTACAGCTTTTGGCACAGTTTTATAAAGCACCGTCTGATGGACTTAAATGGTCATGCTATCTGTCTAAGTTTTTTTTTTTTTGGCAAGATCTTAACAAATATTGTATATTTTTTTGACATTTGGATGGTAGTGGACTGGCATTCATAGAAATGATTCATTGTTGGGAATGCACTGTTTTCACTCTGCTCTGCATGACAGCATTGCAGAAACCAGCAATCAAGTGACACCTAACCCACTCAGAATGATTCACATGGACCAAAACATGTTAGCATTCAATGTAGTGGAATTAAGATATTAATCAATTCATAAATATCCTAACATGGTGAGAGCCTTTCATTCAGGCCATACATTTGAATGCATAATATGGAAGAAATGTTTCTATTTTTTTTTTTTAATCTTTCCATTTGTTTTGGCTATAGGTAATTATTTACATTTATGCATTTGGCAGACGCTTTTATCCAAAGCGACTTACAGTGCACTTATTACAGGGACAATCCCCCCGGAGCAACCTGGAGTTAAGTGTCTTGCTCAAGGGCCCAACAGTGGCATCTTGGTGGTGCTGGGGCTTGAACCCCCAACCTTCTGGTCAGTAACCCTGAGCCTCAACCACTGAGCCACCACTGCTATTTCATTCTGTCTGGCTCTTAACCCCATATCAGTGGTTTATTGTATAGATAAATGTATTTTCTATGTCCCATTGGGAAAATATTGAACAGGCACTGTACTTGATATTAGCCAAAGGGAGATACAGTATGTACACATTGAATAACCCAGCCATACCACAAAGACTTTGTTTTACCACGTGATTCACTCTGTAATATTGTAGACAACTGTAACAGGCATTATGATGACAAAATGACTTCAAAAGTCAAGTTATGTTTACACTTGTGGTCAGCTTGTGGTCTGTCTTTCTCTTTTGATCGGCATAGAGTTCTTATAGAAATGGAGTAATGTGCATACAGTATGTGTAAAACATGATATTTGTTGGAATAATTAGCCTAGTAGTGGTTTGGTAATAGTTAATATTTGTCAGACTAGTTTGCCTAGACTGGTTTATTAATATGCTTTGGTGCTTTTTAGCATTAGAAAAGTTACACTATTTGGATTCACCAGGAATAAGGCCATGATATTTATACATCATATTCATCCTGCTCAACAGGGCAAGAATGCATTGACATGTATATATGTCTATAAAAATCCAAGCAAACAAGCACATTCTCATGATCATTCAAATTATTTTTAATCATTTTACAAATCAAACATCAGCCATTCGCTAACAAGTGCAAACACATTTTACTGTTAGGATAATGGTCAGGACCTGTTTCTAGTAAAAATACATATAGCCAGCGTAGGATTTTTATTTTTCTCATCCACTTATTTTGATCATAATGTGATGGCTTCCATTAGGCACTCCAGATGTACTCCGTGAGGCACAGTTTCTCTGATTGTAACAAAAGAGTGGCTTATCTTCTGCTTATCCATCATCTTTGACAGTTTGGCCACAATCCAATATAAATGGAAACCAGTTATTCACTTCTCCAGAGGCACAATGCAGACATAAAAAAGGAATGGTTACCCGAAGCTTCATTTTGGCTGGTTCATGTGGGATTTGATGAGACAATAACCAATGAGTTATAATTAACCACATGAGGCCTGGATTCAAACAGCCAATACCGTTTAATCCCTATTAGTATGTACTGACTAAGATATCTTTTTGAGAATGACTAAAAAGACAGATTGGATTGTTTGTCACCCTGGTAGTTTAAACAACCCTGGCTGTTGAGTAATTTCACGTTTAAAATGTTGATATCAGGGAATTGTGACCTCTTTTTGTCAGTCCCTTCCATTCAGATGAGAGTGTGTTGAACTTGTTACTTATTTAAATGAAAAGGGTTAACAATGTTTGTGAAGTCACCAGTCTTCATTTCCTATTAATTAGGTACCTACATGTACAAGCATTCCTGCAAAGCAAGGAGTCTATCTGAAACTGACACTGTATCTCAGCCTCCTCGGATGGAAGTTGTTAAAACAAAAGAAGGCACGTGTCCTGTTGTTGTGCATCCTTGATTAAAACCCTCCTTGTCTTGCCTGGGTTGTAAACCAACCAACTATGATGTTTCATTAGTGTTTTAAAGTGGTTGATGACAACCTAATGTTGTGTCATTTGGAATGAGAAGGTTGTGCCAAGTGATATCTCCTCCTACTTTGTTTCCAAGAAGAAATAAAATGGCAGTGTGGATAATTGTGGGTGCTGGTATGTTTCCTGGTGGAAGGAGAGTCCGGAGGGGTGACTTTGTGGAGGGGTATTGACACTCCGTTGCAAAGGGAACATGCTTGTTAGGAGCATTAAGAGGCTGAAACATTATCTGCTGCGCAGCTGACTGGAGGGCAGGTCTTCTAGGCGTGGTGTCAGTAATGGGACGCGCAGCTGAGGCCGGCATTTTTAAGCAAGAGGGTGTGACTGAGAGCATGTCTTAGTCTTATATCAGTCTTTGTTATATAGTGCTAGCTGTGCCATACATATGAAATTCACGTTGAGAAAAAGACTCAAATGAATGTCATACATGCTTTGTAGCACTATATAGAAGGACTTTGCAAGTCTTCGTTAATAATCCATACCATATCTTTGAGCAGTTGATTTCCACTGTCTGGTACTTTTTTCAGGCTTGAAGGTTTAGTAATTTGATGAGTCTTTCCATTATATTCCTATTGGTGCCCCATTGGTTGTAGTTGCTTACACAAAGGAAACGGCGACTTAAAGGATTAGTTCACCCAAATATGAAAATTCTCTCATCATTTACTCTCATGCCATCCCAGATGTGTGTGTGTGAAGACCGTCTTTCTTCAGCAGAACACAAATACATTTTTTTGAAAGAATATTTGAGCTCTTTACATCCGTAAAATGCAAGTGAATAGGTGCCACATTTTTGAATCTCTAAAAGCATATTTAGCCATAATAAAAGTAATCCATACAACTTGGATTAATTAATTGTCTTCTGAAGCAAAATGCTAGGTGTGTGTAAGGAATGGATTGATATTTAAAACTTTTTTTACTAAATATTCATGAGGGTCGAATACACGCTGCCTCTAGCGTGACGTAATTGCGTTAAAAAGTTCACAAGAGAAATTATGCGTGAAATATAAAAAATACAGAAGTGCAGTGTTGTTTAAAACGGAGGAGCATAGATGCCTCATTCAGCTGGTTTGGACACATCAACTGCAGCGTCATCTTGGAACGGTCAACAAGGAGAGCAGTTTGAACGCAAGTGTATGGAGGAGATGACTCAGACTGAGCTCCTTGCGCAGACCACTGCATAAACTGATTTTGTGTGGAAACAGTATGGCGGTCTTTGGGAAAAGCTGCTAATAAGGTATTAGGCATGTCAATTTTCATTTGGGATGTCAATTTTCAGACATTTTATAATCGATCATTGTGGAAATTAACTATTGATTAATCGTTAACGTTAATGCACGTGGAGGACTCCAAGTAATATGTGCATATAGCCTATTGTTTAGATATAATTAAAATGAATACACTTATGAAATGCGAGTATTATATGCTTAGTTCAGTGTATTTAAACACATTTAGACTGTTTAGTTCAAATTTAGTTATTGTTTAATTACTGTTAATTAAATACTGTTAGTAGTCACTTCTATCTTAAAATACTTGAGATATATTAATTGTATACATATTTGAGTTCATTAAAAACTTCACATTGTGGATCGTGGGATATTTCAGACCTTTTGGGCTTATTGTTTTATTAGAAATGAAGTCGAATTATAACGCTGCATAAACGGTACATAACTCAGGCTACTGCTTCTGTGGTGATGGTGAATGAATGTGGCGATCGCTGACGTAATTGTAAGTTGAGATGAAACAAGGAGATAAACAGTACTTGTTTCATGTTTTACTTTAACACACCATCATGTTGTGTGCAGAAAACATTAATGTTCATTTAAAGAGAAATGCTCCAACACTGTTTACACTGAGCCCGGTTCATCTGGCATCTATATATCTTCTTCTGTGAACCGGATAATGACATGCAGAGCGCAAGCGCTCTGTCAGACTTTTCATAGTCTGCTGTCATGATTACTGAATGTATTTGTCCTGTAATTAATTAATAGACGATCTATAAGCTTAATCGTTCAAATTGTTAATGACAATTAATCGATTTTTGGTTGATCATTAACATTCCTACTATTTATTGTTGTGTAATATGGAGAAAATGTAATTACCCAGCCTCCTTATTTTAGCCAATGTATTAAATATAATATTTTGCTTAAAAAAGATACATAAAACTTTGACAGATCTGCTGTTATCTGTAAAATAATTTGTACAAATAATATAACATTTGTTACCCATTAGCGTTGTATGTATTAAATAAGTTAAACATAATTTATTATATGCAGTTAAGATATGCTGTTCTTTACTTTGTATTAACCTATAAGAGTATTAGTGATAAGCATTTGTCAATCTTGTCTATACAAAACCAATATATATATATATATGCACACACACTCATTTTATTGTTGTTGTCATTTCAGTGTTATTTTTCATATAAGATTGATCTTATCATGATGATCTCATCAATGATGCTACACGTTGCAAGCTGCAGACAGCTGGGGTGAGAGACGAGCGTCTCCGTGTTAGAGTGCGCATTACCCGGCAGAACTTTATATCTCTCCCAGTCTCGACTTTCGCTCAGATTGTGTCACTTCCACGACTGGTTGAAGCAGCTCTGACCGCACCAAGAATGACAGTTTCCCTCTAGAGGACTAATTTGCCTGATTTGGGGCAGGGTGTGCGGAATCTCTTATTTATTTATATATATATATATATATATATATTTAAGCAATATCACACAAGCAAGAGTGCGATATGGCCCTACATACGCAGGCACGAGGCCGTAGGTAATCACAGCAGTGCTGATATAGGGCCATATAGCATGCGAGTGTGATATTCTTTATATACAACAGTTCAATGAACAAGTACATTTTAAAAAATGAGGAAAAACTGAGTAGGGTCATAAAAAACGCATTTGTTCATGGAACTATCTTATTACGCGACCGATCAGAACCTGCCATTGCTGGTTCAAACCAGATGATGCATCCAAGCCTCCGTTAGTAATTCAAAAATGTCACTTCAGAAATAGTATCACGGCTTGTGTTGTTTCTACCAAGTTATTGGATAATCAAGGATGGATGTGTGTGTGTGTGTGTGAGAGAGAGAGAGAGCGAGAGAGAGAGAGAGAGGGGGAGAGAGATACAAGGAGCGTGTGTGATCACCTATTGCCACTCCCAAGAAGAGATGCTGTAAGCTTTCTGGAGATCAGGTTTCTTGGTGGAGAAATAGCCGTCCAAGCAGGGGTAATTCTCCCTATTTCACGGTAGCCGGTGCGCAAGAGTCTTTCACTATAGAAACCGCAATGTCCTCCGCCATTTTGAACAGTACTTTTTCTCCAATGTGGAACCTCCAGTAAGAGGTAAGTGCCATGAGTTGTGTCTCTCAGCTGTGATGTGCCGTAATGCTGAAGTTGTTAGTTTAAAGCCGTTTAAAGCTATTTTCTAGCTGTAGTCATGTTGTAGTAGTGAGCGATCACGGAGCGCTGTTGTTTGTAAACAATGACTAATGGATTCACTTAATGTCACCAACTGCTCATATTACACACAAAAATTATCTTTTACCACCACCTGCTGGCTAACATATGTAATGTCAATTTTTTTAAATAAAAAATACATGTAAGAGACACTTATACAGTAACTCTTAACACATATTCACTACTCTTACACTTTCATTTATAACAGCATAAACACAAGTGGAGTGATACACACACAGTGAAGCGTCCAAGCGCTGATGTGTCAGACCATCTGTGTTCATGGAACATCTCTTCCAATCAGATTCGAGGACCGGAACTAACTGTTGTGTAACGTATGTGTGTGTGTGTGTGTGTGTGTGTGTGTGTGTGTGTGTGTGTGTATGTATATATGTTTTGTTTTTATGTGACAAATTTAATAGAATTAATTAACAATTTTGTGAATGAAAAATGCACGAACAACAGATGTGTGATTTACCTGCCTAAAATGGGATAAATATTGTATGACCTGGTCCTATTTTATTTCAAAATCAAAAGAAACAAATAAGAAATTGTATCTTCCGTATAAAGAAGCCCATTATAGTTGAAGGTTTTTTTCTTTGGTATTTATTGCGGGTTAAATGAACAAAACATATTCTTGACAGATTTCGTAACAATCAATACCCGTATTAGTATTAGCCATATTACCAAGTGACGGATAAACACTGTAAAATTTTAATGGACACAGCAATAAATATTTGGGGAAAAATCCTCACTTTAAAAAGTTGGTAAGCCTTATTATTTGTGCATTATTATTGCTGCATTTTATGAATTTCTTTTATTATTTATATAGCACTGTTTTCTGCGCCACTGTCAAAACAGATCCACCAGTGGAGAATTACGGCTTTAAAATAGGCCTACATCTATTGAGTGATTTGAGGAACGCAAAAAGGAATAAGGACCGTAAAATACACCATTGTAGAGTTTCCTGAATTTGCTCATTTTAATAAGGTATACTGTATTAAATGCACTCTTGATGTCATTTGTGATGGCATGACCCATGAATTTCACCTTTAGGCATCATAATGACTGTAATTGTACTGCCTCTGCCCACACAAATCTTTTTAACAACTGACTGGTGTGTGAGTTTTTTTTACCAGGTTGTACAAGTGGCGATTTACATATTTGCCTGAGGATGAAAACATTGTTACTGAAGCAGAATTTGATATTTATTTATATGCCATGTTTATTAAACCTTGTTTACCTTTGCTCTAAATTATTCAATTTTCCTTTCCTTGTTTTACTCTCAAATAACAAGAAGGTGTTTACCTAAAGCTATTGCTCCTTGAAATGAGTGCTTGCCTTTTAATCCAGTGATTTAGTCAGAGTGCTGCATGACTTGCATTTTCCATTTAAAGCTCAAGACACGTTCTAACCCACTGGAGTGATTTGTCTCAAATGAGGTTTGTGTTATTTTATGCGTTTGGGCTAAGACACAACAATACATTTTATTTTATTTTTATTAATTTTTTATGACCGAAGGCAGAATTACTGAGATGCCTATTAAGTGTGCCTGTGTATCCCCTCATGCTTGGCAACAAGCTGACTGCCTTTGGGCTAACAGGTGGACAGCACACACCCAAAGATCAGCTGTCCCTCTCACTATAACAGTAAAACATAATGTACTCTCAGGGCACAAACATAGCTGCATTACAAGATGTAATGTCAAATTTAATCAGGATTTTGAGTAGACAATTTGAAACACTTTAAAAGATTCTTTTAAGTCTGTTTTGAATAGACATTTGAGTGGAGTGTAAGAGCATATGGTGGAAAATAACAGGCTACTTTGATATTACACTTTATTAATTCAGTTTTTTTTTAAACTGTATTGTTTATTTTTAATAATCAGTTTTTATTTTTAATAGATTCTAAACTAAGTTCATATTACAGAAAGACATTAAGGAAACATTTGTCAAAAATGTATAAGCTATGGACAGTCTGTCATTCTACAGTACAGGTCTTGAGTTGATATTTGGAAATGCTTTTTTATGACATATCTCCTTATGATGCCACATTTGTCATATTGAGAACAAAAAACTGTCATATTTAAATCATGGTGTAGGCTTTTCATGTCATGTTTAAGTTACAAAATGAAATCTTAAGATTTGTGTCCATTTGTTGCTGCAGCCACTAGAGTGTATGCTTTTAAGTGGTAATGATATATGAAGAAAGTGAAACTGACAGTTGTACAACTCTTTCAAGATTTTTTTAACAAATATATTTTCTGACAAATATACATAAATAAACACAGACACACATGTATTGCATGCGTCTCTTTCTCTCTCTCTCTCTCTCTCTCTCTCTCTCTCTCTCTCTATCTCTCTCTCTCTCTCACCTCTGGCTAGTCTTTATCCCCCTCCCGGCTGATTAGCATGATTTGGCCCTCCTCGTCGTCACAGTGAGCCTTAATGTGATCTCTCTCTCTCTCTCTCTCTCTCTGTTACCAAAACTGTTCTTGAAATGTATTAAAAAATAACTATGCCCAATTTTATATATTTATTATATATTTACCTGCCTAAAAAGCGGCTAAAAATTGCCAAAACCTGGTCCTATTTTATTCCAAAATAAAAAGAAACAATTAAGAAATTATATATTGCATATAGTAAAGGAAGCCTATTTTAGTTGAAGGCTTCTTTTTGTATTTATTGTGGGTTAAATGAACAACAATTTCTTGACAGGTTTTCTGAGAAATGTATTCACTTTGACTTTTACTACAGGACACTAGTGGGTTGAAAACTACAGTTTTACTCAGATACGTTTTATGTTCACATGTAGTTTAATAACTCCCATGCAAAGAAGCATGTTCAAACTTGAGTTAAATTGCAACATTGTTACGTTGTATCAGGTCACCATTTTGGACACATCACAAATAAAACGGTAGCAGATAATCAGTTTATAAATGCTATCAGACTGCAAATTAGATATTAAATAGTCTTTTAACTATTAAGTAGGACCATAAGCTCCATAAATAATTTGTCAAATTTTGGAAAGGAAAGGTATGCCTGACTGTAGAGACATTCCTTATTGTGGGCAACACCAGATATTACTAGCTGGTCGAAACTGTTAGCACGTGGGAAAGATTAGCAGGATGGCCAGGCTTGGAGCTCACAGAGGAAGCTGTTGTAGGTTGGTTCAGCTTCTGTTGTCTTTAAACAGCCTTGTGTTGTCTGCAGTCAAAGCCACCATGTGGTCTCATCTCCTCTAACCCCTGCTAATATTAACTCTACCATGAACACATGAAAGTTTTCCTTCATTTTGTTTTGCAATTTTCTGGAGGACAGCTCCAATAAAAATTGTTGTCTTGACAAGTAAACACAGGGACACAGACTTTGGCCTCCCCTGTTTCTTTTAAGCTTCTTTGTTGTACTACTTGTTGCATTTTGCATGAAGATAAGAAGCTGTCAAGCCTTGAGATTCTGCTCTGCTTTTGGTAACATTTGAAATGAGGGATGCACTATAATATTGGCATGTCATTGGAATCGGCCGATAAAGGCTTAAAAATGAATTATCGGCATTGGCCCGATATGAGAAATGATAAGATGATGTGTTGATTATGCGCTGTGACAACTCAAATGTTTGTAAGGAGTGCTAGTGATAAGATCATGTCAGCAGTGTGGACTTGCTTTACAGTAAGTGAGACCTATAACAAAGTTGCAATTTGCAATAACTGCAAAGCATCAGTCATGCTAGGAGCAGTCAATCTATACTCCTTCAACAACACAAATTTAATAAAGCATCTTAAGAATTGCCATCCCGATTGTTATGACCTATTTATGAAGTGAAAAGAAAAAAACAGCGCCAGCGAAAACTCATCTGGAGCATCTTTTGCAGACATTTGTAAAGACAAAAAAATCAGCAGCGACCACCCAAAGGCTAAAGCTCTCAACCAAAAAAATTGTTGAAATGATTGCTTTTATAATCAATCTTTTAACTTGGTGGAAGATGTAAATCAATCTGCAAAAGCCTACTATTTAGAGCCACTGTATGCTATGCCTAGCCATCGCTACTTTTCAGATGTGGCCTTACCTGAACTGTATAGTGCCATCTATAGTGTCCAAATAGAGGAGCACCTCGCTAATGTCACTTCTGTGAGCTTTACAACAGATATCTGGACATCAAGCGTAAGCCCTATCATTATGTTTGGTCTCACTGCCCAGTAGACTGATGAGGATTTCATCCTTAAAAATGTGATTCTACACTCACAAGAGTGCCCAGACTCTCACACAGCAGCAATGATTGTTTTCGTGTTTGAATGGATGATTGAGAAGTGGAAAATCCCCAAAGTGAAGGTGCATGTAGTGCTACGAGATGCATGTAACATTATAAAAGTGATGGAGGAGTTTTGTGTTCCAAGTTTACCGTTCATGGGACACATGCTGCATGAATGTGTCCTATCACAACATTTCAGGCATTCACAATTTGTGTGCAGTCACCTACATGGGTTACAGAAGGAGCTCGGGATGCCAATAAAACGATTTCAACAAGATGTTGTAACTAGGTGGAATTTGACGTTTTACATGATGAAAAGCTTGGTCGAGCAGAAGAGGGTACTAGGTGCATATGCCGCTGAATTTGAATTGCTTTGACGGCAAATCAATGGGGAATTCTTGAAAATCACACTACTTGCCCTCTTTGAGCAGCTTACCAGAGAAATCAGTTCTGCAGTGGCCTCTGCAGCTGATGTGATTCCCACTGTTATGGCAATGACACGGCTGCTTTGAAATAGCAGTGGCACAGACAGAGGCGTGCAGACAGCCAAAAGTACCCTACTGAAAGCAGTCAGTGATAATTTCAATGGTGTGCTGTACAAACCACTTTATTTAGTTGCATCCATGCTCAATGCCCAGTACAAAGACCGGTATTTTGACGAGGATAAGAAGAGGAGTGCCCACGAGCTGCTGCTTAAAGTCGTGGATGAAATGATGGGCAGTGATGATCAGCGCAGAGATGCCTGCACTGAGTATCCACCAGAAAAGAAGGCCCGAACAGGATCACTGCTGGACATGCATGAAGACATTTTGGAGGAGAATGTCTTGTTGGAAGAGCAAATCAACACCGAAACTTTATCACAGGTAGGCCATGGTAGAAGTTTTTCTAAATCATCAATTGTTATTAGATGTTTCTGGCAAAAAGGTTTCTGAAAAAAAGGAGCCAGTTACTGCGCCATCATTATATTTTTTTGCTACTTTGTAAGTACACGCGTACCTGGCTGAAGCCATGATTCCCCTAATGGCAGTCCGTTGGATTACTGGAAATCCAACCAGGCCTGTTTCCCTGCTCTTGCTCGTGCAGCATGCAGATATCTCAGTGCACCCAGTGCAAGCATTGACAGCGAGTGCCTGTTTAGGCGAAAAAGCAGAGATGCTGATTTTTGTTCAGAAAAACCTACTTCTGCTTGATAAGGAATAGGCTATAGCCATTTTTCTTTTTTACATTGTTCATTGGTTTCATTTTTACAGTTTAAAGTAACCACAGTATGCTCCTCTTTTTTAATTCATTTAGTTAATATTCTTAAATTTAAATTACAGTTCTGCTGGTGAGCCAGCTTTAAACTGTGCAGCTTGGCCAAGTCAGATCATTCATTGTTCAAGTTTTTTTGTGTTGTTTGAAAACATAACTTAAAAACATCACATCTTGCCCAAGTTGAAGTAATTTCCTTGTTTTAGTCAATGAATGTGTACATTTGTAAAGTAGTCTAATTTTCATCTGTAACAAGTAGGTTATTACAATAAAAGTAAATGGTTAATTCTGCTACAGGAGAGACTTTGTCTTCTTTCCAAAGAAAGGAAAAGAAAAATATTGGCATATCGGATATCAGCAAAAATCCAATATCATGCATCCCTATTTGAAACATCTCCCGACCTTCAATTAGAGAGCTATTTAGAAGCCTATCCCCAAGCGGCCCCTTTTGCCAGCCCCTCTGCTCCGCTGCAAAAACGCTGAGCTCTGATTCGCCCACATCTCAATGAGCTTAACATCATAATTGGTGCTTTGATTTGAGAGCAGTGATGCAGCATGCAGGGGAGAGGAGAAGCTAAGGCTAGAGGACGTTCTTGTGACCTTCAGGGAAGTGGGTTGTGCTGCCGAAGCTTTGCGATGCTCTGTGATTTGACTCCATCTCTCCTGTGTTCTCACAAGCTAATAACATGTTGTGCTTCTGATGGCAGGTGGCAGTTTTAATAATCTGCTTGGCTATAGCATGCACTAAAGGCACATTGGTGAGATGAGATGAATGCTTTAGATGTGCCTGCAAATGTCAGAATGGTTTAATTGAAGAAACATTTCAAAAGCATCTCTCAATGGCTATTTCTCAGCACTCTATACTGCTAAAAGCTTTTTAAATGAAACCACATTTTTTACATTCTCTTTAATGCATCACAACCTCTTTTACATGTATTAAATTTTTTATTTTCCACAAGCCTCTAGGGTAGTTTGTTGTTTAAAAAAGTAATGGAGGAAGGACGAGGACTGTGAAGCTCAAGTTTAGGGTGTAGAGCTCATTGTGTTGGGTCATATAACATTCCTGTATTTCTGATGTTGGTAGAAAATTGGGAAGTCGAAGCAAGACTACTGGTTATAATTTTAATCAATCTGATGTTAAACATGTTTCAGCTCACTTGGCCCATCTCGTCTGAATGAAAGCAGCTGCAACCTTGTCATCTGTAGAAGTACATCATGTTGAAATACATTTGATATGATTGGGCAGCAAATGTCTACACCACAGCATGGATTTGGAAGGCTAGTTTGTGCGCTTTCACACCTGCCCAGTTATGCATTGCAATTTTTTGACATTTGAACATGTGGCTGTTTTCATGTCCACATGCACAGCTATTAATGTTTTGGTCGTTAATTATAGCTGGTGGATACCACTAATTGATTGCTATTTTTCTTCATTGTGAAGATGTTGTCTTGAGAAATACTCATATAAATATTGATTCTTTAGTGGTATTTATAACAACAAAAGCCCTAACACAATATGAACATTCCTGTGTAATTGGAGAAAAATTAGCAAAAGAACAGTGAATTCTAGGGCATTTCTTGAACATGAGCTATTGATTGAAATCTAAATCTAATACTATGCTTCAAAATACATTTTGGAAAGCCCCTAATAGCATAAATCTCTTCCTTTCAACTTGTTTCGGATGCAAGCACTGATAATGATTGACTATGATTGTTAGAATAGGGAAGGTAATGGCTTCCAGCATATGTGAAAAGAATGTTTTTGCTACAAGCTACATTTAAGTGCTTTTATACAATTATTAGTTTCACTTTTATGCCTTTTAACCCCTCCAAAAATGTGCCCCTTTCACTTCCAATGTAAGTGCCTCAGTGTAACCTACATTTTTGCTTTTTTAGATAAAAGGAGGGATGAGTTGACATTATTTTTTCTGGTAATCAACATGATTCCACAAATGCTGTTGATTGAGCTTAACTTTTATTGAACCCGGACTACTCCCTTAAAAGGATATTTCACCCACAAATTGACATTCTACCATAATTTACTCATCTTTATGTTGTTCCGAACCCAAATAACTTACTTTCTTACATGGAACACAAAAGGAGATGGAAGGCAGTATGTTAGCCTCTGTCACCATTCACTTTTATAGCATCTTTCCATAAAATCAAAGTGAATGGTGTCTGAGGCTGTCATTTTGCCTTACATCTCATCTCAGTTCCACAGCAGAATGTAAGTCCTACAAGTTTGAACCAATGAGGGTGAGTGAATGCTGAACAGATTTTGCTGTTTTATGTTAAAGGGGTCATGGTTCAGTTGTAATATTAGTAACATTTTACTAATAACACTATTAGTTATTATTTACTAATAACTAATAGTTTTAACAGTCATATATTTGTAAGACATGATGATACACCCTCATTCTGACCCTCTGTCAGAAACACTCTGATTTGGTGCTGCTTCTCCTTTAAGACTTGACACTAAGCCCCCACTGTTATGATTGGTTCTCTGCTTTTGACTGACCTGCTCTCTCCTTGCCATCTCACTGCTCACCACTACTGGACAGGGCTACAGAAGGGATAAGGTAAAGTAGTCATTGATGTGTTTTTGTGGAGGTGGTCAGATGCAAATGTCTACCACAGGGTGACATCACAATGTGGAGGAAGTAGAGAATGAGTCGTTTAGGCATCTTGGTTTCAAAAAAAGCTTTTTTTAGACTAGGGAGGAAGTTTTGAGTTCAGAAATGCACAGTATGTTTTTTGGCAAGTACCATGAATTTAATTTTTTGCATCTATCCTTCAATGTCCTTGAACGGTTGGCAGTGAACGATATGCATTTGAATGCATACTAGACACTGAGGATGATTTTGCATTATATATTACAAGAACACCATTTGATTAACTAATTCCGGTTTGGTTAGTTTTGTGGAGGACTAAAGCCACACAGCTGCTTACTGAGCATTATCTTGAAGCAGTGCAACTGCAGAGAGACTAGAACTGGCACACTCTTAAAAAGCCCAGCTTGGCCTGCCTCTCTACATTCATCCCTGAGAAAATATTTTCCCTCCCCACTGCTGCATTACCTGCTTTACTTTAAGGAAACAATTGTCAACTCTCCATAAATAGAAGGCGTTGACTTAGGCCTGAGCTGTGGGACATTTACTGAGACCTTTGACCTCTCAGAATAGGGTCCGATTTTGCCTGGTCATAGGAGAAATTATCCAACCACTTTGAAATTTCAACATGAGAATACTTTCTACACAGAGCTGTTACACTGACTCAAAAGAATGGCCACTGAGATGTAACAATTAACTTGCTCTTTAATTACCTGCTGCACATTCTGATTGTGCATGCTGTCCCTCAAGCTCACACGTCTATTTCAGATGAGCCGTCTGTTCAGTTAATTTAGTTAAGAAATACATGCTGAGGATGAAACCTGAGATTCCACAGTCAGCAGCATTGGTTGTCTGTTTGTTTTTGCTTGTAAACTAATTGAATATGTTATGCTGTCTTAGTGACATGATTTAATTACCATGTTCAGAAGCACTGCCTTTTGCACTCGCTCATTTATTTGGCTTATGTTACTGCTGTGGTGTGCCCATGCAGGGGCCAAATTCTCTAGAATATTAACTGCAAAATGCACAGTCAAGATAGACTTTCAATTAAATGAGCAGCCCTCTATTTTTGGGAAAGGGTCTGATGGTTTATTTACTGCTGTCTCAGAGCTCGCCGTGCCATTACCGTTTTGATTTTTTCAGGTACCTGCAGCTCTAGGAGCTTGACATTTAGCCAAAGTAATGCCGTCTCAGAATGTACCTGACACGTCAGCTTTAACGTGCTAAGTTATTCAGACTGAGAGGTGCTTGACAGATACATAGCTCATTCAGACGCAGCTCAATGTAGAACAGAACCATTATTTCTGTGTTTCCCAATTTGTTTTTGCTTTATGTTCCCACACAGCCCCATTATTAGGGCACAAGTACCCCTTCATTGACATCAAACAAATAATATTATAAATCACTAGATGCCATTTAGCATTATTGTTAACATTGTTAGCATTGCCATTAATACAGTGATTCATTTTTCACTACTGTGGAACATACTGTGGGTTAAAAACATGTCTTGCCAAATGGCTTCCTCTTGAACTGTATTCTATAAATATATAATATATTTTAACTGCATCAGTGGTGGCTGGTGCTTTTAAAGAGTGAGGAAGTACAGACAGTTCAATTGGGTTTTGTTTTTTTGGTATTTCAGCTTTGTTTTGGCATTTGCAATGTGGCTCCCAAAAGCTGCTCAAACTACTACTCAAACAGTGTTTTCTTAAAGGTGTAAAAAATATAAGTGTGTCATATCTGTGCTACTAGTGGCACCAAACGGATTTACAAAAATAAAGTATGTTTTCAAAAAAACCTTTGGCAACAACCCTTCGACTCATCATGTCCTTTTGCATTCTCTGATTCCTTATGAACAAATAGCCAATACTTAAATATAAGGTGATAACGTTTAACGTCGTAATGAACAAGATCACTACAACATAATCACACCAGGAAGAATGTGTGGCAGATGAATCCGGTCATCCGATATCATCACCAGATTGAAAGGCAGCTAAGTGTTCGGTGAGCATGTTCGAGCACATGAGGTAGGATGGTTCTGATAACTAGTAAGCATAATGACAGTGACATTTCGGAATATTTTGGTGCCCTAAGCAAGACCACTGTTGTTTACGGAGGAGGAGGCTGTGGTTTGATAAAGCGACATTCGTGGTGATCACGTTATTGGTGTTCCCGTTTGCCAGAGTGATCCCATAATTTTGTGTGTGTATACCTTGTAAGTGCTATGCCAATGTTCACTCTTGTTTTACTCTGTTCTCTGTCTATGTGTCTTTTAGCAACTCTGTGAGTTTTGGCTTTAATATCTGCAGTAGAGATTAGTACAATTCGGCTAGTTTAATTAGCCACACCCCAAACTCACACTATAGGTTCAGCTAGAAAGGGATGGGTGGAGCTGAGTGGGCCGCAAAAAAATATAAACATCAATATTTTGGGGCTCATTGTTTACACTTTTGTGGGAGATAAACTCACGAATGGTTTACTTGTAGCTGTCAATGAACAACTGGGAAAGTAGAACGTATTTTGACATCTAAAAAGTTACATCACCTTTTTTGGAAAAACAAAATAGGTAAAATATCCGATTATGAAAGCTGAAATGTTATGTCAGATAATAATCAAATAACTGTGTGTGTATCTCTGACAGCATATGTAACGTAAAAGCACCGGTACTCAATCACATACATCACAGTTTCTTTTATTGTCCGTTTGCTGCAAAGTTCCGCTCATTTGAATGCTCAACCAATCATCATACTGTATTGAGAAGCTGGGAGTCCAATACATTGATTGAAATGATGACAGAATGTATTGATTGATACATTGATATCCAATAGGCAATCAGGTGCAGGTCCAATTAAATCTGTGCCCATGAAGCTCCCATTGACTCCCCGAGAATTACAAGGTCTAGCCGGGACCCAAATGACTTCAATGAATTCAATGACAGTAATCTTTACTCCCCTGAAATCTAATGGTACTGGTATGTGCCATAGACTCCCATGAAAGGCTTCAAAGAGGCTCTGTGGACAGAGCATTTACTGATTTACATGAACATAGTATTGAGAAATATTTGACACTTTTATATGCTGAAATATTGAAATGCACAAAGAGTGCTATGTAATTTATGTAGACTATTTGTACATATAGAAAACGTCTAGGTTACGGATGTAACCTCCGTTCCCTGATGGAGGGAACGAGACGTTGTGTTGGAGAAGCGACACTAGGGGTCTCTCTTGAGCACCGAATATACCTCTGATCCATTGAAAAAAGGCTAATGAGAAGTTAGCAGTCAGTATTTGCATACCCCACCCCCGGACATACAGGTATAAAGGCGAGGCAAATACTAGAGTTCATTCTGAATTTTTCGGAGGAGCTGGAAATGGTTCTGGCCACTACAGCGGTTCGGCTCAGCGACGTGGCCGGGAAGACACAACGTCTCGTTCCCTCCATCAGGGAATGGAGGTTACATCCGTAACCTAGATGTTCCCTGTCTGTCGCTCTCTCCACGTTGTGTCGGAGAAGCGACACTAGGGGTCCAATTTAAATCCGCCATGCGCTGAGCCGTGTACGTGTTCTGCTGACACGGGAGCGGGCAGGTATTTGTTACGTGCCAAACGACCAGCTGTGTCAGACTGCACGTACCCTTCCCCAATTCCCCAAAAAGTCATCAGAATCCTTCTGGTTACCCTAGTCAGGGGAACAAGGCGACGCTTGCCAACCTGGGAACACGCCAAGCCTGGCTGGGTCTCTTTTCCCTCTATGTTTCTTGCATAGAGCAATAGACAGCTGGGGCCCTTACACGCACTGAGGGAAGGGGGTCTTACCCAATTTCCCATTCTTTCAGGGGGGGAAAAGAACCTGCAGAGACCACCCCTGCCCAACTGGGGAGGTACGGTGGTGAATACATCACATGTGTTTTTAGGCGACACGTGAAGTGGCGCGGTGGCAGATCCAGCCTCAGCGATGGTCTGCCAGGGAGGTACCCTTGGCCAGTGCTCACGAGGACGCAACGCTCCTTGTCGAGTGAGCTCGAACCGCAAGGGGGGGGCACGGCCTGGGTGTGATAAGCGTCTTGGCATCTACAACTCAGTGGGAAAGCCTCTGTTTGGAGACAGCATTTCCTTTCCGCTGTCCCCCAAAGCATACAAAGAGCTGCTCAGAGCATCTAAAGCTCTGCGTGCGGTCCAGGTAGGTACGCAAAGCATGTACCGGACACAGCAACGAAGGGGCTGGGTCTCCCTCCTCCCGGGGCAGCGCTTGCAGGTTCACTACCTGGTCTCTGAAGGGCGTGGTAGGAACCTTGGGCACATAGTCGTGGTCATAGGATCACTTGAGTGTCTGCCGGACCGAACTCCAGGCAAGTTTAGCTAATAGAGAACGCTTGCAGGTCCCCGACCCTCTTGATGGAAGCGAGTGCGATCAGCAGGGCAGTCTTAAGAGAGAGGGCCCTGAGTCCAACTGATTCTAGCGGCTCGAAGGGAGGTCTCTGGAGGCCCGCGAGGACTACCGAGTGGTCCCAGGTGGGGAACAGGCTTTGCCATGAGGGATTTAACCTCCGTGCGCCTCTTAGGAACCTGATGATTAAGTCGTGCTTACCAAGGGACTTGCCGTCTACTGCGTTGTGGTGAGCCGCGATAGCAGCGACATACACCTTTAGGGTGGAAGGGGACAGCCTCCCCTCCAGCCTCTCTTGCAGGAATAAGAGCACTGACCTAACTGCGCACCTCTGTGGGTCTTCCGCCCTGGAAGAACACCAATCTGCGAATAAGCGCCACTTCTGGGCGTAGAGCTGCCTGGTAGAAGGGGCTCTGGCTTGGTTGATCGTGTCTATGACGGTAGGTGGTAGACCAGCTAGATCTTCCGCGTCCCATCCAGGGACCAGACGTGGAGATTCCAGAGGTCTGGATGCGGATGCCAGAGCATGCCCTGCCCCTGAGAAAGGTCCTTCCTCAGGGGAATTCGCCAGGGAGGGGCTGTCGCGAGGAGCACGAGGTCCGAGAACCAGGCCTGGTTGGGCCAGTAGGGAGCCACTAGTGTGACTTGTTCCTCGTCCTCCCTGACCTTGCACAGCACCTGTGCAAGAAGGCTCACTGGGGGAAATGCATATTTGCGCCAGCGCGTCTGTCCCAAGGGGAGCCTCTGTTCGGCCGTACCAGAGCGGGCAGTGGGAGGTCTCTCGGGAGGCAAGCAGGTCTACCTGGGCTCTGCCGATCCGTTCCCAAATCAGCTGGACCGACTGGGTGTGGAGCCTCCACTCTCCGCTGGGTAAGCTTTGTCGTGACAGTGCGTCCGCTACCACATTGAGCTTGCCAGGAATGTGAGTGACACGCACTGAACTGAGTCGCTGCTGGCTCCAAAGGAGGAGACGACGGGCGAGTCGTGACATGTGGCGGGAGCATATGCCGCCTTGGCGATTTATGTACGCTACCGCTGTGGTGCTGTTTGACCTGATTAGGACGTGTTTGTCTCGAATTAATGGGAGAAACCGCTGCAGCGCGAAGAAAACAGTCAACAACTCTAGGCAATTGATATGTCAGCGCAGCGGGGCCCCTCTCCAACGGCCCGCGGATGCGTGCCATTTGCACACGGTGCCCCAACCCAATCTGGAGGCGTCGGTAGTGACGCGTTGGGACACCTGCTGCAGGGGCACTCCTGCCCGTAGAAAGCAAGGAAAAGAATCGCCGCTGTAATGTGCCCTCAATCCGACAGCAGGCAGTAGCATCAGAGGAATACAGGAACGGGTGTGTTTTCACGCGAACAGCATGCACAACCATCGGCTCCGAAGAAAATTTCTGAATGAACTCTAGTATTTGCCTCGCCTTTATACCCGTATGTCCGGGGGCGGGGTATGCAAATACTGACTGCCAACTTCTCATTGGCCTTTTTTCAATGGATCAGAGGTATATTCGGTGCTCAAGAGAGACCCCTAGTGTTGCTTCTCCGACACAACGTGGAGAAAGCGACAGACTGGGAACACATCATTGCTGCATTTCTTATGAAATTTTTGGGGAAGCCGTGCTTCCCTTTTAGTCTTAAAGCAATCTCCACATTTCAGTCATTTGATTGGTCGAAAACCAAAAAAGAGCTTTTTATTGTGAGTAGGATGATTAGATGATTCGCTGAAATGATTAGTCAATGTTATCGACAACGTCGAAAATAAAAAATAGTTGTCAAATATTTGTTTGATCTCATTTAACGTAACATGAGATCACATTAAACTGTAATGATGATGTGCGAGAGCAGCACTACAGCTTGTGCCTGACTGAGGAGAGGAAGAATTACACAGCTTGCAGTCCCGATGCTCTCTAAACTTTCCATACAGCTTCAGGTGATGTAGATCGCAATGTATGAGGAAATTATATAAAAATACCAAATAAGTAAACAAAGAAGCACTCTCGTTGTGGAATAAGCAGAGGCGGAGCTCTTTAAAAGAAACACCCCCAGCATTACATCTTAAATAGCTTTATTTAAGTTCATATAATACAAAAGCAGATCATGAAATTAACTACAAACTCCAAAACTGGCATTTCTCTGTGTGGTCAGCACCTCTTCTATGAGTTGTGCCAATGTCCTGATCTAAGGAGGAGAGATTGAAAACTGCACCCGGCTGAGACACACTGTCGCGGGGACACTCGTCACTCAAGCGCTCCTGCTTAATGCAGCTAGAGTATAACGTGATGTCTCGCGACTTACTTTTGTGAGTTAAAGATGGATTGAAATGAACAGAAAGGTGAGAGAGGGTAGTCTTCGCCCCATTATACACTGCAACAAAATATGTTTTTGAATTGTTTTGGCTTGTTTTACAATATAAATATCTAAAACTCCTCAATGTACATTTTCTTTAACAGCTGTACTGCAGAAGAAAAAAGTGTTATCTGAGAATGTTGAAAATAGTATAAAAAATACAAATATTTTAGGATATCTAAAAATCCTTTTAAAAAAACATGTATTCACATTAGAATTAGCATATCATATATTTAGACCAGCTTTTAGAGAATAGATCTTGAATATATAAGTGTATTTTGTTTTTACTGCACTGACAGAAGTATGAGCAAGTGAAAACATACACTTACAGTTTTTTCAAGATACATTCTCCGAAAGCAATTCTTAGAATGTTGCTTCTTAAGTAAATGTTTTTACCGTGATTTTCTTTGCTGAATTAAACTTAATAAAAAGTACCCCCCCCCCTTTAATTCAATGATTATCATTTAGAGGTATTTTTTTTTAATATTATTTTGTCCTCTTTATTGTTAGTAAGCATGTTTAATACAACCATTTAAGTCAGGGCACAAGCTGAATAATTTTTTATAAGCTAATGATTAATCATTGCAATAGTCGCCAAATAGTCGAATAAGCATTCTAATAATTGTTAGATTTATCGATTATTAAAATAATTGTTAGTTGCCACCCTAATTGTGAGTGAGATGGGTAAATATTACTGTTGCAGAAATCTATCTATGCCCATTTTCTTTAAATGTATGCACACATGTTCTGTTACAAGTTTTGTTCACAAATTTAGTTTTCTTTCCTTAAAAATTAACTGAATGTACTGTTATTTACAAACAAAACAAAATTAATTGTTTTTAATTATTTAAATCTTTTCACAGCCCTATTTTTTTATTTTCTATTTTACCTGTTTTACACTGCATGCCAAAGAATTGCATACAGAAAGCTGCAGCATGATTACAACAGCATGCACACAATGTGCTTTCACATTGACAGTGTTTTTGCTCTGTAACAGAGCTGCAGCTTTACAGAGAAATTAAAGTGATTTCTAAGTATCTACATTTAGTATTTCCTTCAATGAAAATCATAAACAATGAAGTGGTAATCATTTGGAATTGGTCAGTGAGAACTACTACATTTGTTACTACACCGCTAATACATCTACATCCAAATGGTACTTAATTTAAATGGAACGCAATGTAAACCTCACATTTTTGGGAACCACTGCTTTATTTTACCTGCAGAATAGCAGTCGCCCCCAGGGGTGTGGACTTATGTGTCACAGCATAGCAGCTTTTTTCTTGTTTTATCCCTTTCTGTGACTCTTTCCTGGTAGACTGCACTCTTTGTGTGATTTCACTGGAGCAGAAAATGGCACACTGAGGTGTTGGGTGATGAGTCACTTGACTATCTGGAGCTCGTACCCTGTCCTTCACCCCTCAGAGGTTATGTCTCCTCTGTCATTTGTGCCCTGGGTTGAGGGCTCATTTACAGTGACAAGATGTTGGAGACCCACCGGCAACAACAAACAATGCCATTTTTAAAACCCTCTGTGATCAAGTAAAAAATGGCATTACAAAGAATAATATGTTACACAAATGGGTATATCCTTGTGTTTTCTAAGGAAAACGGTGCAACTGAAATTCTAAATGTGTCTCTAAATGTGGTAATTAATGCTAAGAGTTGTGTCTTTTGAGCCAATGGTCTGACTTTGAGATGTTTGTGTTTAGAAACAAACTGTGATCGTCTCTTTGTCGATGCAATTTTCGGCTCTAGCTTTCCCTGGTAAACATGCAAACAATAAACCCAAGTAATCCAGTCTAAATGACAAACTTTGCCCACCAGCCAGAGAAATTGGTGGGAAATGAGGTGCTATTGTGCTGGTATTTCAGAATCAGCCATCCGTTTTTTTTTGCAAGTCCAACCCACTGTAAAATGTTTTGTAAGGTAACCTAAAAATGTGCTTGACAGATAGATGAACTGATATTATTCAAGTAAAAATATTATTTAAAATCAACAGGACTACATTAGATTGCACCAATGAAAGCAATTTTAAGGGTCTGATCAGATAAAAATATCTCCTTAAGGGAAGATCTGTACAATTTTTGAAGTGCAATGTTGTTTTATGTCAGTTATAAGTTAGCCAAGTTTGCTAATTGTACAAATTACTAATAGCTTAATTATGTTTTATAAAGAGTGGATGCATCTCACACCTGCCATCCGGACTAATTTATAAACTCATCTGTCACCGTAATCTCTTTTGTGTTTACATATAGCTGTCAACAAATACATGTGATTTTTTTAAAACAAAATTTCCCTTCCCCTTGGTACATGGTAGAATCAGCAAGAAGCACAGTGTGTACCTTTATGCTCATTACCGGAGTGCTCAGGAAAGCCCTCGCATGATAAATTGCTGCACCTGGTTTTGTTCCTTAGCCCAGGATCATATTTGAGAAAATAACTCACTTCACTTTGTTGTACAATGCACAGCAGAGCAGGAGTCAACAAAGTTGATATTTCAGTGTATAATACTCCTTTAAATGTCATCATATGAAGAAATTGGCATATTTTGTGAACAGTGTTGCTTGTTACAGTATATTAAGTTTTGAACATATTCCAAAAAGAAAATCCACTGAAGGTGATGCATAAAACAGGCGATATTCTTTTGGTTACTGGTTTTCAGTCTTTATTCAATAGGACAAAAATGAATAGCACTAAGGGTATTCTACAACTACAAAATTGTCATTCATAACTCAATATGAATACGACCTGCTGGATGCTGTCTCTGGGCCATATACATGATGATTCATGTGTATCTGAGCTACAGAACCTAATCTATAGCCTAGTTTCCATACACTTTTCACGCTATTTTGTTATCGAAAAAGTGAAAATGCTTATTTATTTTTTTGCAAAATTTGACATCTTTAGCCTGTTTCATTTCAAAGGGCCTTTTATCAATAAAATTGGTGTGTGTGATGACGTAAAAACACTTTGTCGCATAAGTTTTGGTTTATCGCAGAAGAAATCTGCCCTTAAGCCGTTTCTATACAGAAATGTGCGTGCGTCACTTATTGTGTGCGTCACTTAAGTTTTGGTAAAATGGGGAGAGTATTGAGACAATTCATTGAAATTAGCCAGCATATTGTCATTTTAATTTCACAAATAAATGCAATCAGAAGACGATGAACTGCAATCAAAAGGGAGCCGTTGCCCTTCTGATAGGGCTGTATTATTATTGGTTATGATGTTTTGCCTATCGCTGGTTACCACCGGTTCTGACACGAAAGTGAATCTTCATGGCCCTGTTCAAGCTGGAAACCATCCATCGATGTGTATCTGCTGTGTGCACAGCTATTAAAGAAAAATTGATGCTGTGTAATATCAGGGTTTACACTTGTGATACATTCCTGATATTCAATAGGTTATTTTGAACAATCATCTAATCTAAAGCATTGCCATCACAACTGCATTATGTCCCGCATATTTTCCAGTAACTTTTAATGACCAACTGAACTTGATTGTAATTCTAAACTTTATTTTAGCGTCATAATGCAATTTACATTTTCTGAAGAAGCTCAGCAAACGCGATTCGAGGTAAAGAGGGTTAGATTTAAAATATTTAAATATACTCGGCATTGGACATTTTGAAAATGTCATTCAGATGACTTTTTTCAACTACAGAACAGGGTAAGGCTAATTTAAGTTTGTGTAAAGAAAAGGCAAGTATATAGGCCTAACAATATTATTATATTTTTTTCCATTTGGTAATTAATTATTTTATTTAATACTTTATTCATTTGGAAGGCAAATGTATTTAATTTAATACAGGGAATTTTGCCAGCATTTTTTCAAAAGTAAGCTAAACAATAATATTATAGAATTGAGCTATATGTTAGTGTTCCAAAAAAGAACACTGAAGATTTTCTCCTAGTATTGTGTGATTATTTTTTATTTAAAACATCTTTGTGCACAGAAATGTTTTTGTATTGTGGGCTAATTTTGTGACTGCCGTCTATTATTTTGAATGGTGTGGATGAGCAAGTTTAATAAATAAACGGATGGCTACCACAATTAAATGAATCACAAATGGTGGCCATTAAGTTGTGCATGATACAAGAGTTTTGTGTTAGCACTACTGGATGGGTCATATTCCAGTCACAAACCATAATCATGTACAATAAATTGGCTTTCAAGGATGTATACTTTGTTGTCATGATTAACACAGATTAATGATTGGGGTAAATTCTGTCATGTGACATGTGCATTCATTCCAAATTTCTCAACAAAAAGTGTTTCCAAACCAGTTTTTCGTGACATTTGAAGTATCGACATAGAGTTTATGTGCTAGATTTAAACGGAAAAATATTATGTTGACACTTAATATGCGATCATTTGCATTTCCATTAGCTTTATTTTGATGCGCTAAAATTTTTTCCGCAAAAAAATCCTTGGATGGAATCGTAGTTTAGGAAACATAAGTCTTGTTACAAGTGGTATTCCATTTTTGTTTTTGATTTGTTGTTTTGTGGGTACAAATACTTGGATTGCATAATTTATTGTGTATTGAAGCATTGTGGAAATCTTCTGTATAGTGCTTGGTGTAAAATTGGGGATGAAATTGAATCCTTTGACATACACTATATTACCATAGACCAGCGTTTCTCAACGGGGGCGGTACCGCCCCCCAGGGGCGTTTGGACAGTGTTGGGGGGGCGGTGTGAACGAGACAGCAGAGAGGGGGGCGCTCAGGCACAAATGGGGGCGTTACTCAGAGGTACTCAACAGGCGGCTTGCGCAAAAATCTTTTCAGCTCTTCTCCTTAGCCTATGTCTTCGTCTTGCTCGGATTACTGCTGCCACTTCACCAGGAGGATATGCCAGGAGAGCCGCTTCCTAAGTTACACATGCTTTTAATAGGCGGAGAATTTTCAGCGCAAAATAGAGGCGCTTTCACCGGCTTTTTCTGTACATAACGCTGAATACATAATTAGGCACAGTTTATGCTTCCCTCCCAACTATTTATGTGACACTCCCACTTTCCCCTTGTCCATCCCATGAATGCATATGCATGACACGAAAGCGCATTTTGCCATTTTCAATTGCGACAGGCAATCTGCGCTTTCATCTCGGTAGCGTCACGTTCGTACATACCTCGCCATGGTTTTATGCGCACTTTGCGAAACAAATACGCCTGAAGTGGGCGCAAAAGCGTTAGTACATCTGGCCCTGAGAATTTGAATTGTAATGTGATGATCGGGTGCGGATATCTAATCGGAGAAAATCATTGGTGATGGTGAGTTTGTTTTTAACTGCTGATTCGGGTGGCGTTAGAGCTGATCCGCGCATCTCTACTCTGCAATGTGTAATTGGCCGATGGGAATAATAAAGTCATAATAATATAAATATTGATTTTATATTATTTGTCTTTTGCAGTTATTCACCTAGTATATTAATATTAACTTAAGTTCTCTCCCTCGTGTCCGCGAAAATCAGGTCTGCTGACCTGCAACAGAGCAATAGCCAGGTGGTCACCCTACGTTACTCACTGTTATTCATCACAACGCTTAAGCCTCTGACAACTCATACAATGTTCATTTGAATGTAAAATAAAATTATGTCTGTGCAAATTAATGAATTCATATTTAAATGTTGCTAATAACCCACTCTGGCTAGTTACCGGCAAATGATCTCCATAGCAGCGCCCTAAAACAAATGTCAGCGAGCTGTCAGAGTGGTAGAAATGACCGTTTGCTAGGCTATTCAAATTTGAAGCCTAGTATATATTGCCGCTAATTGAGTGCCTGTGAGCGAGCGTCGCTGCTTTTTCATTGGCCATTTAGGTTGAGTTTACGTTATTGTTCACGCGTGATTGGTTCATCTTAAAAAAAATTTGTGTGAGCCTGAATTTGTTTGAATTTCTAAATACATTTGAAATACCTTTCAAACAATCCATGTGTTTTTGCATTTTTTTCCAAACACAATTGTGGAGCGGAGGGGGGGGCGTGGCCGATCAGAATATCGCTCGCCCGGTCCCCAATCGGCCTGATGAGGCGCGCGAGGGATAAAGGCGGCCGGTGACGATGGTTCGAGAGAGAGAGAATTATGGGCATGTCCGTCGTGTGTGTTTGTTTATGTGTTTTGGTTTAAGTTTTCGTTAAATTATCATTTATATTGACAAGCCGGTTCTCGCCTCCTCCTAGCCCATCGTTGAACTATTTTACAACAATATTACTCAACTTGAGGCTTTTACATGTAGTTTAAATACAATAAGAAACTTCTGTTTCAGTTTTTTTTTTTTTTTACCAAAAACTCAGGCTTCAGGTATCAGTGTTGCAATTGTTTGGCTGTAATAGTATTTCTGAAGTGTTTTTTTTGGGGGGCGTTAAGAGGATCATGAAGAGGTCAGGGGGGCGTTTGTTCAAAAAAGGTTGAGAACCACTGCCATAGACTGTCACCTGCCATTGGGCTTTCAGGCTATTCATTAAGTCCAGAATGCTGGAGTTTACACAGCCCAGTCTCATGAACATTTTGGCTATTTCATATGATTTATTTCAAATTAGTTAATTCATGTCCTTAACACGAGGCCTTAAGGACATGCTTATTAATATTATGCTGAGAATACAGTATATATTGAATAAAATTGATTTTTCTTACCCCTTTGCCAAAATGTTTTGTCTCCTTTTAGGCATAAACCTCACAGAAAGTTGTTTAATTTATTCTGACAAAAAAACGAACAAAATCAATCTGCCAATGAGGTAAGAAAAATAAATGTAATTCAAGGTATATTCTATTTAAAGTCTTAATATCCTATGCAAAATTTTGTTCTCGAGTAGGCTTAATTTATCTTCTTTTAAAAATGTTTAGATCCTTACTGGAAAAAAAGACACAAATAGTGATTAAGAAATAGATTTTAGTTTTTAACCTGATGCAAGACAAAGAGAAATTCAGTAAAATTTCATTGATGATTTGACACGTTTTTAAAATTTAGGCTTAGCCAATACTTTGAGAATTTGGTCTTTCCCCATTCAAGTAGATTAGCAGCATGCATGTTGCTAGGAAGTATAGTAAGTAGAGTCTGCATCCAGAGGCATTTCCAGCATTGAAAGACATCCGGGGCTTAGCCCAGACAATTTTATTTTCACACTAGCAACCACTTCTCTGTAGTCCAAAGCTGGTGAGAGGGTATTCTTTGAGTTTTGCTCTGGCTGGGTCTGTTTCTACAGTTCCTAAATCTTCCACTCTAGTACTATCCGCGACTAACTCATTCTCTCTCCTCCCCGAATCATCTGTGATGCAAAAGAACAGATACAGCACATAACTTATTGCAAATCAGCTTCAATCAACTAATTCATCAAGCGCTACATATGTCAAAGTGTAGACCAATACCATTGAAGTAAATATATTGGGAAGAGCAGATCAGTGGGATTGCCCTAAGATCTATCATGATTCTTGAATTTTCATGTACATTACCATAAAGTCATCACAAAACAGTTATATTATAGTGAGTAAAGTGAGGTAAAAAAAATATTGAATATAAATAATTTATATTTTTTGACATAAATAGTCAAAATGATGTATAAGATCCTAAGTTAAAGCAATACATGAATGACTTTAGTCTAAGTTCATTGACACACCATGGCATCGAACTGTATATAATTCTCAATGTTCATCTGTCAAAATCCTTTCATTAGGATCATTAGGAGCATTGGGATAAACAATGTTTCACTTTTAACTTTCTCTAAAGTAAGCTGACTGATTAATTGTTGCCAGTTTCCATGCCTGATTCTGGCACAGCTGCTGCTGCTGCTCCTCAGTCTGTATAGGCGGTGGGCCGGACCTCGAAATTATGAATTTAATACTTACCTCACAGCTGTGTAAGTCTTTTTTTGCTGAGGTCATGTAATAAAATCGTATAAGTACTACAGACATTGTTTCCAACTTTGCTGTTTGCACATTTGACGCAAAATGTCCTTACAAACTCTTACTTTTTTAAACTGGCAAATAAGCAGGAGTACTAATCATAACGTTAGAAAACCTCCCGTTTCCTTGACAACCAATGTAAATAATTAACACAGATGACCAGGAAGCTGCGTTCTTGAAATTACAATTTTGCTGTAAATCATTAAAAATGTAAATTTAGTTCTGTAGTTCAGTAATACTGAGGTAAAAATTAGGTGTTTTATCCATTTAGCCTCAAATGTAAAAAGCCCTGTAACCCCCCTTTCCCAGACAAGTTGGGCAAAGATTGTTCAATGTACAAATGTATGGGTGAACCTGCAAACCACAGAGTACAGTAGCTGAAAAAGCCGTACTGGCATTTAACTTAAATTCTGAAGACGTACAAGATGTGCCGGCTAATGTTGGATTTCATAGAGAATGCTACATGCTCTTCACCAACAAAGAACACATAAGAAGAGCACGTAAGAAGATAGAAAATGCAGCTAACAACAGTGAAGGTTTGTATCAAATGTATAATTTTTATATAAAACGTTTCATTTATATACGTTTAACCCCTTACTAGTCAGCCCCAATTTTGGCAAGTGATGCATTCATGACATCCCCAAAATAAAAAGGTTGCTGCTCAGAAGTCATTCTGAATATACACATAACCAACATATATTTAGAAAGCCAACCCTTGAGAGTTTACATTTCAAGACTCAAAATTAACCAGACTGTTATTAATATTGAGAAATATAAGCTCAAACATAGAAACAAAAACAACAAATATTAAGAATATATTTATAAAATGTATAAAAATATTATGTGAATTTAGGATTGCAACTTATAACCACAACTAAAACATGGGGATTTTTTAAAGACAATCATCCCGCACATCCTATTCAATATTCTGTAATAAAATCAACTAATCGATTATTCGAAAATCGTGACTCATCCCTAATTAATATAGTATTTCAGTGCAAGTGGATGACATGACAAGTAGCAAAAGGCAGTGCAATGTGTAAGTGGGGTCAAATGTTCATAGCAAATTTAAAAATAAAAAAAATAAACCAATGTAGCAGCATCATAAGTGTAAACTACCAGTGTATTTGTGCAAGAGTCAATCAGCTGCCCTTAGGTTATTGGAGGGTGGGGGTGGAAGGAAGAGGCTCTCTATGATTCCCCTATAGAAAGTTAAGAGGATGGATTTGTGGGAGATGAGCCTTCCTCAACTGTGGGAGGAAGTGCAGAGGTTTTTGGACTTTCTTGGCCAGGTTCTGTTGGTGGTGTCGATAGATCAAGATGGGTCATCTGTGATGTGGATACTAAGCAACTCCGTGATCTTGACCTGCTCCAATCATGGTGCTGTTGATGTGATGATTGTCAACGTTCACCTCTGTAGTCATTTGGGTGTGGAGAGATATGATGTTGTCCTGTCCGTGTCTGTGTGTTAGATAAATAACTGAATTATATTCAGATAAATAAACACAGAAAGCACACATTACTAGATCATTTTAAATCACATTTTTCATCTTGACATTTGTATTAAGATGCTAACCATCTTAAACGAGCTTGACAAGACTACTGCAGTTCTGACCACAAATAATTTTGTTAAATAGCTCAAAAACAGCCATCTTAAAATATTTTTCCACCATATTCCATCTTATACCTGTTCTGTTATGTAGGTGAAGCCCAACCACTGACAGATGTAGCTGAACCACTGCCATTCAATGATGAGTGTCTCCAAGGTCCGGATATTCACGACGAAGTATAGCTTGCAGTCTTAAATACAACTTATATGAAAAGCATTAAGATATAGGGGTGTATAATCATTGTAAAACAAATCTTACCTTGACGTTGTCTTGCCGAGACACACCGGTCTCTCCAGGTTGGGTTGTAGACTCATTTGGCTTCAGACTGACGCGAGTCACGCGACGCCGGTTCAACGAATAACGTGATTGGCCAAATCAATTCAACAAGGTAACAACACAAGCGTTGATTGGATCTCACTCCGGCCAACGTTTGTGATCAGCTAGCGAAATTAAATCTATTTTTATACTTTAATGTGCAACAATTGGCATTGGAAACAATCGGTAATCTTTTTGTGAATTATTCATACAGACAAATAAAAAAAATGAGCCAGACAGCTGCTGGGTAACTATCAAATCAAAAACTAAACGAGATAGACGGACTTGGCCCACCGCCTAGTAGCTCATATTTGCTACTCTCTACAAAACCATTTAATCAAATCAAAGTGTATATTTACTACAAACTAATATCACAAAACAAGTCACAAATACATTTTATGTTAATGCTTATTGGTTATCCTTAGAGAAAACAACACCTGATAGACAAGAAAAGTACACTCCGAACGGGACTCAAACTGACGTCTCCGGCGTGAGAGGCGTATGCGTTAACAAGGAGGCTAAAGGCTACAGCCTTTTGCATCAGTCGCTAGTGCACCTCTTGAGGTCAGGAGAGTGAGGTTTACACACTGCACAGCTATCTACCTGCTGTCTCTCGTTACAAGTGCAGTGTGATAAAACTAGTGTTCCTGGCTACCCACTGACTTGCTTCATTTTTGCTGTCTTTCGTGCTAACTGCTGTTAACTCGCCAATAAGTAACGTTAGTTGATGTCAACTCCTCCCCTACCTGCTACATATTCAACAGAGAGGAAGAAATGGAGTAGCCCTTCGGCTACCGACAGCAAAGAAACTTATTCTATAAACTAGATTATTTTTAAGACTATTTTACAGGCTGTATGCAGTATGTGCAAATCCAAAGGACAATGAAATAAGGCAACTTGTGATTACGGGGGTTTACATAGGCTATTGTCCAGTTTTATATTTGTCAGTCAGCATTTCAAAATACATTCGGGGCTACACTCAAAACATTCGGGCTGAAGCCCCGGCAAAATCTGCTGACGCCGCGTCTGGCTGCATCCGCATCTGTAACTGTTGTCTCCTTGTGCAACCGTGATGGCTGTGTCTGTCCATCTCAGACTCGGCCGTCTTGTTCATGTTCCACTCAGTGATGTGACGAGTGACAATGTTTTTTGTGCAAGCCCACCCGTCAAAGAGCGTGGTTTCGTCAATAAAACTGAGAGCAGGGATTCTGGAGTAGAAGTGTCCAAGGCTGCTCTGAATGTCTTTCCACTCTGGGATGTCGCTCAGTAGGGCCCACTCAAGTTTTTCTGTGTTCTCCAATTATTGACTCTTCAATCAGTTCACTAGCTGGACATCTATTGATTGGGGATTGTGATTGGATAGTTTAATCCAGTCATGATTTTATTGGTTTTACAAGCTGTAATCCTTGACTACCTTTAATTTGAATTCTCACGTGACTGATAAAGCTGCATAGGCGATAGAGACATTTTAGGAGAGGGACAATATGGAACAAAACAACGTTTTTTTTCAGAATAAGTTGGGACTCTAGAAAAAGTGCTTAAATACGGGACTGTCCTGGGAAAAACAGGACGTCTGGCCACCCTAACTTTCACTGAATGAAGGATGGTTTTCCTACAAAAGCCATGGCCCCTTTTGGGAAAGAGGATCAACTCTCAGAGGACAGCAAATCACAACTTGTCTGCTTAGGAGCGCAGCATATGGGAATCATCTCACTGTGAATGTCCACTGTCCTCATCCCTCTTGACTCAGAAGGCAATTGAAAGTCACCGATGTCTCCTTAACCCTCTGGGGTCGACGGTTGCGCCGGCACATCCTGCTGGATTTTTTCATCATTACAGGGGAAACAACATAAAGTACTCCGTCATTTTGGGGCATACAGATAAGTGTAAGACATCATTAGAGACTATAAAAGGTCTATTTTAGAGACTATTTTATTTGTGTATACACAATAACAACAAAACCTTTTGTTGGTAAAATAAAGAAAATAAAAAGGGTGAGCTTTTTATACACTTATACACGTATTTGTATAAGTGATTGTTCAAAATGGTCCTTTGGCGTGTGTATCCTGGATGCTTCAACCTTTAGAAATCCCAAAGAAAATGAACACCACAAAAAATATTCACTTTTCATCGATTGCATATACTTGATCATGAGCGATTGAAGCTCTGGCTCGGGAGACTTAATGAGTTCACAGTTATGTTTCAGTTAAAGGAGGTGTGCAGTGAACATTTCATACCATCGAAAGAAACAGTCAATATCTGAATTCATCGGCTGTGCCCATGCTGTTTTTTGAGGAAACTCAGGTTTGTGTGAAAACTTTGTCATTGTCACGCCTCCCTCGGGCTCTGCACCTCCCTCAGCGCTTCGCTCCTCATCACCCGATTTCTAATTCACCGCACCTGCACTCAGTTCACTCACTCATCATTGCCTGCATAAATAACTCCCCTTCACAACAAGCTTATGTCATCCTTCTCATGAGCGTGCATCACAGAAATGTACGGAAGCAAACATTTGTAGTTAAAAAGTATATAAGTATTGTTTCTAAAAATAATCAATCGTTTGGGTTCAGAAGAACTTTATTTGTCAACTAGAATCTTGTAGATTATTTTGATGCACCCTAAATATGCATTTTGGACCATCAAAATCACATTAATAATGTGAGTACATTCACAAAATGAAATCCTAAAAATCTTAAATTCTGTTTTGATGAAAAAAGAAACTCTGATACATCTTGGATGGCCTGAGGGTGAGTAAATTATCAGCAAATTAATTTTTTGTGTGTAAACTATTCCTTTAACCACTGGATTCTTTTGGATTACTCTTATACTGCCTTTTGAGCCTTCAAAATTCTAGTCACCATTCACTTGCATTATGAGGACCAACAGAGCTGAAATATTCTTTTAAAATTCTTTTAAGTGTTTTGCAGAAGAAAGTCACAAACATCTGGGATGGCATGAGGGTGAGTAAATGATGAGAGAATTTTCATTTTTGGATGAACTATCTCTTTAAATGTGAGAGTAAAAATACCCCTGCTAATCACTTGGTGGACACACAACCTTTCTATGTTCATTTCACAACGTCTGATCTAAACTTACCTTTGACATTTCACAAGGCACCCTTGTTGATATGTGGAGGATGCACCTTGTAAACCAGTGTGAATGCCTGCATTCAATATTACATTGATGCATTTATTCATTCCTCTTTCTAAAAATATTGTAAAATAAAATGTTATTGTTTGAGGTTACTCTTTCAAAGCTCAGGAGACTTAATGAGTTCACAGTTATGTTTCAATTAAAGGCGTATTCGGTAACTTTTAGTTTGTGCCATCTTGGACTTACAATGACACCAAGCGGTGTGGATGCAGTATCATTCAACATTAATAGTTTTCCCATTATAGAAATTCACTATTCGCAATCAGCCATGATTAATTTAATCCAAGAGTGAAAGTGTCCAAGAACAAGACAGTTACTGAGATTATGCAAGTAGTATTCAGCTGGTCATGTGATTTGTTTTTTATATAATATATATATGTGTATATAATATATGCAACCCATTGCGACCGCTTTTGAGTAACTCATCAAGGTTCTTAACACACTTTGGTCATGGCTGGGAATATTTTTTGATGCAACTTCTGTCTTTGACCTGATAGGGTGCTTTTTCTTACCATAATTTGTGTCTGGTTTGCTGTTGCCATATGTCTGCGTCTGACCAAAGTGTCTGAAACTCCCAAAGGGCAGCTTGTGTTTACCTCATTAAAAATGAAGGTCAGAGAAACTGCTTGCTTTGACCAGACCAATTTATCCACCTTATGTCCTCTGTCAGTCTCTGCTGTCTGGCTTACTTAAAACAGATCAATTGACCCTCAGACATAAAAGCTGTTTTCCATTTTATAGCCCAGATATTACCAAGTATTTATGCAAGGAGGATAAGAAAAGTTTTGTTCATAATTAATTGTTGTAAATTATGAAAATATTATTTTGGTTCATTTTAGATCCCTCATAGATAACTAGTGAATATTTGGGTAGCTCTTTATTTTACATTACGTTCTATATAATTACATCAACTATTGTAATTACTAGGTACTAACCCAAAACTTAACCCATATTAAGTACATGTAGTTACCTTATGATACATGTAGTTACCCAATGATTCTGAATCAAGTTCTGCGGTATGAATTTTCGCTTGAGTGACCGCCAAGGCAAATTAACCGAGATTCATCCTGTGCTCCAAACATGCCTTCCATCCAAACATGCGCAGCTGTGTTTTGAGCGAGTGTTACACACACAATCTGAAACACGCAAGTGCGTGTGAGTATTAAAGTCATCCCAGTCCCTTCATTTGTGCTTTTGTGAAAGAAAAAGTGCAAATCTCACCCGCTGCCAGAAGTCTCTGAGGTTCTGGTGCAGAGATACAATCAGGCCCATAAATATTGGGACATCGACACAATTCTAATCTTTTTGGCTCTATACACCACCACAATGACCAAGATGTGCTTTAACTGCAGACTTTCAGCTTTAATTTGAGGGTATTTACATCCAAATCAGGTGAACGGTGTAGGAATTACAACAGTTTGTATATGTGCCTCCCACTTTTTAAGGGACCAAAAGTAATGGGACAGATTAACAATCAAACTTTCACTTTTTAATACTTGGTTGTGTGTGATTTGTTACATGGTTGCTAGGTTAATTTCATCTGGTTGCTAGGCAGTTACCAAGGTGATACTCAAAAGGCTCCTTGCTACCCTGAGACAAATTAATGAAACTGTAGGTTGCAACTACGTTCTGGTGAGCAGATATATTATTTGTTACTTGGTTGCTAGGGTAACCCCATCTGGTTGCTAGGCAGTTACCAAGGTGAAACTCAAGAGTAGGAATGAAATGATTAGTCGACGTTATTGAAATTGTCGACAAAAAATGGAGTTGTCATAGTCATTTGATCTCATTTAACATAACATCATATGAAACTCCAATGATGATGTGAGAGAGGAGCACAGCAGCTCGCGCCAAACTGAGGAGAGGAAGAAAACACAAGTCCAGATGCACTTTAAACTTTCCAAACAAAATGTAATGGAATTATAATGGAAAATGCAAAATAAGGAAATACAGAAGCACTGTCATCATGAAAAAAGCAGGAATATGGTATTCCACTTAAGCAAATCCTACATGTCATAGCATCTAAAAAGCAAACAACCTGGCACTATATATTTAATGCATCCTGTATTAAATTTCAAATAATAAGGAAGTGCATCAAAAACAAACTACAAATATAGTTGCGGGTCCATTTCCACTCGGTGGCTTTCAGAAAACAAAGCATGATGGACACAGCAACAACTCTACTTTAATGTAAACTTGGACCCTAAATATACAATGTGTAATAGACATGCCACTATTCAAGTTTGACTAAAACGTCATGTAATTTATTCCACTGCCATGACAACACTATTAAAGCTATCAAGCATCCCTTCAAAATATTCCATTAGCAGTGTCTAAACAATTTTGAAGCAATTTGGGTAAAAGTAAGAGGACGAAAGTCTGTTGTAAGTGCCACACTTCCTGCTGTCAGTTGGTGGCGCTATGACCATAACCCACAGTTGCTACATCCATGTGATGAACCCCCAAGAAAAAACATACAATTATATTTTGATCTAAATCACACCATGCAGGCAGAAGATATGAGACAATTCCTGTTTCTTTATTTTTGCCAATAATTTAGTGAATTGCTATGGCAACACCATTCAATATTTAAAAACCTGTTTGCAAATTAGCATCTGCGATGTCTTGGCATAATGTTGTCTAAATGTGGTGACACTCTCATGAATCACCATTCAGAGTGAGTATCTTATCTATCTATCTATCTATCTATCTATCTATCTATCTATCTATCTATCTATCTATCTATCTATCTATCTATCTATCTATCTATCATCTCAATTTTAACTGTAATTTTAAAGTTTTGCTAACTGATTAATTTAACATGGAGAACTTTTGACATGCTTGACATTTTTCAGTTGCTTAAAAACACATTAATGGCTAAAGTCTGATAACAATGTATTCAGCACAAACTGTGCTACAATAACATGTGAGCAACATGTATGTAAATGTTTGTATTTTTGAGAAAATGTTTTATGCATGGTTTTTGAAAAAACTCAAATTTTAAGTCACTGAAATAAGGCCATATAAAACATACTATACTTTTGAGAACCGGATCTTGTAGCCTAGAGTTTTTGCTACGAAATGATGCAAAATCTATCCTGATCACTCATTCATACAAAGTTTACATATACATTTTTGTAAGACACTTTTAGTGTTAGAAAGGCCATATATGGAGGTGTGAAAGATCATGAATATTGATGTGATTCACAGCTGAGGAGACAAAGACTCCTCCCCTGGGAACAGAGTAAAATGTAATATCTGATATAGGGCATATATACAAAATATAAAAAAAACATTTCAGGATTCTTTGATGAATAGAAAGTACAAAATAACAGAATTTATCTGAAATAGAAAGCTTTTGTAACATTATAAATGTCTTTACTGTCACTTTTGATCAATAAAATGCATCCTTGCCTAATAAAAGTATTAATTTATTTACAAAACAAAATCTTACTGACTCCAGATAATCTTTCTATTCCAGATAAATGCTGTTATTTTTAACTTTATATTCATCAAAGAATCCTGAAAAATTTTTTACACAACTGTTTTCAGCATAGATACTAATGATAAATGTTTCTTGAGCAGCAAACCAGCATATTACACTAAAAAATGCTGGGTTAAAAACAACCCAATTTGGGTTATTTTGGCAACCCAGCGCTGGGTCCATACACCACAGGATGTCCATACACCACAATCTGTAAAACTCCCCACACTGGGGAACACGGTTTAGGGAAATTGACATCTAAGGTGTAGAATGCCTTAAAGCAAACATCTACTGCTGCCAGCAATACGTTTTGACAAATGATTCTCCGTTTATTACAACAAAGGCTTGAAAGCACTGGTTGTTGTCTCCAAGCATCAGGACATATGGAAATTTGGTGGTGTTTTTTGCACGTCACAGGTACTCAGCCATATTGGTTCCAATTTGGAAAGAAAAAAATAAATAAAACATAATATACTGTAACTCTGCATCAATTTAAGAAGAATACAAATCTTGAATGTTTGGTCACTATGCTTAAAGCACTAGTTTCGTTGACGTAGTTAATGTGACTCACAATTACTTTGTATGCTGCACAGCCAGTATACAATGCTGAAATCCAACATGGTGGCTACATCAATAAAATCCTCACTGGTTCTTATGTCATGACAATTGGTCTCAGGAGAGACAAGAACCAATGTTTGAAGTATTGGTATTTCCCCATATTTGATTAGGGCTTGAATTGATAAATTATATATTTTTTTGAGAGCAAATAATCATTTAAAGGAATAGTCCACCCAAAAATACAATTGTCATCATTTAACTCACCCTCACGTTATTCCAAATCTGCATGACTTTGTCATCTTCAGAACATAAATGAAGATATTTGAGCTCAGCTGTTTTTGTCCATGTCATCAAAAGCAACCAAACCAAAACTTTCAAGCTCCAAAAATGACAATTTCACCATGTGGCTCAAATCGTATATCAGAAGTGTTCTGAAGCAATACAATAATTTTATATGATGAACTTAAATATTTGTAAAAGTCATTATTTACTCTCAAATCATGACACTCATTCTAACTTGCATATACAAATACTACAACACTGCCATTAAATCAAACCTAATGTTATGACATCATGACGTCACTGAGTATCAGTGAGGTTTGATGCTAGCAGAGTTTTGTGATGTAATTTTGTATGTGTTATGTGTGTTCGCTGATCGGTGTAGTGATTTGATCACCAAAGCAGATGATCCACATCTTTTATTTGGCACGTTTTACACCGGATGCCATTCCTGATGCAACCTTGCCCATTTATCTGATCTTGAGTGATTTGAGTGTGTATAGTCATCAATTATCAATCTGATCATCATATAAAGTGATAGGATCACTTCAGAACACTTCTGATATATGACCCGAGCCGAGAACTTTTATGATGCCTTTATGTCCTTTTTAAGCTTGAAAATACAAATCATCATTGTCTGTCATTATATAGACATGAACAGCTGAGAACATTCTTCATATGTCTTAATTTATGTTCCAAAATTGAACAAAAGTTTTACAGGTTTGGAATGACAACAGGGAGAATAAAATAATGAATTCTAATTCCTTGTAGAATTGTTCCTTTAAGTGAACACTAAGAAACTTTTGGGTGCTTTAAGCTTTTGGAGTCATTAACTGCAAAATCAGAGCATTGTGTATGTAGAGTGCAATGTTTTTAGAAATGACTGTTAACTTACAGGCTGTATGTCTATGAAGGCCTTCCTGGTTTCTATGAAACTTGGTCTAAACATTTTCTTTCCAATCTTGTAGCCAGACATTGGAAGCACCATATGAAGGACCAATAAAGCGATGTCACTCTGTTTGTCTTTAGAATGAAAACAAACAAAATGTTAACAAATCACTTAAAATGTTAACAAAAAGTATTGTTAAAGGTGCACTCAGTAATTCTAATCCAACACACTTTGTCAAATTCTGCAAATATCTCCTCACAGTCTGCTAGCTGTAAATGGGACAAAAACAAAGTGGATTGGACCAATCTACACAACACTGCTCAAGCCAATCAGCAACAGGAGGTGGTTCTTGCATGTGCACAGGATGAGTGGTGGGGGCAGAGAAAGAGAGGGAAATTCATTAGAAGAGCGATGGCAAATCTGGCTGATGCAAACTTTCTAAGCTCCAAGGAGGACAAATGGCTGAGAAACAGACAAAGAGAAAAAGGTAAGATGAATATAAACCAAAAAAACGAAGGATTGTGATAAGTCGAGGGCTAGGAACTTCATCAACATTGGCGAGGCTTTTCAGTGGTGGAGGGACTCCGAGAAGATTTGGGGGGCAGAGCTTCCAAAATAGCACTGAAGGGAGGGGTGTGTTTGTTTTGACAGTTGAGTTTGAATATCCTCCGTTTTTCTCAGGAATCACCGAGTGCACCTTTAATAAAACCTGACCGCAATGAATCTGTAAGTATGAAATGGTGTTATAAAGGTATAATTGACCCAAAAGGAAAAATACCTGCTGACATGGTGTCTACACCATAAAGCAAATGAAGAGCCTGCTTCTCTCTTCTGGCAACCTGCAGGATCTTATCCTTAAATACAGGAACCCAGATCTCTGAGTTTTGAAGCACAGCCTGAATTCAAAACAGAGAAGTACTGGGATATCTAAAGTACAGAGACAAAAGACAAAAATGGCAAATAAGTTGTATAAGTAAAAAAATATTGAGCCAATGTTTGTTTCAGATTACGTCAAGCACCTTCTTGAAGTACTTCTGGAATTTTAGATGAAGTCCAATAACAGGGATAAGAGAGGTTAGAGTGACGTCATCTTGAAGGACGAGAGTTTCTTGATCAATCTTCTCGGCTGCAAGAAAAAGATATGCAGAACAAAAGATATTTTTATGAAGATGTAATGAAACAAAGCAAGTTGTAGTTACTTGTAAATTAACTTTATATTTATACTAAGATATGTAGTGAAAAAAGGGTTACATTTCGAACCCCACAAACTTGCACTGACACATGACACAATGTTCGTCACTAGTAGCATCCACGGACATCTGGGTGCAGTGAGACGTGGCTCAGGAGGACGTGATATCATATCACATGGACCATATATATATATATATATATATATATTTATATTTAGTGGGATATATATTTTTTATATATATATATATATAAAAAATCAGACATAATGTAAATATTTGTGTCACATGACATGACATCACGTCCTGGTACACATGCATAGAAGATCCGACTGGAACTATTTCTTTAGTTAAAAAAATTTTTTTATGACGTTTATGACCAAACATAATTATGGATTTGTTTCTTACAAAAACGCAGCGATTTGCTTCAGAAGACCTTCATTGAGCAACTGGATCCATATGGATTACCCGCATGCTGCCTAAATGTGACTTTTAGACATTCATAGTGTTTGGACCCATTGACTTGCACTGTGGAGGTGCAAAAAAAGGACCAGCCTGCCTGATATATCTTCATCTGACGAACAAAAGGCTTATGTTAATTTTCAATTTTGGGTGGACTATCCCTTTAAGAAATCAGTGGACTACAAGCCTAGTGCTCCTGTCTTTTCAATGTAAGTTTCAAGATAGTTTAAATAAGGGTAATATTTTGAAGAAAAATACCACAATGTATTATTTATGCCCTAATAATATGTTGGAAAATTAGCAATGTTCCACTGTGACAGCTAGGTTTCACCATTGAGGCATGTTGTCACAGTGACTTTTTTTCCCTCAATTAATTGAATGTTTTAAGTATCTTTAGATTCTGATCTTGCGGATAAAGAAAATATTTGTATATAATTCTATAAAATATATAGTATAATATACTCTATTTAGATTTGGAATGTTTTGACGGTTAGTAAATGACAGAAAAGTTTGGGGTGAACTGTTACTTTAAATGTCATGTTTCTGCCCTTTACTTTTGTTAGTGGTGTGTTACATGAAAATCAGTTAATTATGAACCTATTTGAAATTGCCTATTTACAATGACTACAGCAACCCTGTAAAATATTATAAATTAATACATACCTATAAATGTAGGAATTAACGCCTCAAGATTCTTCTCTGTCAGTTTACTTTTTACATATTCATCCATCTGTAAGAAAATACATACCAGTTAAAAGGCATCTTATCATTATGGCCAAATTTTAATTATATCCCAATTAAAGAGAATGGCATGGCAAATTTGACGTCAAATGAAGCAAACTAGCCTTAATTTATCTATGATCAGGCATTTCTGGCTATTTATAACGTGTTGTCAGGCCTAATGTACTAAATAAAGAACTGAAAATTAGGTAAAAACGCCTCATTGCTCTATAATAATTGTGTAATGAGGGACGATGAATAAAATTTGCAATCAAATGTAAAGCTAAACTAGTTAGAAGCAGGGCGGGACATTTCGACACAAAAAACTACCAAGCATCTTTCAGACAAAATACTACATAGTTAGCTATATTTAGACATGTTTTCCGTTAAACGTACAGCTAAACAGAGCGATAATTCGCTAGAAACAGGGTGGGAAATTTTTTGAAGTACATTTCTGACAGAAAAATCTAGTTAGGGTGAAGTTTATATTTCTATCACATATTAGGTAGATAAATATCCAATATAGTACATACGTTTATAATGAAATAAGTGAAATTAATGGATAAAAAAAAAGCAATTTTAAATATCACTTTTTCGCATCTAGACTCCAGCGTTGAATATTCAAGACGCAGCACGGGTGTCATTCAACTGTGGAGTAAAATTTGTTTCCTCTGCCAACGAAATTAGTCCAACTAAACCCAAAGCATTAGACTTGCCGCCAAGAAGCACACAAACTGAAAGATTATCAGAATAAAGTATGTGAGGGAATCGACATGATGATTTTAGCGTCTTTACATTTAAAGCATTTTAAAATCACTCCTCTTTAGCTCCACTTTTACAGTTCCCACGCACAGGTCACCACATCTGCGGTATTGGTGTGATAGAAATTATTCCAACCAAAACCTGTAAGCTTTAAAAGAACACGCTCCTCGCTGCAGACAATTTCACACATCTCTCTCCATCCCACTTTGATTCGCTATTTTAAAATTTTACACACATATTCCTGTCATGAACACTGAAAACACAGACGGGCGGAGTGATACTATATGTACACTCGAGAGAACCGTTGGAACTTACTTAACATCACGTGCCTGCTCTCTATCCGCAACCCAGTGCTGTTGGGTTACTGGTGAGGAATAGTTGCCAATCCAAGTTGGGTCAAATCAACCCAGCTTTCTTACCCAACAGTCTCAACCCAGCGGTTGGGTAGAAAAAATAACCCAGCATTTTTTAGAGTGTAGAATGATTTCTGAAGGATCATGTGACACTGAAGACTGGAGTACAAATGTGTTTTTATTACCTTACTCGGTTTTTCCTAATTTTGTTAAATTTACTTGTTCATTGAACTGTTGTATATAAACAATATCACACTCGCAATCGTGCTATATGGCCCTACATCAGCACTGTTGTGATTACCTATGGTACCTGTGGCCGAATCACAGCAGTGCTGATGTAGGGCCATATAGCACTCTTGCTTGTGTGATATTAATTAAATATATATATTTGTTTATATATTTTGTTGACTTGCAGTTAAAATGAGGTAGTCTAATTATTCGTTTGGTAAATGTCCTTTGCCCATATCATTATGAAATTAGGTTTTTGATGAAACTTGATGTTAGGTGAAGGATCTAATTTACTGACTAAGTTGATATTTTTTCAAAACACATTAGCCCTCTGGGGTCGACGGACGGATATTTTCACCATTACAGCGGACAACAAAATACTCATTTTGGGGCATACAGATAAGTGTAAGACATCATTACAGACTATAAAGTGTCTACTTTTATTTGCGTAAACTCACAATAACAACAAAATCTTGTGCTTTTGTAAAATAAAGAAAATAAAAAGGGTGAGCTTTCAGCAGTCTCCATGTTCACGAGCATATTTCTGAAACGAGTCACAAAAATGAACTGAAACTCTGCGAATACTTATCACACAAACATGAAACATATGTCTAAAGAAAGTTTAAGATTTCTACTTTTAAATACAACAATTCAAATTTAAAACAAATTTTCTCCTGCAATGTAATCTGTATGAAACAAAGCGATGCACAGTTTTTACTGGTTCATCTAATTATAGCTAATGTGATCACACCCACCAGCAGAGCGCGTCATTCATACGCTAATGTGCTGAGACGATCAAGGGAAATGGTAAACGCCCCCGACAGGGAGGTTTGAAGTAAACAATTCATTCACTTTACTGCTCGTTTGTAACGATACACAGGCGAGGAAAGTCCTGGATAGGAAGGAAGTGTTAACATTTTCCTCAGAAGCCGAGGATACAATTTCGGACGAGTAAGTCATTTAGTTTTCATTAGTTGACATGCTATTTTATATAAACATGTACATATTTTACTAGTGGGGCTGTTTCCAGACTTGCCAGCCAGGATTCAGAGTATTGACTTTTGAAATATGTCCTAATAAGCAAGTTTTAGTTACATTTAAATGTTGTTTCGGCTAAAGCAGGTATTTAAATTGTATGCTGTATGATATAAATATGATATGTAATATGATATAAAAATAATATGAATGTTTAGAATATATTTTATCTAGTGTTTATGCTGCCTCATCATCATCATTTCTTGTGCTTGCAAATATCTGTTCAGGTGTAAATGAGTAAAATGCACTTTAAATATGACCATATTAGAAAATCAGCAATAATTTCTGAAGGATCATGTGACACTGAAGACTGCAGTAATGATGCTGAAAATTCAGCTTTGATCACAAATTGCATTTTACAATATATTCAAATAGAAAACTGTTCTTTTAAATTGTAAAATGAGTTCAAACAATGTTTTTACTGTATTTTGGATCAAATAAATGCAGTCTTGGTGTGCAGAAGAGACTTCTTTTAAATGGTAGTGTAGGTCTATAATTAAGTAAAGTCTTTATGTAAAGAAAATGTACAGTCAGATTACTTCTTTTAACTTAAAACTAGATTCTGATCATTAAGTCTCCTCACATTCATTCTCTTTCTGTCTCTGTCACAGTTGTTTAAAATTACTTTTTTGAGCTGTTTCCATCGCTTTGCAATTGTCCAAGAGAGAAATGGATTACATTGACGTTCGTTTGCTCTTCCTTGTATTCCCGGATATCATCCTCAAATTTTGCCACCTGAATTTCTCAACCCGTATTCAACAACCTGAATACTGAGACCTGAATTTCACAACCTGAAATCCACCACTTCAATAATTAAAACTTACATTTCACAACCTGAATTTTTTTTGGTGAATTCACACACAATATTTTCAAATATTTAAAATTAACTGCAAACTTTCTAATAACATCACAAGTCTTTTTTTTCAAGATCATGAAATCTTTTTCAAATTCAAGTTCTGGTGATATAAAAATGGTGTAATGTCCGTGTGCTATAGTGGAGATGGCGGGAGGGGGAAAATGGAGCGTGGTTGAGGTTAGTGTGTGTAAAGCCAGTGTTGCCATTCCCATTGGTGACCATCACTTCGTCACACCATCTCTCATGCCATTTTTCTTTTGATGTTGGAGCAATTGTATAAGCAAAAGATAGTTTTGCTGTAGTCTGCTGTTTACCCTTCAATCGTTTAGCCTACTTCTGCATGACAAAATCCGGAAGTGTGAAAAGGGTCCATAAAGTTTTGGAGACAACAGCCTCATGTTTTCTGGAAAATGTGAAATAAATGATTCAAATATATTTTACCTTAAGCTATAAGATGCAATTTCTCTTTGCAAAAGTTGCAGTTTGCATTTGTGTTATTGTGCTATGTCTCTGAGCAACTTTTTATTTTGTATTTTTTACAATCATAGCAAGAAAGTTTTACAAATTACTTTTTACAAATCTTTTTTTTTTTTTTTTTACAGGCACAAAAACAGTCTCTTATTTTCTGCCATTACTTTGTTCATCACTCATCCGCTAATTTCTTTCCTCCTTCTCTCTTGTTATTCTCTATCTCTCTCACTCTCTCTTTCTTTCTCTCCCTTTGCGTGTGTCTCGTTCTTTCACTGGCCTATTGAAACACACCACTCTACCCATCTCTCTCACTCAATTTCTCACTCCCCTCTCATTCTCATTCTCCCACACACTGTAGCACACACACCTACAGTCTACCATCCAGGTCTCTGTTGCTAAGCGACAAAGCAAGTACAATGAACTGCTCTTATGATAGTGACATTTGTCCAGTGTAATTTCATCCTCAGAACTGGCTAAATCTTGCCATCAGAGCTGCCACTACATGCTGAAAAATTACAGTCTTCCGCAAATTACGATACGTATCTCTTTACTATGCATGCAATTAGTTTTTTTGAATATTAACTTTTCACCATTTTGTAGCAGCTATTTATCAAAAGACTTTCAGTCAAGAAATTAATTGCTGATAGAGCTGAAGAATACACAGTATAATACAGTTTCCAAGACTGTATGGTTTGTGTTTTTGGTCACATGACCAGTGTGAGCATTTGGCCCTACTGGTTAACACCTTTGATTGGTCCCCAGAGCATCCTAAGCTTTTATTTTAACAAATGAGTGTGATAAAGAGCTCTTACTGAGTATTGATTAATGTTGGCTATTAACTAAGCCAGGAAGAAGATATGTTCTTGTAGCCATTCTGTCTATGCCCTTGTGGCAGCGGGGGCGTGGTCAAGCGCCCGTCCGGGAGAGAAAAGCGGTAAGGGCGCTCACACCTGAGCTAAATTATTTCTAACACCTGTCTCTAATTGCAGTAGCTTGAGGAGAGCGGCATAAAAAGCAGCAGCAGCAGAGCCCAAGGGAGAGCCCGACACAAAGGCCAAGAAGCTATTGTCTTATATTAGTGTGTGAATTAGTGTGGGAGAATTAAAAACAACCTTACCTGAACCCTGTTGCTGTTTCCGTCCCTTCCTCACTGGAAACTTGTTACACTGGTGCCGAAACCCGGGAATTTGCAGGAACAGTGGTCCAAAGCTATGGAACAGAGTCAGCCCCATAGAGTCCTCCCAGCTGGCGGAAGTCCTCCAGTCCTCGCTACGCTCCATCAGGCCCACCAACAGTCTCTGCTTGAGCTCCGACAGGACCAGGATCGTCGGTTCTTTGAGATCATGCGGGCTCAAGCAGAGGACCGGCTTGCCATCCGGAGCCTCCTCAGCCAGGAGGCTGCTCCAGACGCAGCCGCGACCCCGGACACCAGCGCCACACTGCCCCCACCACGCTACAGAAGATGGGGCCGGCAGATGATCCAGAGGCATTCCTGGACCTCTTTGAGCGCACGGCGGAAATTTGGGGTTGGCCACGCGACCAGTGGGCAGCCCGCCTCGTCCCTCTCTTGTCCGGGGAAGCACAACTCGCGGCACAACAACTTCCGGCAACAAGCCTCCTGGCTTATACCGACTTGAGGAGAGCCATCCTGCAACGGGTTGGTCGGACCCCGGAAGAAAGTCGCCAGCTCTTCCGGGCCATGAAACTGGATAAATCCGACCGCCCGTTTGCGTTCGCCCAGCGGCTCCGTGATGCCTGTCGGAGGTGGCTGCTTGCGGGGGACCGCGACGTCGAGGAGCTCGTCGATCAAGTGGTACTGGAGCAGTGCTTGCCCCGGAAAACGGCTAATTCCTCCACCGCCCGGCGTCGCTGGAGGAAGCCGTACGACTCGCGGAGGACCACATGGCGGCGATTCCAAGGGCGGATGAGCCCTCTCTCTCTCTCCCCTTCCCTGTGTCTTCCCTGTTTTTCTCCCTCCCCTCTGCCCTCTCGCTCTGCTCTCTGCCCAGGGTCCGTTCCTGCCCCCGCAGGCGCGGAGGATTCACGAGACCAACTTCCCGGCCGTGGGAGAACCCGCCTACCCCTTCCCGTCCTTCAGCCGCTCTCCTCCTCAGGTGGGAGCCCGCCAGCACGGGTGCGGCCGTGGCGCCTGGGCCGGTCTGCTGGAGGTGCGGAGACCGGACCACTTCGGGATCAGTGTCCGCTGATGGAAATAGGGATGGTGGTGCGGGTCTCCGACTTCCCGCAGGCTGCCCCGATCGGGCTGGATCGTACCGTATTCGGTAAGGATCCAGGGGGTACATACCAAGCATTGTTGGATACCGGCTGTAACCAGACCACCATCCACCAACGCTTGGTTCAACCCGGGCTTTGGGAGCTAAACTGGTGAGGGTGAGGTGTGGGCATGGGGATGTTCACAAGTATCCCATGGTGACTTTGGCGATTAAATTCAGGGAAAAACCATAGTGTGGAGGCAGCGGTTAGTTCCGCCTCACCCATCCGCTAATCTTGGGTACTGATTGGCCGAATTTCAAAGATATTTTAGAGGGTATTTGTGCGGATGGGTCCTGCATAAAGAGGTGTGCGGTGTGCGACGCTTTGGCAGGGAGGCGGAGCCGGGCCGTCCTCGGCTGCTCGGAATGACGAGGGAAGGAGCGAGGTGGCGCCCCTCCTCTCAGGGAATTCCCTGAGGGGACTTCCCTCTAGAGCAGTCGCGGGACGAAACCCTTAAACATGCTCTTGGCCAAGTGAGAGTAATTGATGGTCAACAGCTCCGGCCGGGCGTCGCCATTGCATACCCATATTTTTCGCTTATTAAAGATCGGTTGTACAGAGTGACGCAGGACGCTCAAACAAAGGAGGAAGGGACGGAAACAGCAACAGGGTTCAGGTAAGGTTGTTTTTAATTCTCCCACACTAATTCACACACTAATATAAGACAATAGCTTCTTGGCCTTTGTGTCGGGCTCTCCCTTGGGCTCTGTTGCTGCTGCTTTTTATGCCGCTCTCCTCAAGCTACTGCAATTAGAGACAGGTGTTAGAAATAATTTAGCTCAGGTGTGAGCGCCCTTACCGCTTTTCTCTCCCGGACGGGCGCTTGACCACGCCCCCGCTGCCACAGCCCTCAATTAAAAGGGAGACATAAATCTCAGGATTAGCAATGTGGATTTGCTCACTGTAATGTTTAAAAGCAGATCTTGATTGTCTTAAGGACAAAATATACTTGGCATGCACGCGTTGCTTATTGCTCAGCGTACAGTATGAGTGACGTAATTTTCATCATAATCCAGTCCATGTGGCCTGACCATATTTTCTTGACTTGTTCATGATCTTCTGTGCGCATCATCAGCGCATTGATAAACAGTAAAAAATGTTCATCAGTGCATTAATTAATATTGTGAATTTATTGTGTAGCACTGTATTTGACAAAAAAAAAAACAATGTTGTGGTTTGGAATGTGCTGTGAGGAACTGCAAGCACTTAATTTGATAAAAATTGTGCAATGGTTTGTTGAAAAGTAACTGTTTTGTTTTCATTTGATTCAAGTTCTATGAATTAATTTGATTAGACAATTTTTTATGATAAAATTGTATTAAACTTTAAAATGCAGAATTTGGGAATTTTTTTTTATTGAAAACATGTAATTTGGGAAAAAAAATAAAACAGATTTCAAAGAACAAATCAAAACACAAGTGGTCAAAAGAGACAGTGATGTGTTTTACTCTGTGCTCATGTTTATCTTAACAGCTCAGTAAGCTGAAATATTGAGAGGAATATGTTTGGTTGTGTGTCTATTCTGCTCTGTTGGCTGTTTTATAGATAAGTTGATTCAGATCATGTGAATGCTGTTGTCACTTCTCATTATAATTTGCCCCAACATAGCTTCTATTGAACTAGATTTCACTGTACTTGTTTCAACCAGTGGAGGTCTGGACATGGCAGGGCAGCTTGGGCCTTCTCTTGCTTGGCCTGTAAGGTGTTGTGCTATCTTAAGAATGGATCTGTGTTATCTTATCTCAAAACAGCAGTGGCAGGGCCAGACTCTCCCAGCTGAGAGAGCATTTTCCCCACAATGCACTCTGGCAGTTGCCTGTAGGTCATGTGCTTAGCAGGGCTGTCTAAAAGGGATAGTTCACCCAAAAATGCCTAGTAGATTAGACTGTTAGCACTGGAGACAGCCTGAGGAAGTTGTTCATGTGTACAGTATATAGTGAAAATGAAAATTACCTGATGTAATGAAGTCAGTGCTAAAAGCGGAATGCCTCAGACGATCCCCTCGGCCCAGTTTACACTTCGCAGAGCACAGCTCAATTCACCTCAAAGCACTGACCTATCACACTGCCAGCATGCTCTACTTAGTGTAAACTACCAGGGATATATTCAGATGAACTAAGAGGAAATTAAGAAACAACAGAAGTTTGGTGTGCTGTGTCAGTTCTGGGTTACTGAAGTGCTATTTCATGGGGATTTTAAGTGGAGGTCAGAACAGAGACAGGAACAGTGGGCATTCCCACCCTAAAACCAAATGATTTAAAATGAAGAAATCCTCTGACTCAGAGATGCTTTATCTGAGCTTTTTATTACACTTCTGGATGGCCTTGAGAAAAAATAATTCATTATTTGTGATGCGAGTTGTCAGTTTAATGATACAAAAAGGGGACAGACTTTTTTTCTGAGAAAGAGAAAGAAAGGAAGCAGCAACATTTCAGAGAAGAAAATAATTGCCAGTACAAAAATAAAACAAACGTGGTGGGTCCCCCTCAAGCACTTGCTGCTTAAATATGGGGCAATAGTGGGCATGACCAGCAGCGGAGTGAAGGGTGGATATGGGGGATAGAACACAACTGTCTGTCTGATCCAGTTAGCTTTATTTCACTAATGCATTGTAACAGCAAATCACAACTGCTCATGACAAAATACACAAATATATTATACAGAATATATTATATACAAGTAATGTGCAAATTAATGCCAAGCTTTTAAATAACAACTTTTAATGATGATTTCCACAACTTTAATTCAAAAATAGATGTGCTAAGAGCAGTTAAAATACTCACATCAAGGATGGACTGTTAGTGTAAATTGAGTCCCATTCCACCTCACAACATATCTCTAAACTTTCATCTAATAAATGCATGTTGCGTGAACATTTCTAAGGTTTCATCGTTGATTGAATGCCTGTCCCTCTGTTAGCGTTGTGAAGAAGCCATACAGCCTTGTACACAGGTTATCAACTCGCTCACTGAAGCATTTGCGGGTTTGAAGTTCTCGTCTTATGAGAATGTCAGGTGGTGTTGTGAATATTCCTTTTAATTGGACAAGATTGTACAGTTTCATATATAATTATGGGACACTGATGACACGATGATGCATTGTGTATGGAGATGTCACTTCCTGTTACCTCACAGTTGATTTTAAACTGGGAAGATGAAAGTAGTCCAAAACAAATCTGATAATTAACCACTTATCTATTATCATTAGTGTTTCATGACCTTTAATTGCAATATACTTTTTAGAGCACAGTTGAAAGCTGTATGTCCCTGTCAGTGGTTTTATTCCGTTTTACTTAAGCTTGTCCCTCATATGACAGTCTGTCAGGCTAGTCTCCACCGCTAATCCTCCATCTCCATACCGCTCTTTTCTCACATCCATCAGTGGAGAAAATGCAGCATCAGCATAGATGGCAGTAATGAAAGCTGCTCTGTGCAGTATTCTGCAGTCTGCCTGTCAGTCTGGCCATGGTCCCTCTTGAGGGTCGTCTACTGTTGCACTTTTCTCACTAGGGCGGTGTCGATACAATCAAATATCGAAATATTGTGATACTTTTTCTCACGAGAGATATACTTTCACGGACTTGCTGGGCCTCACTCACTTGGGCCAGACAAAATATAAATGTTCTGCTTAATCGTGATCTTCATTTGAACAATCCCAATGTCAATTCTTAAAATCCTAAAATCGCTCTTTTATTCTTGTGGTGAACAATCGGACCAGATGACATTCCATGAGCCAGTTTATGGCAGAGCCCCTCCCTAACTTTCAAGGCAAAGTAAATTTGCTCCATTTTGATTGGATCATGGCAGGACCAACACAAACAAATGGCAAACACAGCCATCAGATAAGCTGCTCAGACAACTGCCAGACACCCCTCACAAGGCAGGAAAGACCTTCCAACGTGTTGGAAAAGACTTCTCATTGGTCCATGAGTGGTATCTTAGCAACCTTTCAAACCCCCCATTCTAAGGCCAGAGGTGAGAAAGACCATAATATTCTTCAAGACCTTTCGAAGCAGCATTAACTTACCATGTGGCAAAATCTGAAACAAAAAAAGCCACAAAGACAAATCTTTACACACAAACTTTTCTTCCTAACATGGATGCCAACTGCAACACATCCACTCCATGTTTGTTCACAGAACTGTTAATGTAAATTGCAGTTTGTTCAATTAGCACAATAGTTCACACAAACTGAACTATGGTGGTATAAATTAATGCATGCGTAATATTTAATCTTTTAAAATCATGTTTGGTCTCTATATCATAAGAGTATTTTTGAAGAGGTTTGGAAAGGAAAAGGAAAAATGATAAGACTTTGTTCTAACCATGTAATTTAAAATATGGAAATGTTCCACACAGTGAAGGGAGGGTGAGCCACACTGTGTGGGCCCCCTCCGATGACAGCAGCCAATCATTACCCTGAAACAGGAAGGCACCAAACTTAAATCTTCTCCTCATCAGGAAGGTATAAAGCATCCTGACAACAGCCATACCTTTGTTCTGGTCTCACTCTATGAGAGAGAGAGAGAGACTGTTTCAGTAGTGTAGTGGCAAAGAAGTTCAGCACTGAGATCTTTTCACTGCATGCTGAGGGTAAAAGTTTGATTTCCCTCATTCTGTGAAATGTGCACCGAAAGACGAGATCTATGCATCCATTTGTCATTGAGTAATGTCTCGTTTAATACCCTTTCTGTTTTTTACAGTCCATTGTTAATAATAATAATAATAATAATAATAATACAAAAAAAATAATAAAAAATAATAATTTTATTCTGTTTACAGGTAGCCATTCAATCAAGTCCCTTCCGCTGAGCTTAAAGAGACCGTACCGTTTTAGCACTTGTTCTACATATCAATGTAAATTCTTGTAAATACTACAAATTAGGCACGTAAACAACAAAAATGTAACAAAATATGGATTCAATATAATATGTGAAATTTAAAACATCATATTTATTGATGGAATACATAGAGTTTGTACACTTTTAAAAAGATCCAACGTGACCAAAATTATGAAAAAGTAATGATAAAAATAAAATTTGTCCCCTGTATAATTAATAACGTCTAGGTTACGGATGTAACCTCCATTCCCTGATGAAGGGAACGAGACGTTGTGTCAAAGGGAGGGAAATGCATCGGTTTCATTCAGGATTTTTCTGAGGAGCCGACAATGAGGTTCGGCCGCAACAGTGGCTCCGTTCAGCGACGTGGCCGGGAGGACACAACTTCACGTTCCCTCCATCAGTGAACGGAGGTTACATCCGTAATCTAGACATTCCCCATCTGTCGCTCACTTCGACGGTGTGTCTAAGAAGCGACATTAGGTGTCCAATTTAAATCACGCCATGCGCTGAGCCGTGTACGTGTACTGCTGACACAGGAGTGAGCAGGTATTTTACGTGTCAAAGCGACCGGGTTAGTGGGATCTTCTGGGATAAGAGCGCACAGTTTTACCTCAGCGGAGGGAAAGGGTGCTAGGTGCAAGCGGTCCACCCGGTCAGTTTGTCAGTGTGTACCAAGTTCTACCGGCTCGGACCTGTGAAAACACGAGACGAAACCGACTCAACCCTGAGATTGTAAAATCTTGCAAAGGTATTGGGTGTTGCCCAACCCACTGCTCTGCATATGCCTGCTAGGGAGGTGCACCTGGCCAGTGCCCATGAGGGCGCAACACTTCTTGTTGAGTGTGCTCGGACCCACAAGGGGGGGGGGCTACAGCCTGGGTGTGATAGGCCAATGTAATGGGCATCCACTACCCAGTTGGAAAGCCTCTGTTTGGAGACAGCGTTCCCTTTCCGCTGTGCACCAAAGCAGACAAAGAGCTGTTCAGAATGTCTAAAGCTCTGCGTGTGGTCCAAGCAAATTTCTTTGGCTGTTAGAAAGTCTTGTTTTACAGTTGCTAAGTGTGTGGTTAAGGCTGAACGGACTGGCAGTTTGTCCATGGCCCTATAAATTGTTGAGCCAGGTTGCCTTAATACTGACATAAAAGGTAACGCTCATTAAGGCAGCTTGAAGGGGTTTGTGTGTGTCTGACCTTGATTGACCGCACTGGAAAAGACTGTTTAGTTTGGTGGGGAAGAACACTCAGTCATTGGCCATAGATTGACAGCTGAATCTTCTAATGGATACTTTGATTAGAATGCTGAAAAAGCATTTTCAATGTACAGTTTAAATATACCAGTGTTTACCATTAATTGACTAGACTATGGCGGACCGCCACTGTCTCGTAATGAACCGAAAATATTTTTGCACTTCTCACTCTCATAATAACATAAAATAAAAGATTGTGTTTTGCGCTCTCTCTCGTGCACCAGTCAGCTCCTCACCGCTGCTGTAAACTCACGCGCTCACACACACTCGCAGATATCTGCACTGGAGTATTCCTGGATCCATTTGGTTTAGGAGGATGACACATTTTTGAGGTAAGTAACTGTGGCAGCGGGGGCGTGGTCAAGCGGCCGTCCAGGAGAGGAAAGCAGTAAGGGCGCTTACACCTGAGCTAAATCAGTATTAACACCTGTCTCTAATTCCAGTGAGCACGAGGAGAGCAGCATAAAAAGCAGACACAGAGCCTCCAGTCGTGAGAGAGCCCCACAAGCCAACCGGGATCCGTTTCCAAGTGCGTCCAAGCATGGAGAAAGGTCGCCTCATAGAGCCCTCCCAGCTGGCGGAGGTCCTCCAGTCCCTCGCGACGTTACATCAAAGCCACCAGCAATCCCTGCTTGAGCTCCGGCAGGACCAAGATCGCCGGTTTTTCGAGATCATGCGGGCTGAGGCAGAGGACCGGCACGCCATCCGGAGCCTCCTCAGCCAGGAGACCGCGTCGGCCACAACCGCGACCCTGGACACCAGCGCTAAGCTACCCCCGCCCACTTTACAGAAGATGGGGGCAGCAGATGATCCTGAGGCCTTCCTCAATTTATTCGAGCGTACGTCCAAAAATGTCTGTTATTAGCCACTGGCAACAAGTAAATATTAACATTTCACTCGCCAGTGATAGTTTCAAAGCACCGAGTCCCTTTTACTAAATAAAAAGCAGTTGATTAAGAAGCTGGATTCAGCGTCATCTTTCCCTGCATGATATCTCATGCGTGCAGAAAAAAATACTTGTCTCTCATTCAGTTAAACTCCGAGGATCTCAGGGAACCACACCGCATATAAACAAGGTATATAAACACGCAGTGTTAATAACAGGCAGTGAGACAGAGGAGATGCCCTGTTTTAAAGTGAAGAATTTAAGGCAATATTTTACTATTGCAAATATAATTAATAGAATACAATATAATGTAATGTAATACAATACAATGTAATATAATAGCTATACAGGTTTGCTGGGTTACAATCATGTAAATCAATGTAAATTAAAGTTAGCATTACTAGGTTAATTGACATGATGTTACACTGCTTACGGCTTCACTAGTTAGCTATCGTTTTCAGTCTGAGGTAACGTTAAAAGAATAAAAGCTGAAACTGACATCACTAGTTTTACCCTGCTTTTTAGAATGGTTTGAGCACAAAATTGTTAAAGCTACAGCAGATAGTATTTATTAATTGAAAAAAAAAATCTATATAAACATGGTGTCTAGGTTAAATGAGGCCCTGTTAGAAATTAGTTAGCACCACAGACTCTGTTTGTAAACAGCTGTCAAGTAACTCTGGCTGGGGGTGAAGAACATAATGTGTATGGGGAAGAATTGGGGGTGCTGTTTCTCACAATTCAATTTATTTCAAAGTTGCATACTGCAGCTTTAAGAGCACAAAACTGTTTTCAAGAGCACAACACTAGCCTCTTAATTTTGTTCTCAAATTGCACCAGAAGGAAGTATTTAACTTTAAAATGTACAAAATGTTCTTATGGGGGAGCATGCCGCCTGACCCCTCTAGAGGGTCGGAGGTCTGAACCCCATATTCTCACAAAATCCTCTGGGAAACACTGTATACTTTGAATAGTGTTAATATTTTCAGAGCTCTGTTGGTACTCATGTGTGTGTAGGTCAGTCTGAAGTCATGTGACGCACAGCACTGTGCTCAATGAACCCTTATGGAGGAGCTGAAAACCCAGATATGAGTTTCATGGTGTGGGGATTTGGCCTCTATCTGAGGCCTCTGATATAAAGAAGAGCTAACCAGCCCTGACACAAATCTCACCCTGCAAGAGACGGAAACCAATTACTGCATCCAACACACAAACACACACACGTGCACATTTGCTGGAGCCATGCCCTTCAATGAAAATTTTGTTTTTTGTTTCAAGCCATAGCAGTTGCCCTCCAGAATGAATGGGTTGTGGGTATGGAGAGAGAGAGAAATCAGACAAAATTGTAGAAAACACAAATATCCTGAGACGTGTGCTAGTAAATGTTAGTAAATGGAAGATTTTCTTTGAAAGGCTTTGATCTGCTTCATTTGAAGACTTAATTTTCTAGCTAAGGTTTTGATCAAGAGCTACTTTTTATTTTGTATTTTGGTGGTGTTTTACTCATTATAAATACATGCAAAATTCAGAAGTGTTTATTTTGAAGTGTCTTGTCTGAAAAAATAAATTCCCATGTCAGTAACAGATTGGAATGACCTGATTGTTGGTTTATTGCAGGGATAATTTGTGCAGATATTTATTGCTTGCTATTTTAGGTAGTGCTTCCTTAAAGGCACAGTGTATCATTAGCTCTTAATGAGGACCGTACTTTTACTAATACATCAGTAGCCAGTCTAGACCTTCACTTCCCTCTCAGTGACATCAAAAGATAGACACATTGACTGATAGGATTTATTTTAAGGTTTCGAACTTGAGTCTCTTGTCTTTCACCTGTCCTTTCCACCTTGCTCCTGCTCGTATTCCAAGCTGCCATTGCTGCTAGCAGGTAGCATACTGTACATTGGAAAACAGGGTCAGAGTCTCCCGAAGCCCTCTGGTCTCAATTATTCCACACAGATACTCCAGCAGGGATTCACAACATCGACCAAGACAACAGACTTTTATGTTGACAAGTTTGTGCTTATCATCAGGGAACATAATTGAAGCTGGAGAAAACAGAGGTTTGAGTCTTGCCCTTGTGAAACTGTGTCATTCATTGCAGGACTGTTTTTTATCTGAGTGCACTGGGCCTGATAATCATGTATCAATGGGGCGGATATGAATTATGAAGAGAACAGGACTACATGCTGCCTGGCTGCTCTACTAATGCATAGGATGTGTATCCGCTATGTTTGGCACGTGTTTTCAGTGAGATATGAGAGGGCATGCAAGACGGTGCTCCCTGGTTTATGAGCTAGTTTATGAGCTGTAATGAAAATGAATAGGCACTCCTGAGCAGTTGTGTTAAAAGCATTTTACTGAAAATCTGCTTTGTGGATGTCCCCTAGTTTATTCTGTACACCCATCCTATTTAATCCTATTTATGTGAGTGCTTTAAAAGCTAATATAATTTAGATCCTTGTATTGTGTGAAGCTGAAAAGCAGACTGTTTATTTGAGTGAGAAATAAACCAGCACAAATGAAGGTTTGGAGCGATTTGGACCACATGGGGTGGAAAGTGATGTCACTGCTCCCGAATACAAGCTGTTATTTCTAAGGATGGGAAATAGATACAAGTTTAATTTTAATGACACAAATCGAGCACAAACAAACGGCACCAGTTTGGAGCAATCTGGACCACATGGGGTGGAAAGTGATGTCACACTGCCAAAAACCGAACACAGAACCAGCACAAACGTTAATTTTTGTGGCACAAATCAGTACAAACGAATTGTATAGATTTGATAATTATTAATTTTTAAGGATCTTAACATTATAAATAAGCAGCTAAATTTTATGTTTAAGACCCTGATAATTTCAGTCCAATCTTAACTGTTTATATGGCACAGATCATTTTGTGAGCCTGTTATAATAAAATGCAGGATTTTCAAAGGGACCATTATTGAAGGATGTTTTTCTCTCAATGTTTAATTGTTACAGCTATTTTGTTATGTCCCCATATGTCATTAGGGGGAGACATGAACACAGTCACATGTTTGCAATAATGAAATAGGAGGTTTGTGTCAGTTATAATAATATCATTATGTGGTTAAGGAAGGGGATTTGTGCTGTGCTGTGGCTTCATGTTTCCACAGTAGATGTGTTATTTAACTGCCCTGGTGTGAGTGTAAAATTAGACAAGATACCCTTGAATAATAATAATATAAATAGTCTGGCATCACAGAAAGGCATGTCCAACCAGAGGAGTAGATTATGTTGCCTCATACCTGTGTAATCCTTAAATCAAGCCCATGGCATCCCCGTTTATGCTCCTAACCTGAATCAGAGTAGAAGGACGGGTAACACTTCAAGCATTAAAGGACCAGTTCACAAGAAGAAAAAAAGCTTTATATAATTTTGACGTTTTGTTGTTTATGCAGTCATTTATGGCACCACACCATCCTATCCATGAACAATATTCCTCTCAGCCAGATTTTAAGGTTATGTTGAGGGTTAAGGTTACGCTTATGGTTTGTTTAGGCTCTTGAACAACATTCTTATCCATATTTTAACTTTGGTTTCAGGGGTAGAATATTGTCACTAAGGGCAGAATTGTCAACTTGGACAGAAAAAAGTAATTCAGAAAAAATTTAGCACGGATATTCTCCTTCTTTACTTCACCTTGAGGGTGGTCATGTTCTCTTTGCTTTGTTTGGGATCTCAAAGATTCAGCGCAGTACTGTATTTTTCATTGGTGTGGAGATCCTGATTTTTAATGCCATTCTTCCCTAAAAGTAGCTAGGGTATCACTAATGACCAGTAAATCTTACTTTTGTCCTCCAGCTTCCCATAGCCTTTATCTTCCTCTTAATGTCATGGTCGTTAGGACTGCCACATATTTTATACACCTTGTCTATATCACAGTGTTGGTTGGTCTGTTGATAACACCACTTGCTAGTTGCGTGGTTCTGGAAGCCCCATGGGAGCTCAGCCATATAATTTTCCACCTCTTGCTGTGGAGCCATATGGTCAAAAGAGATTTCAGTCCAGACATAGCACAGTTGACAGTGACTTTGTTTTGTTAGTTAGTGTGTGATGCTCTTGCCTGATCTTGCATCTTGCTATTCAGTGCTCGAATTGAGTCAGTGCTCTTGCGGGGTCCCCTTACGCATGTATTATTGTCCTGTGCATGGAGTTACACTGCTGTGGTTAAATAGCCTCTTCAAGGGTGCTCTGATTTTTTTAATGGTTTAAAATCAAATGGCATTGAACTTGTCTAACTATTGTATGTAAATATGCACATTATAGAGCAAAAGGGAATAAAAGATTATAAAGCGCTGAAACTTTCATTGGTGAAAAAAATAAAAACCTGGAATAATTTTGAATGGTGTCACAGTCACATGAAGTCCTCTTTGCAACCTAAACTTCTTCAGAGAGCAGCACAGTGCAGTGAATGAAACAACGCAGGTGTTTCATGATACATTTATAAAAATGTATGTTCTTTTTAATTTTACTTAGTGACTAAAGATGTGGCGATCTTGAACGAGACGCTAAGAGAAAACGGTGAGATTCAGTGCAACGGTCAAAGACGTCCGTCCAGCGCGTGTTAACAGTACATAAAAAAAACAGCGCAGATGCACAGAAAAGCATTTTTGAACAGCACCCTATACTTTAAAAAAACTGACCAAAACCCAATGGTTTGTCAGAACTTGAGTTTGTGTCGGGTTAAGACCCCTATAGCACGTGTAGAAAAAACGAATAGTGATTTTGGTATTCGAATAGTGGCGTCTCTCGAGTGGTTAACCGAATGTCGACAATCTGTGCACATCCCTAATGTTTACTTGACTAAAAACATTACAAACATATCACACGTCCTGAGAAGGGGGTGATTTGTCCACCATAATATGCATTTTTTTGCATCGGTGCTATTGCATAATAAGAAAATGTGCATATAATTGTAAAACCAGTTAATCATGATAATTATGTATTTTTATTTTCTCAAACGGTAATCTAACCTTCAAAAAGTCACACTGCGGCATCTCTACATTGAATATATATATTTACAAATTTTCTGTGCATTAATATGAACTGGTATTATGCATTGTGTAATGTGTTGTAATGAAACATTACGACCCCCCTCCCAAGTTTGTCTAGTCGAGTTCTCAAACTAATAACTCGAGTACTCGTCGAGTACTCAAGGGGCAATTACATGTTCATAATGGTATATATAATAACATGTCTGCTGCATTGCGTCTTGTTGTTCCAATATATCATCTATTCATTATTATAGGCTTTTATAAATTAGTATGTTACAAAATGTACAAAAGATTGCATAATCAAAATATAATGCATCATATTTTGTCATTATGTGAAGATTCGCTGCCCACCTCTGAAAGAATGCGCACAACGCGCATCTGTCTGTTCTTCCTTCAGGTTACCGTAGTAGTCTTAGTAAGCGCGCACCAGTTTTTTTAGTGACTGCCTGAACAGTATATTTTCAAATAACAGGAGATGCCATAACCATTGCGTTTTAATATGCGTGTTAAGTTGAAGTTCAGTTTTGAAGATGCTGCATTGTGTTCCATTTAACTGCCCTCTGTCTAGCTGTTTGAAACACTCGCCTGCTGTACACTGCCACACGTGCCTGGTGTGTATGTGTAAGAGTGTGTGTCCCCAAATGTTCGCTCTTGTGAGGAAAGACGCAATGCTCTGTTTTGTTGTTGCTGTGATTCATGAAGCATTCCATTCAACTCTGAGAGTCTGAATTTCCAACTTTCAACTGAGGAAAGTGCAACAGAATGACTTTGGATATCTAACTTGGAAACTCAAGCAGAAATCTTCATTCATTTTTTTGAGATGCAGGTGTGTGTTTACGTCACGAATGGTCAGGGACAATCGTTCACATTTATTAAATAATATCCTTTAACGAGTCAAAGTTCTTACATTAAATTATAATAAAGCATGTTTAGCAAACATTTTACAGAGACATGTTTTCAAAACACAGTTAATTACACTCTTTGTTTTGATTATTGTAACGATAGCATTGCAGCATTGTATCAGTTTGTTTACCATGAGAAGTCTCTTATAATCAATGTACCCCTCAAATTCACAACGTAATCAATCTCAAAATTAAAAATAAGCTCCCTTTTTGACACGTTTGTGTTTAGTTGTCAGGTAATTGTCACTGGATTTCAAATTAAGTAAAAAGTCACATCATACGTGATCACTATCGATCATCGTATTCATGATCAAAAAACCTGAGTCCTCGAGTACTCGTGCCCATCCCTAGTATTAACTGCGTTCTTATTAATTTACCTCTAGCAAAGGTTTAGTTCTAATTAGGGCTGGGCGATATGGGAAAAAATATTACACAATATTGTTTTTCATATCATTCGATATCAATATTTATCACGATATTCAATCACATTAGCACATTTCAAATTTTTTTGAATTTCCAAAAAAAGACGAGAATACAAAATCCTAAACAGTCTAAATGGTCTTTACAAAACTGTATTGGGGCCCAGACACAGCCAACGCAGTGGTGTCTGAGGGATCTTCTATGAAAATATTACAATATTTTATAGAGCTTATCAATTGAGTGCAGTTGGATATGAATGTTATAAGATGATCTGTTCATTTTGAATCATATTGAAGGTTTCTTTATGTATATATACACACACATATATACACATACATATATGTATATATATACATGTGTGTATATATACTGTGTATGTGTGTATATATATATATATATATATATATATATATATATATATATATATATATATATATATATATATATATATATACACACAGTATATATACATACAGTATATATGTTTGTGTGTGATAACCAAGTAAGTTGACTCATGTTACCATTTGTTTTTTATATCACATATCGCAATATTAGCCTCAATAATCGCAATATGACATTTTCCCCAAATCGTGCAGCCCTAATATACACACACACACACACATATATATATATATATTGGGGGGGTGTAACGATACACTTAGCTCACGATTCGATACGTATCGCGGTACTGGGTTCACGATACAATAAGCATCACGATATTTTGAACAAAATAAAAAAAATGAAACCAATTCAAATAACAAATTTATTTCCAAAGTATTAACAATTTTCAATAACTTTCTTTGTTGTATTTTAACCTTCTGTATGTCAATTAACAATTGACTAGGTGTCACTGAACAATAAAACTGAATTTTAACATGAAATTAGAATTAAGATGAAACCTAAGAGAGAAAGTCTTAAAGCAGTAAAAGTGCAAAAAAAAAAAAAAAAACATTAAAACAAATATTGTTCTGTTCAAGTAAGTTCAACTCAACACAAACTTTTTTGAATTTCCAAAAAAAGAAGAGAATACAAAATCCTAAACCGTCTAAATACATACATACATGTATGGATGTGGATGTATGTATATGTATGTATGTATGTATATGTATGTATGTATGTATGTATGTATGTATATATATATATATGTATATATATATATGATATGATATATATATGATATATGTGTATATATATATATGTATATATATATATATATATATATATATATATATATATATATATATATATATATATATATACACAGTAGCAATATTCGTATGCATGATAAAATAAACAAATGGTAACATGAGTCAACTTGCTTGGTTATCAAGGAAAATGTACAAATAGATTACTGATAATGCTGAAATGTGTATTGCTCAACTCAAACGTACAAACTAGCAACAACAACAACTATAAATGCAGTGTTTTCAAAATTAAATAATAACATCTTTGCAAACTTGTTATTTTCTAAATTTTACACCTAAATAAAATGGAACAATAAATAAGAACATACAAATTTTCATGAAGATAAGATTGTCCAAACAAACAGGGACATTTAAGCAGGATGTAACATGTGCTTTCTATAAACTCATTTGAAAAGGAAACTGGATATAAAACTGTTGTTGCTGTTTTGTGTGTGTGTGTTTTTTTTTTTAAATGACCAACTGGTATTTCCAAATCATCTTTCTAAAAAGTTCTACTTATCGCTGGTACCTCTTGTCCAGTGTGTGGATCATTTTCTGAAATCCCACTTTGCTAACTGTGCATCATGTCTCTTTATATCTCTGTGAAGACTTGTCATATGGCGTGACACTCGCAAACACATCTGTAATTGTGCTTTGTTTTGTTTGGTTACTGGTAGTTTTAGTCAATGAAAACTGTTGACATTTTAGTCATATTTTAGTAACATTTAGTCATATTGATATTTTAGCCATTGAACACTGTAAACAATTTGTCAATCTTGTCTACCAATATATATATATATATATATATATATATATATATATATATATATATATATATATATATATATATATAGATATATATATATACACACACACACATTTTATTGTTGTTGTCATTTTGGTGTTATTTTTCACGTAAGATTGATCTCTTAATGATGATCTCATCAATGATGCAACACGTTGCAAGCTGCAGACAGCGGCGGTGAGAGCTCCCTCTCAGATCGTGTCTCTTCCACGACTGGTTGAAGCGGCTCTCACCGCACAGAGAATAACAGTTTTGGAGTTTGTGTTTATTTACATGGCAAGCTTCCGTATAATATGAACTTGAATTAAGGATAAAATAAAGATATATGATTCACCTGATTTCCACGCTGCGCACTGGAAACTCGCATGACATGACCACACGTGCCACTTCCTAAACTGTGACTGACTGGTCATCTTTTCATTAGCAGTGTAGAAAATGGGCAAACAGCTATCAGTGAGAATGGGCTGTCACGTCCACACATGCACTTATTTATTTAATATAATCGCAGCATATTGCCGTCATATAATCGCACAGGCTGACATTGCGATATGAATTTTCCAACGTAAAAAGTCTAATTTGGATTTTTTATGAATCTGGGACAGATAATAGACAATGTTGCATTGTGTCACTGCAAACATTTAAAAAATATCTAGTTTTATATTCCTAGTATTCTAGTTTTAATGAAACACTAGGAGACCCCCAAGGTTAAATTATTTTGGTTTTATGTGGGATCCCTTAACTCTTATGGGGGGTCCGGTAGCCCCAACCCTCCCATCATTTAGAATACTGGTCCTATTTGATGCTGAATTCTCAGGGGTCTCTTTTGCACACATTTAACCTTTTCTGATGTGGTCAACCTCTGATTCTATTGATATGGTGCAAAGTGCTTGTTTAGGTTGAGATCTGGCAACCAAGAGTTAATGGGAGAAAATATGTATACTGAAAAAAAAGAAAATGGTATCCCCAAACAGTCCTTTTTTAAATTGACAAATTGGTTTGTCAATATAGAACTCAAAAATAGAGGTAGAGAGGCATGTTCTTTGACACCTTCAATTTTGATAAATCATTCTGAAGAATACCCAAAATTAGACAAGCAAAGGCTTGCATTCAAGTACGTAATAAGTACATCATTATTTATTAGGACTCTAACTCACCCTCTGAGGCTTTCTAGCTGTTTTAGTTATTTTACAGGGGTCCCTTTGACTGTGTCGTTGTATTAAATGGTCACCCAGTGATATTGGTTAACTGTACTGATATTAAAATAGCCAATTGGAAACATAGCATGTATGGATTCACAGTTTTTTCAGCTCCCTGGGTGACGCTAAAAATAGCCCTCACTGTGGAGTACAGTTTTCCCAAGTGATGCAAATGGAGGACACAGGAACAGCTGCGCTAAAGCCAAGTCGTGGTAGATCAGCATTGGTCACATGACCTGCTCTCTGCCATTCATTATTACTGAAACTCCCAAGTGAGGCTGTATAACAGTCAACCTGGTTTCAGCTGTCAAAATGTGCAATAATTTCTTTCATTTCCTTCATTCATACTTAATTGCATTTAATAGTTATGTTTGTTTACTTGTGTATAAACAGATGGAATGTTAAATAGAAGGATGGATGTCATTTTACTCTCAATTTACCACTACAAAAATGCCTCCAAAAACTCTAATTAGCTCAGCTCTAATGTGCTCCATGTACACATGCCCTGCCAGACCTGGAACAGAATATTACAATAAACAATGTTGAGGTCAGGAAACAAGGTCAACCCAATTTCAGTCTGTAGACTGCTGGCACAGAGTCTGCTTTAGGCTTCATTTCTGTTTGGATCATGAAAAGCGTCAGATTTTTCCTATGCTGTATAGGTTTTGAAATCACAGATGAAAAAATAGTTGGAGTATCCCATGAAACACTGTTCCACAGCCATTCTTTTCCTCCTCAGGTCGAGCTGCTCAAATGATGTAGAAATTGTTTCTTGTTTACATCGTCTGCTCCGATCTTCCCAGCCCAGTTTGAGACCTTGATTAATAGTTTTACCCACATGAAGTGTCTGCTCACAACGCCACACCTCCCTCAACTTAAACTTTCTGTCACCACTGTCATTCTCGCATGTGGTGCTGGAGAAATTTTATTTTATTGAACTAGTGTGTAGATTCTGTTCTGTAATCAGCTTTAAACATGACATGTTTGCTGCTTAACGTGTTTTTCAAGTATGCTGTGCAATTGCCGGAACAAAAAATTGCCTAATTTTGAATCTTGCATTTCTAGATATATTTGTTTAAAATAACTGCTGTTATGTTTATGTTATGATCACGCAGTGTGTTTTCATGAGCTGAATGGGAGGATAACTACTATTAAAGTGTGACGAGACTCATGCTGCACGTGCAAACCATTCACACATCTTGAGCTGGCATCTATTTGCTTTCAGAACAACACGTGATGCAATGAGGAAAACACCACTATTAATCCTTGAGATTTACAACCCAGCATACAGGTACACCCTCCTTAAATCATGGGCACACCCAAAATTACTTTTAATGATTAAAAGAGAACATAAACCCACATCGTGGGCTTCAAAAAAAAAGATTATATTCAAAATAAATCTGGAAATAAAGTTTTAGGATTTTGCAGGTACGATAACTAAAAAGGCTAAATTGTTTTTCGGCTTGAGATGCGCGAATTGCTTGCACGTGCTGCGCGAGTCTTGTCACACTCTCATTCAGTTGATGAATCCCCCCTCGGGGGGCATCGGCACAGCCATTGACCAGGAGTGGTGGTGGCGTAGTGGGCTAAAGCACATAACTGTTAATCAGATGGTCGCTGGTCGCTGAGCAAGGCACTTAACTCCAGGTTGCTCCGGGGGGATTGTCCTGTTAAAAAGTGCACTGTAAGTTGCTTTGGATAAAAGCGTCTGCCAAATGCATAAATGTAAAATAAAAAATGGCACTCCATGTTAGGGTGTCTGGGTTCTCGGTATTTATAGAAGAGTAGTCATGAAATACCCAGATTACCTACTATATCTGGCAAGATTATGTGTGCATTAACTGGACACTATTTATCCCATAGTGCCACAGGAGCTGCGGAGACATCAGATTCAAAATGCTGAATTAAAAAATTAATTGAGGAGACTCACGAGACAGGCAGCTAATTTCAACTGTAAGTGCTATGTACTGTACATACCAAGAAAGTTTTTCCTTATGACTAAATTGAGTATATTGTTTTCATGGTCACAAGACATATGCCCATGTTCCTGGATGAAGTACAGTATGTCCGGAATGTATACTATTCACCTGCGTACCTAAAGAAATAACTTTTTAGCCTGCGAGAATTTCTTCATGAGGTACATGCTCTACATACACAATTTCGAATGCAGTATAAATATATTGTTTAAAAGTATGACAAAGTATTTGGACACTTTCTGGTTGTCAAAAATGTGTTGGTAATATCTCATTGCCTAGATAGTTACAGATCTTGTGTGGCATTACTGTTCAACACACTCTTAAGATTTACTTTCCAGACCAGGCTGAGCACATGGTGATATCCGATCAGAATGAAACCCGATGCGAGCATACACGCTGTGGTCACAGCATACCGACTACAGTATTTACACCATGTAACGGGTTCAGGCATCTGTGTGATGCTGCATCAGAGGCTTGAGGAGATGAGGATATATTTTGTAGTGTGACATACAGGGAGAGCGCAACTTTGTTGACCTGTACCCACAGCGACTGTGGATTAAAAGAATGTTTCAGGTTCAGTACAAGTTAAGATCAATTGACAGCATTTGTGGAATAATGTTGATTACCACAAAATTAATTTTGACTTGTTCCTATGTTTTTCCTTTTTTTTTTTTTTTTATTTATCCCCAATTTGGAATGCCCAATTCCCAATGCGCTCTATTTCCTTGTGGTGGCATAGTTGCCTCCGCATCTGAGACCATCAATCCACGCATTTTATCATATGGCTTGTTTAGCGCGTTACCACAGAGATGTAGTGTACATGGAGGCTTAACACTATTCCCTGTGGCATACACAGAACTCATCACGGGCCACACCGAGAGCGACAACCACATTATAGCAACCACGAAGAAGTTACCCCATGTGACTCTACACTCACTATTAACAGGGCCAGTTTGGTTGCTTAGGACAGGGGTTTTTTAAACTTTTTAAACCCAAGGGCCCCCAGATATGATGATTCCCATGCAGGGAACCCCCTTGCCTAAAATATAAAGGCAGCTATGTATTTTTGAGTAAATAATTGTATATAATGTAAAGTCATATTACAATAAACTAAATCTGAAATACTGTTTCAATAACAATTTTCTTTTATTATTTGCTAACTCACTATAGCCAAACATAATTCTCACAATTAACAATTTTATGTAGCTTCTGTAGTATCACAGTATTAAGGCACTGCTAGATGAAAAGTTAAACCTGTAGGGCAGCATTTGCATTACAAACATGTGCAAACATTTCAAACCAAAAAACGCCACATTCACTGATTCAAGATATCTTAATGGGATGGATGAGCCTGGTGGCTTCTACACAGTTTGTCAATGCATTGTTTCATTTTAGTGAGAGCCAGGCGCATGTCACTTTTGACCTCCAGATGGGCCCGGTGCTTGGACTGAAGTACTTTCGGTGCTGAAAATCCAGCTTCACACAAGTAGGTTGTGGCAAATGGTAAAAGACACATTATTGCCTTCTCAGACAAAACAGGGTAGTCCTTTCTCACAGACATCCAAAACTCTGACAGAGGAAGGCAGGGGAACCTTGTTTTCAACTCTCCCTCATTTGTCAAATCAATCAGTTGCTCTTGGGCTCCAGATGACTGCCAACCCATGGTGCAAATGGGTTTCTAACAAAGTCCAGGTGGGTGTTGTTCAAATCAGGGAAATATTGTTTAAAATAGCCCTGAAGATGTGACTGGATTATGGGCGTGATGTTGTCAGCAGTGGAGGAGATGCACTCCTGGTTATAGAGAGGAAACATTTCTGTAACTCCCTCTTTCAGTTTGCTTTCCCACAGAGATAATTGTTGTGTGAAGGCGTGCACCTTATCTTGTTTATTCAGTATGTGAACATTGTGCCCTTGCATGCTCTGATTGAGGACACTGAGATGCTGGAAAAAATCTGCCATGTAAGACAACTTCAGTATCCATGAGCCATCTTCAAAACAGTTGTCAAGCTCTGACTTTTCACCAGAGAAAAACTCTCTCAGCTCTTAGCGCAGCGCATACACGCGATTTAACACAGCCCCGCGGGAAAGCCAGCGTACCTCTGAGTGAAGCAGCAAGCTTGCATAATCAGCACCCTTTTCTTTGCAGAGTAAACCGAGTAGTTGTGTTTCAAGGGTTGTGATTTTATGTAGTTCACAGTTTTATCTATATCCCTCAGCACGTGATGCGAATCATTATCAACGTGTTTGTCCACAAGAGCCTCATGGTGAAGCATACAGCGTGTGGCAACATTGTTGGGGGCTTTCTCTTTGATCATGGTCACCACACCACTGCGCTTACCGGTCATAGTGGCAGCACCGTCAGTACACACTCCAACACACTGAGACCAGTCTATTGAATTGACCGTCATTAATTGATCCATCATATTAAATGTGTCCTGCCCTGTGGTTCTGCCTTCAAATGTTCTACAAAAAAGATCCTCAATAAATTTGTCCTGCCCGAGAAAACAAATGTAGACCATAAGCTGTGCTTGATTTGCAATATCAGTACTTTACAGCGCAAAATATTCACTGGCTTGCACTTGTTCTAAAAGCTGTGAAGCAATATCATTGGACATATCACCTATGCATCTGCTCACTGCATTGTCCGACAAAGGACACTGCTTCCGCTCCAAATAACTCCCTGACAATGTCTTTAGTAGCTGGTAATAATAATGCTTCGCTAATCGTGTGCGGCTTCCTAGCATGCGCAATGTGGAGTGATGCCGAATATGATGCCTATAAACTCCTCTAAGAGACCGATGTGTGCTGCCGAAAAGTAATAGTCTGCCAGGCAAAACGCAACTCCTGATGTTTGGATGGTTGGATGGTTTGGATGGTTTCATGCACTCATTGGAGAGAATCTCTTGACAGAAAACACATTGGGGTCTCTTGACTCCCTGCTTTAACATACAGGTAAAACCAAACGCAATGTAAGATTTGTCATATTTTCTATTTTTTGTTTAGCGTTCACCAAGTCAGTTTGACACGAACTGCTTGCAGGAGCACGATTATTCCAAAATCTTTCCATAAAGAGCACGTACTTAGCCGCTAATTGCTCTGTTCACCTTACTATAACAGCAAAGCATAAATAGCATTTTGAAAAAGTATTTTGGGATAAACATGTTACAAGGAACCACTCTTATACATCACGAAACTATATGTAGATTTGGTTATTAACATCTTTAGGTAAAAAAAAAAAAAATTCTGTAAACATCCGTCCGTCCGTCCGTCCGTCCGTCCGTCTGTCTGTCCGTCCGTTGGAGTCACTCATCATGCCTTGGATTCTAACTTGTGACTCCAGGGGTGGTAGTTAGTGTCAATACTCGCTGAGTATTGGCCTCCGTTCCTCCTTTTCTTTAGAAAAAGCAAAAATCGAGGTTACAGTGAGTCATTTACAATGGAAGTGAATGTGGCCAGTTTTTGGAGGGTTAAAAGGCAGAAATGTGAGGCGTATGATTTTATAAAAGCACTAGCATTAATTCTTCTGTTAAAACTTTTTATTATTTGAGCTGTAAAGTTGTTTAAATTGTAATATTTTGTAATTTTAGGGTTTGCTGAAATTATCATCATGGTAACGAAGTTGTAAAATTGGCTATAATTTTACCCCAAAAAGGTTTGTATGTAATTGTATCACTCTAAAAATATGTTTACACACATATTCTTTATCTCTTGTGCTATACCTTTGAAACAGTGAGTATTTTAACCCTATTCACTTCCATTGTAAATACCTCACAGTAGTGTTGTCACGGTACCAAAATTTCAGTCGTTGGTACCAATACCAGTGAAATTTCACGGTACTCGATACCATTTTCGGTACCAAAGCAAAACACAAAAACAGGTTACTAAACAACACTCTTTTAATAACAAAGTCTACAAAACATTAGCAGCAGAACTAAGAACATAAATATGCCATTGAGCAACAATTTAATTTAAATATATTATTTTTTAATTATAACAAAACTGAACAATGTATGCTTAAAGTATTTTTGAACACTTGTATAAGATTTGCTTCAAATTTTTACCAAGTACTAAAAAACAAAACCTAAATAAACAAGCATATAATAGAATGAATAAAAAACAATTTCCAAACGCATGTGCAAAGAAGTGCTCTCTTATTAATAAAGCTGCATTTTGCCATTTTTCTTCATGGTAAGCAATGCATATGGACATATATATAGATATTATGATTAGATAAGTCGAGCAATCGAGTTCTAATCGAGCTGCATTAAGCATCCGCGCTCAAGGGATGAGAGTCGCCGAGGCAGAGTCTCTCTCAGCCGGGTGCAGTTTCAATCTCTCCCCCTTAGATTGGGACATTCGCGCAACTTATAGAAGAGGCACCGACCACACAGAGAAATGCCAGTTTCTGAGTTTATAGTTATTAACATGATCTGCTTCTGTATTATTTGAACTTTAATAAAGCTATAACGCATTCAATTTTACTGCATTTAAGATGCAACGCCGGGATGTTTCCTTTAAAGAGCTCCGCCTCCGCTTATTCCACAACAGTACATGCTTCTGAATGTACTTTTTTTTTTTTTTATAATTCCCAAATACTTTGGGATCTACAAAAAATAAACTGTGAAAGTTTAGAGTGCGTCTGGACTGATCTGTGTAATTCTTCCTCCATTCACGCATCATCCTTACAGTTTATTGTGATTTCATGTTATGTTAAATGAGATCAAAATTCAACAACGAACATTTTTCTCGTCAATTTTTGTAAAATTTGACTATGTCGATAATGTCGACTAAACGTTTCAACCCTAATGCAAAAGATAATATGCTTTTAACACTAGAACTACCACGGCGGTCATTTTGACCGTTTTAAAATTTTGCAATGTAATAACTTTGTTGAAATAAAACCCATATAACCATATGACCATGACTTTTCTTAAATGTGTGTATATTTTATTCTAACATTGTTATTTGATTACAATTTCAAAACAGTTCTGAGTTCTGAGTGTTTCTACCTTGAATGGCCATAACGGTAATTTTGACCATAAAGGAACGTAAAGGAACAAAGGGCGCTGTTCACCACAGAGGTGTTGAGAAGTGACAACAGTCTATCAGTGCAAAAGAAGGAAAGCACTGTTCACACAGCTGTTGCCATCACAAGTGGCCAAAAGGCTGAACCAGAGACAGTCACATACTACAACAGAACCAAGTTCGGAGTAGATGTGCAAGATCAAATGGCGAGGAAATACTATGTGAAAGCATCCACACGTAGATTATCCTTGACCTGGCTGCGATAAATGCTTCCATCATGTTCAAGAAATCCACAAATGAGAGAATGTCATGGAGGAACTTCATAATGCGACTGGTAAATGAACTTCGCTACGGCCAAATGAGAGCAAAAGCCACACAGCTGACGGTGCAAGGATCCAGGAGCAGCTGCAGACGGAGAGGGGAAGGCAGTGCCAAGTGTGGATATTTGTTTCTGCAAGAAAAACAAAACTAAGGACACTTGTGACATGTCAAAAGGTAGTGTGTGGGAGCTCCACATGGAAGGTAGAAAGTACCTGTGTTGACTCTGAGTAATCGATCCACAAGCGTCAGTGAATGATGTGTGGGGTTTGCCCCCAAAACAACCAGATGCCTTGTTCAAGTGAGCCCACTTTTAGGAGAAATCGTTCATAATGATTTTACAGCATAATATTTTCATTATAGTTTTACAGCATGATATTTTTGCTCACTGTAAAACAAATATTGCTTTCTAAATCAGTTCGTTTTCCCACAGTTTAGCGAATGTTCATATACTTTATTAACCGTTTTGGCCATATTGTGTTGGGTCTATATTTGTTTCATACATGTCTAAGGTTTTTACTATGCATTGAAATACACATTGGTGATGTTTTTATAAGCTATTGTATTGATTTGTTTTTATTTTACAAAGAAAATAATAGAATATAAATAATCAAATTTGTATCTGTAATTACTACAATAGCAAGTTCTGTGGTTGTCGATGAACTAATACATTTTCACATTCATTAGAATGAAACTTTTGTGTCCTGGTGTTTATTATTAATATAACAGATTCATTCATTCATGGATTTTGATTCCAGTGGTGGCTGCATAGGATTGTTTCTGATTCGTGTTGTCCAAACATTTCCAATAAGTCCAAAAGTCAACATGTTTTGAAAAAAGATAGATGTAATAATTTCCAAAATTCACAACATGTTTTTATCTAAAGAAATATTCTGCCTCAATCCATGTTTGTTGGCTTTTAGACTTTCAAAACCATTTTCACTGTGGTGAAAAAACTTGCTGGACACAAAGCGAGGCATGCACCTTCCGGGCAGTCTAGCAGCTAATATATATATATATATATATATCGATATATATATATATATATATATATATATATATATATCGATATATATATATATATATATATATATATTTGTATAGGCTAGCACTATTATATATTACAAAAAATATTGTATTATGTAGGCCTATCTGCGTTCGCTTGGTGCTCCGTGCTCCATTTAATCCATATTATTCTATTTTATTTAAATTGAGGATTTTGTTTGAGGATTTTTTTTTTTTTTAGGGTGATAACGTCATAAAATATGATGACAGACATTTGAAGCTTCATTCTAAAACCTCAATAGAAGTTTCGAATGTAAATATGACATGAAAAAAATGACATTTGGTACAGTCTAGTATGAACGGTCAGAATGACCGCTATGGCCATTCTAGTAGTTATAGAATTCCGGTAGTTCTAGTGTTAAACTCACCTGCTTTAGTTGCTTGAATAAAATCCGGGTGTCTGTCTTTCATGTGCTTTAAGTTTGATGTGTTTTCCTCCTTTTGTCAGAAAATTGCGAAAGCAGTGTTTACAAATAGGTTTTTGCTGATCTATGATGTTTCCCTAACCTATGAATTTCCAAACCTGGCTTTTTCCACTTTTCTTTTCGACAAGATTCTGTTGAGACTCTGCAGCAGCAGCTTTGCTTGTCGTCATCTTTTGCTTGTTGTGAGCGTTCGAAAGTTCCCGACTCTGCATGGGTACCGGGTAGACCTCGGTACCCCGGTACCTCCAGAAATCCTGGTATCGTAAATAATTTTTTGTTTGAGTACCGACTTGGTACCGGAGTACCGGTATTTTTGACAACACTACCTCACAGTAACCTCAATTTTTTCTTTTTTTTTTTAAGAAAAGGAGGAACGAGTAGAATTGTTTTTGGAACCAATATTATGCCACAAATGCTATTGATTGAGCTTAACTTGTACTAAACCCGGAACATTCCTTTAAGGGTTAAGTTCCCATAAACAACAGGGAAATCTGATCTGATGAACAACAGGCTCACCTTTTAGAACTAGTTTTCTTGTTCTTATTTGACAGATCTAATTATTGAAACACCAGCTGCCCCCTTAGCAAATCATTATAGATCATAATCCAATTTCAGAAGAAAATCCCTGTGTGGCAGGGCACTGCTTGAATTTCTGGGTCAAGGTATGAATTTGAACAAGGAGTTGGTTTCCTCACCAAGTAATTTTACCTAAAGTTTTAACCAACAAGTACTGCAGATATTGTATAGCATAGGCTAATAAGCATGTTTTAATAAGCATGATTCAACAGATCACTCAGAGAGGTCCCTTGTAAATCAGTTAAAAGTTTTCAATTAAAATATTTAATGGTTTGAAATGGTTCCTTTTCGGTGCACATTTGTACCATAGATCATTTTATGTATAATGATGCCAATAGGATTTATGGCGCCTGTAGGATTTAATCTGGGGTTACCAACAGAAATCTGCCTAGAGGTCAGCACGGGCCTTACAATGAAACCCGAACCCTGACCCTACCCGGCCTGAATTATAGGTCAGATTTTAAGCGCGTCTCAAACCTGCTAACTATCTAATTTCTTCTCCTAGTATAGCTGTATTTTATGTAAGCATATAGGCAACATTCATAACAGTACTGAAACAGTAAACATATACAGTTTTAATAAGGCACAGCAGCCCCATAATACACTAGAGCAGAAGGGAAAAGAATGGCATTGCCTTACCCCATTTATTTGCCAAAACTTCACCTGATGCAGAACAATCAGGAATAATATGAATCAATGCAATAATCCCCTATATGCAGCCTGAACTTGTTCAGATTGTTGAAAATCTTTGACAACTGCTGAAAACCATCTAGATGCAGCCCAAAAAATGAAACCGAGCGTAGGTTTCTCACCATGCGTTTTTGAAAACAGAACAGACGCGCACAATAACACATTAACAAACTCGTCCGTTCACGCGTGTCTGTGAGTGATACAAGATCGGTAGTAGTGATGTGTCGTTCATGAACGATTCGTTCATTTTGAACGAATCTTTAATATGACTCGGGACTACCGAGTTGTCTCAGAGAGTGATTCGTTCATTTTGTGTTGACCGCGCATGCGCGCAACATCGCATAAGGTACATGAAGTCATAAATGATTAGTTCATCTTTCGCGAGTCTTCGGGTTCGGCCGGGTCCGAGTCTTTCGTTCTTCCTGTCAGTCCCATAGAGACTATGCTGTCAGTATCGGAAAGAGAAATGATTAGTTCATCTCTTCGGTTTCGAGTCGTTCGTTCTTCAAGTCAGACTCACAAACCCATAGCACTATGCATTTTGCATATTGTGATTTAAGTTATATGGTTACTCTGTGGCTTTATAGTGTCCTTTTCATTCTTATTTATTTTTTATTTATTTTTATTTAATTCCTTTTGGATAGTTATCCAATTTTTTTAAAGCATTGTTGGCAAAAAATAAACAAACAATAAACATCCAGTCAATATAGTGTGTACAGTGTTGTAATAAGCTATGTTACAAAGGTGTAGGTTTCATAGGTTTATTAAATAACTGCATATTTAAGTTATATACTGTGACTTTTCACAAAACAACTCGTAGACTTTTTAGGTGATTTTTTATGGACTAAAAAACATAGTGAATGGAAAAATGCATGAATACTACATTCTACATTACTACATTCAATGTTATAGAAAAGAATCTTCATGACAGAAATTCACAAATACATATGAAAAAAGATACAATTTGAGACCAGAAACGTAACATGTAACTGTAAAAGTAAAAATCAAATAAAAAAACTAACTACAACATGTTTGTAAGAATGATGTGAATTATGAACTAGGTTAAGTATTTAATAGGGCTGTCACGTGACAAAAGAACGAAGGACTCAGACTCGAAAGATGAACTAATCATTTCTGTCTCTGCATAGTGCTATGGGTTTGTGAGTCTGACTTGGAAGAACGAACGACTCGAACCGAAGAGACGAACTAATCATTTCTCTTTCCGGTACTGACAGCATAGTCTCTATGGGACTGACAGGAAGAACGAAAGACTCGGACCCGGCCGAACCCAAACCCGAAGACTCGAGAGTCGAGACTTGAACTAATCATTTATCTTTCCGGATCCGGACCGGTATGCTGCATGTGCATGCAGTCAGTGAGTGCATTGGCTGCTGTGTCACACCACACGGCCCACACACAGACACTGACGAGTCGACATCGACAACTAAGTATTTCTAACGTTTTGAAGTTCGAACCCGATGACACAAGAGGCGGAGAAAAAGGAGGTGAGGTGAACTAACTGCAATAGCTTAAACTTAAGACCCAATTAATAAATTAACATTTCGGTTTCTTATAAATTGGCTTTGGCTGCATTACCCTATAGTTTATTTTTATTTATTTATTTCAAATTGAATCAACATTTTCGTAAGTAGACTACTTGATGTTTTGGGCTATTTAACATGACATTTAATTATATTCTGCTGAAATGAACGAAATGAACGAAATGACTCGAAAAAAGATTCGTTCATTTTGCTGAACGAGACTCAAAGATCCGAGTCAGTAAAATGATCCGAACTTCCCACCACTAATCGGTAGGCCTGCTTATTTTTTCAAACAGCAGACCTCTAAATCTGCCTAATAAACCTTATATCTAGGGGACATGCTCCCCTGTGAGATTTTTTTGGCACAATATTGGTGAATCTTGTTATATTAAATTAATACTTGTCATTGTCAGGATCATACACAGGGCCTCCACTGTCTTCACTGATCCTGGAAACGTTCATATCGACCAACAGATCAATTTGTGAAAATGAAATATAATAAAAAATGCACACCTGATGAACGTTGCAGTGATTGTGTATAATAAATAGATCTTTCTACACAAAATTATGGCAAAACAATAATTAATTGTATAATTATTTAGGTTAAATTTGTGTAAACATTTCCACCAATGTAAATTATGAATGTTTATAAAGTTATGCACCAATATTGTGAAGTTACAATGACGAGCAGCACTACAGTCACATTTCAGTACCTCGCACAACTCTCTTAAGTAGCCCTTAAAGCTGGTCCTCGTGCGTTCATGTTGGCAACACACGTAAACATAATAATAACAGAAAATGTTCTTAACCGCTTAGCTCAATCATTATTGGCAAATGAGGCCAAGATCAGTTCACAGCCTTTTGCAATACAGTTTTGCAGGGAGTGAAAATTCTAAATGTACCACATAATTAGCCTATTTAATCAATTAATTTACAACTGTCAATTCAGTTCACTAAATCATATCCACATATCAGACTAACCAGAAGTAATGCTATGCAACTGCTATGACCTATAGTCCTTAACACACATTTTTTTTATTGATTACTACTGTTATTTGAACCCAAATTCCATGTGTCCAGCCTTGAGAATCTCCGCATATTTGTTGTAAAAGTAGTTACAATCACCTCTCTATTGAAATCAGAAATTAACCACCAATGACAGCATCATGATCTTTCCTTTCTTAAAAAAGGCCTTTTAAGTCATATATTATGCAGCCTTTGGACAACAATTCCCTTTAATTCTGAAATTAATATTAGCCATTTTATTTGAATATTCTTTTGGCCTTTTTCTTTTCTCCCTTCTGTTAAAGTAGATAAAAATAAAACTAGATAACAAACTTGAACTGAAAATCAGGAAAATCAAAGACAAAGAGGATTGGTACTTCATACATTTTAGGCTAAGTATAATAAACAAATATAATTTATTTACACAACTTTTGCTGGTGTGAACTTTGCAACAGAGTGATAAAGAGCTCAAGTTCAAACACTCAATGATTTGAAGGAAGAGCCGACGCACAGATCAGAGATGAAGGGGGCTCAATTAAAACAGTGTTGGAGCGATTCTCAATAAATGAACATTAATGTTTTCTGCACACACCGTGATAGTGTGTTAAAGTACAACATGACAACAAGCACTGTTGATCTTCTTGTTTCATTCAGCTGATATCACACTATATATGAAAAATTCCAAAGATCCAAAATATCCCACGATCCACAGCGTGAAGTGTTAATGAACTCAAATATATAAATTATGTATCATAAGTATCTTAAGATAGAAGTTACTACTAACAGTATTTCCTTAACAGTAATTAAACAATTCCCAAATTCTAACTAAACATAGCCTAAATGTATTTAAATACACTGAACTAAGAATATTTTAAGAGTAAAATGACAATACTTGCATTTCTTTAGTGTATTAATTTAAAATATATTTAAATAATAGGCTGCATGCACATAAAATTTGGAGTCCTCCACATGCGTCTTGCGATATTAACTAGATGTTGACTGATATGGGTTTTTTAATGGCTGATGCCGATATCCAGAGAGCAAGGTGGCCGATAGGCCAATTCAAAGCATATATATCACTCAATTTAATATAGTAAATAACATAAACATAAAATTAGTAAAATAAAGCTATTATTTAGCACTATATTTACTCAGTTTCTCACAAAACTTTGTAAATTTGAATCTAAAAAAATTATATTGTATTTTAAATGGTAGATAGCTGTGATTTCTGTTTAGCCATCAAATTTTAGTAATTTATTTGCACATGAATAAATTGTTAATATATTAGGAAGAAGGAAATAAAAGTACACACACTAGTCCAGCAACCAGGATGGAGTCCACATTAGTAATTTCATTTTCTCAAAAAACAAATACAGAATCAAACCAATTGCACATACAGTCCATAGTGAATTCAACATTTAATCATAGCACATGTGAAGCGCTTTTACCTTGAAGTTGCAGCAGAGACGGGCCATTTCTATTAAAATGAATGGGAGAAATTAGAACGCCCAACTGCAGCCAACGGTCAACGGATCTAGATAGGAAGTCCCGCATTACAGGTAAAGGGCTAATCACCTCATATATTCAGACTTCGCCTGTCAATCAACTCGAGAACACACGTGCATTTTCTTTTTTTTTTGTATTATGAGGTAAAGAATCACCATTTATGTCACCAGTGTTGTCAGATTTTAGTGCTGATTTGAAATATGTTCTTTGATTGTAATCTTGAACAACCGTTTTGGAGATTTCAGTCTTTCCCCATTCAAGTAGATGCACTGTCTTGACTGGAAATAGCACTTTAAAATTATGAGCTCAAACGTGTCCGCTGCAGCTCTGATATGAGTACCATTTAAATGGCACTGTTGTTGCACACTGGTCTATTATTGTAGTAACACGATGCATGTAACAAGAAAACGAACTGTGACTGGTTGTTTACATGTCTCAGTTGCTTCACTTGCAATCAGGTGATTTTCAGCACCCTCAAGAAAAAAAATCGGCCAAACAGGAAAATGTATCGGCTAATGCTAATTATTAAAAAGGCAGAATTTTGGTAAATTTTTATCTCTATATACCATCATTTTGTGAGTGTGAAGATCAAGAAAACATCAGACACAACAACATAACACAATTTACATTCAAGAGATGTAGTGTCTGGAACAGAATGTTAAAAAGTTTTCTCAAATTCCAGATATTGACAGTAAAACACTGGCTTTGACTGCTGTATCAGTTTATGGGCTATGTGGTAACCTTTACTCAGTATGCTTGGCCCGGTGGTCTTCTAAGCTGCCTGTAGCCATATGGTTGTCTCTGGATCTCCTGTGGTGCCAGTCTCCTCAAAAACCTACATTCCCCTTTCAAATGTATTGTCTGTACTGTCACACCTTAAAAACAGATTGATTTACATGTTTTGCTTAAGTCTGTCCTGGGAAAATGCTGCTTACATCCCTTTCTTATAATTCAGTTTGTGGTTTCAATCAGTAAGCAGAATTTTTGCTAACATAATTTTTAGAAGAGTTAAAGCAGGACTACAGTGAGAGAGCAAATAATTTACTGCTCAGTGATTTTAATTTTTCCAGCATTTTGCTGTTATATCTTTGATGCATGTGTGTTTTGTTGTTCCCTCTTGTTGACAGAAGAGTTTGTGTCTTGAGACTCTCATTAGTTTTTCTCTCATCTGAAGCAAATATCTTTCCATCACAGTCTAGCATCCTCTGTATTTGGAGTTATACAGTATATGTGCCACAAATCTGCATGTGCAAAATTATATTTTGGGTGCACAAGATTATATTTTTAGCGCACAAAAATGTTCTGCATGCGAGATGATATTTTGAGCACACACAAATTTATTTTGCATGCGCATGAAGATATTTCGAGTGCACAAAAATGTTCTTCAGGTGCAAGATGGTATTTTGAGCTCACAAAAATGTATTTTGCATGCGCATGAGGATATTTGGAGTGCACAAAAATATTGTTCTGGCGCAAAATGATATTTTGAGCACACAAAAGTTATTTTGAATGCACTTTGTACTCAGTTTTGTAAAGCAATGTATCTTCTTTCAAAGAATAATTCATTTTGAGCAAATTAACATTTGTGCTTAAATAAAGTTTGAATATGTACTTATGTCAACATTTGAACAGAATTATGACATTTATGTTACTCCATTGTTTTTGCATGTGTAAGATTTCACACGTTCTCACTCCTTGTACATGCTCTACGTGTGCTTAGTACTTTAGACTGCTCTCTTGTTTTACCACCCTTATTCCATCTTGTCCCACCTCTTATGTCAGGATTGATTATTACGAGCTGCTTAACAAAAGGTGATTGGACATTGGACATTAACATCTCAGTGTTAATGTAGCAAAAGATCCTACAGGCACAATGCTCTAAGTTCAATAAATGTATATACTGTATACTATAGTTATCATAATAAGAGATATTTACCCTGTGCTTTATAGACATACCAGAAATACTCTAAGGCTGTACTTACTGTAATGTAATTTTTTCAAAAGATAGGCTGGGACGAAATATTGACATTTTGTCAAAAGACCAAAACTGGGACTAAAACGAAAAAATTTAAAAATGAACACAGTAGTTGATAATTCAAGTGAATCAGTGTATCAGTTTCATTTGAACCATCTTTGCCTTGCTTCTCTCCCTCTTCCTCAGTGTTCCAGCTTCATGTGTGTGATAAAAAGAGAGAGAGAGATAATTCATCCTCAGGCAACTGATTGTGAGAAAAAGGCAAAACTCAGAAAACACTTAAATGTACGCAATAAATATGCGTACATTTGCTTGCATCTTACCCGAGTTTCAGTAAACTTGTTTACATTTAGCTGATCTGTTCGCCACTGAAGTTCGTTTGAGGTACAGTATATTGTTTGATATGGATAAACATAACTCTCTCAGGCTTTAAAGAAACAGCAAAAGTTCCAGAATTTAAATAAAAAACTAAAATAGGTTCCAAGGCACACTTAAGTTGTTAGAAAAAAACTAATCGGTTACTAACGTAACCTCGGTTCTCTCTAGATGAGGGAACGAGTATTGCGTACGCTAGCTTACGCTACGGGAAAGATTCATCTTTTCTGAGATATTGAAGCCAAAAAATTATCCTTAATTTTGTATCCAATGTCAATGCAGTGAGGCAACTGCAGACCTTGAGCGGGCTAGCTAGCGAGCTCATTGGTTGCTCTGCGGCAACTGCTGCAGCCTATAGACGAGCTTGGGCGAACTCGCATCCAATGAGAGGCGTCCGCGCGCTCACTGCATCAAAGCCCGCCAAAAAGGGCGTGACTAGAGTGCATATAAGCGTAGCTCGTAGGCTGGAACCCTGGTTTTCATTGAATGAAGCGAAAAATCGCTCGTGGTGCGAGCACGGCCGGTTACGCAATACTCGTTCCCTCATCTAGAGAGAACCGAGGTTACGTTAGTAACCGATTCGTTCTCTTACGAGAGGTTCTCTCGTATTGCGTAAGCTAGCTTACGCTACGGGAACCCTTTGTCAACGCCGTGCGCACCAAGCATCCACTGCATGAGCCCCAGGGAATTAAGGGGGACCCGGGGGAGCCCTTGTGAGTGGGGAATTAATATTTGGCCGGCAAGAGTGCGGGCCAGTGTGTGTGTAGTACATAAGCACATAGACAGAGCAGCGGTGCCGGTCTATGTGGACTGTGTCCCATTAATGCAGCTCACCAGGGGAGCTGTAGCGTATTAAACCGCTAGCAGTTTAGCCTGCAGAGCGGGTACTTCCAGATTGTAAAATCTGACAAAGGTGGAGGGGGAAGCCCAGCCCGCTGCCACACATATGTCGTGAATGGAAATCCCGCTGGACCATGCCCACGAGGAGGCCATGCCTCTAGTAGAGTGAGCCTTAATGCCTAGCGGGCATGGTAGGTCTTTTGACGCGTACGCGGCAGCAATAGCATCCACTATCCATCTGTACAGTGTCGGTTTCGAGGCGGCGAGACCTTTGGTGCGCCCTCCGAACGAAACGAAAAGCTGCTCGGAGCTTCTGAAAGATGCGGAGCGCGCAGTATACAATCTCAGAGCTCTGACTGGGCAAAAGAGATTGGCGTCGCGTTCGCTATCAGATGCTGGTAGCGCCGACAAGGAAATGATCTGTGCTCTGAAAGGAGTACCGACCACCTTGGGGACGTAGCCGTGTCTAGGCTTTAAAATGACCTTGGAGTCACTTGGTCCAAACTCAAGACACGCAGCGCTGACAGATAGCGCGTGAAGGTCTCTCACCCGTTTAACTGATGATAGGGCAGTTAGAAAAACGGTTTTAAGTGAGAGGTGTTTCACATCCACGGATTGAAGCGGTTCGAAAGGGGGGCTTTCATAGCTTCGAGAACTATAGAAAGGTCCCAGATAGGAACCGATGGGGGGCGCGGAGGGTTCATCCTTCTAGCTCCCCTGAGGAAGCGGATGACCAGCTCGTTTTTACCCTGTGACTGGCCGTGTAGGGGTTCAGCGAACGCCGTGACGGCCGCCACGTACACTTTGAGCGTGGATGGGGATCTGCCCTTATCCAGCAGCTCTTGTAAAAACACGAGCAGCGGCGACACCCCACATGTCCGTGGGTCCAGGTCTCTGTCGGTGCACCATTTTGAAAACACAGACCATTTTGACGCATAGAGTCTTCTCGTGGAGGGGGCTCTAGCGTGTATGATGGTGTTTATTACTCCTTCTGGCAAAGCGATGGGTAGTCGTTGATCACCCACGCGTGTAGCGCCCAGCGCTCTGAGTGGGGATGCCAGATCGTTCCGCGAGCTTGCGAGAGGAGATCTGCTCTCACTGGGATGGGCCACGGCGCTGTCAGTGACAGCTGCGTAAGCTCCGGGAACCATGTTTGATTCTCCCAGCGCGGGGCTATGAGGAGCACAGAGTGGCGCGTTTCCCTGATCCTCTGCATTACCTGTGGCAATAGCGAGACAGGAGGGAAGGCGTAAAGCAGGCGGTTGGGCCAGTCCTGGGCCAGCGCATCCTCGTTTTTCGAGAAAAATATTGGGCAGTGAGAGTTCTCTTCTGACGCAAAGAGGTCTATCTCTGCTCTGCCGAATATGCGCCATAACGTCTGGACTGTTTGAGCGTGCAGGGACCATTCCCCTGGGGGAATATTGTCTCTGGACAGTCTGTCTGGGCCGTCGTTCAGGTGGCCTGGCACGTGCGTCGCCCTCAGCAAGCGCAGGTGGCACTGGGACCAACTCAGTATGCGTTTCGTCAGATGGAAGAGGTTCCTGGATCTGACACCGCCCTGACGGTTTAGATAGGATACCACAGACCTGTTGTCCGAGCGGACCAGGACGTGGTGACCCTGAATGATCGGGAGGAAGCGCACGAGCGCGTACTCGACCGCTATCATTTCCAGACAATTTATGTGAAGGAGCTTTTCCTGAACTGACCATAGGCCAAAAACCGGAGAGCCCTCGCAGACGGCGCCCCAACCCGTGTTGGACGCGTCTGTCGAGATGACTTTTCGGCGAGATACAGCTCCCATCATCACTCCCCGCTGATACCACTCGGCCACTGTCCAGGGCTGCAGAGCTGAAATACAGGTCTGAGTCACTCTGATTGGCTGGCGGCCTGTGGCCCAAGCCCGGCGAGACGCATGGGTGTTTAGCCAATGCTGAAGCGGGCGCATGCGCAGTAAACCCAGTTGAAGTACTGCTGCGGCTGAGGCCATGTAGCCTAGCACTCTCTGAAATTTCTTCAGAGGTGTGAGGCTGTTCATCTGAAATGACGCGGCTAGTCGCTGCACACGGCGCGCGCGCTGTGTAGATAAGCGAGCCGTCATTGCCACTGAGCCTAGTTCTATTCCAAGGAAGGAAATTGCCTGACTGGGCTGTAGTGAGCTCTTGGTCCAATTGACTGCAAGGCCCAAACTGTTCAGATGACTGAGGAGAACTGTCCTGTGAGACAGAAGCTCCGTATGTGATTGTGCCAAAATCAGCCAATCGTCCAAATAGTTCAGAATTCGCAAACCCTGACTCCGCAGGGGTGCGAGCGCCGCGTCCATGCGCTTCGTGAAAGTACGGGGTGCTAAGGACAGGCCGAACGGAAGGACGGAGGGTTAGAGGGTGAATGGCCAAATCGCTCTGATTGCCGCACACAGCGCGCTGAACAGAATGTGTGAGCGCGCTTACTGTGCTTATGCTGGACTGCTCGCAGACAGCATGGACAGGCTGTTCTGTGAGTGACTTCCCGATTGAGGTGAATGGGGAAAGAGTCACGTCTGTTAAGTGATGCGCAAGCATAGTCACGGGCACGGGACTTACATACAGAGAAGTGTTTGCTGGCCGTGTGACAGAGCGGGCAGAGAATGGGTGCACGCACGTATTCGTGAGCGCATTTATTGACTCTAACACTCGAGTGGTTCGTAACCGCTTTTGAGTGTGCTCTGATGGGGACACGGAACGTGTAATGCTTGTGTGTAGAGGTGAACACTGGATTGTGGGCACATTTTCTACACATAAGGCTGGTCGTGTGACAGAGCGGCCAGAGAATGGGCGCCGCGACGGATTCGTGGGTGCGTTTATTAACCCTAACACTCGAGCAGTTCAGTAACCGCTTTATGTGAGTGTGCCGTGATAGGGCCACAGGATGTGTAATGCTTGTGTGTAGGGGTGAACACTGGATTGTGGGCACATTTTCTACACATAAGACATGTTTGCTCTCTGGTATGGACACGGGATGTGTAATGCTTGTGTGTAGAGGTGAACACTGGGTTGTGGGCACATTTTCTACACATATGGCATGCTTGCTCTTTACCAGATTTATTTGGGTCGCCGTGAAAACGGCGTTTGAGCGCAGGCAAGCGGGCGTTAACACCGGCTTGTTGGCTGCTGAATCTACCACTGTAGTAGCCTGAAGGAAGGGGAATGACAGGGGGGCGAAGCTTTGATGGTGGTCCGGCCGCAGCGGGACTGATCCGTCGTTTTGTCAACAAAGCTAGGAGGACTTCGGTTGTTCAGGTTTCAGCGCAATTCTAGTCCGAGGCCCGCGGGGGGTCGGCGGTCTGCGGCGGCTGTCTGAGCGCGATCGAGGGCGGGCGCCCTGTCGACACTGAGAAGTCTGGCTTTGTTGAGCTGGGCGCTGTGAAGAGGCTCGTGCAGGAGGCTCACGTGGGCGGCCTGCAGAGGAGCTAGCGCGACGAGGCAGAAAGAGATTCATGGCTTGTGTGGCTTTTTGGACCTCTGAAAACCGGTCAATGATACCACTCACCGCGGAGCCGAAGAGACCGGATGGAGAGAGCGGTGCGTTGAACAACGTAGAGCGCTCTGCTTCTCCCATGTTGGCTAGCGTTAGCCACAGATGTCTCTCGGTCACAGTCAGCGCGGCCATGCACTTCCCTATAGCTTGGGCTGCAGCTTTGGTAGCGCGGAGGGCGAGGTCCGTAGCACTCCGTATGTCTGCAACCGCCTCTGGATGCCTGCTTTCCTCATCCCACTCCCGCAGAAGGTCCACTTGGAGGATCTGTAGGATGGCCATAGAGTGCAGAGCAGATGCAGCTTGGCCGGCGGCGGAATAGGCGCGGCCAACACAGGCGGAAGTTGTTCTGCAGGCCTTAGACGGGAGCACTGGTTTAGACCGCCATCTCGCGGAGGGCGGCAAAGGTGTGCTGCTACCGCATCCTCGACCGGAGGGATGGAAGCGTAGCCCTTCTCAGTGGAGCCGTCCACCGAAGCAAGAGAGGTGGAGACGTGGGATCGGACCCTGGCCGAGAAAGGCGCGTTCCATGATTTGGAAAGCTCGGCGTGGAGTTCCGGCAGGAAGGGAGCGGCCCGGGTAGCGGGTGCTGCGCGGCGGCGGCTCTGTAGAAAGCAGCCGTCAAGTCTGTTGGGTGCCTGCTCAAGGGGCGGTGACCACTCGAGGAGGAGGCGTGTGAGCCTGACCACTCCTCGCTGTCCGAAGCCATGATGGAACAGCCCTTATCCTCCGCTTCTTCGTCCGAGATGGCAGCAGAGCAGCCGCTCGGCGGCAACTGCGCGTCCCGGGTGGGCGGGGAGGGTGAAGGCGATGCTCGAGGGATGGGCTCCGGCGAGGCAATCGCTTCTACCACTGTTTCCGGCAGCCTTTGAGAGCAGCGTTTTTTTCTGCGCGGCTGAACGGAAGCCGACGCTGCGGCTTCGGTCCTGAGTGCTTCGAGTCGAGCCCGCAGGGTCGACATCGGCAGCTCCTCGCAGAGATCGCATCCGCCTTCGGCGAGGGCGAGCTCTGCATGCCCCAGTCCCAGGCAGAGAGCGCAGATGATGTGGCGGTCTCTGGTGCTGAGAGGAGCGCGGCATGAGGCGCAAGTGGAGCGAGGCATCTTAAAACAGACGCTCGTACTCTTTTGTGAAGTTCTTTAAGAACTAGCTTGCTTTTAAAAAGGATACATCGCCGGATGGCGTAGCGCGCAGGACGGCTGAAGGTGGCTTCTTCGAGCGCTGTCCACGCTTGCTTGATGCCCCTCGAACGGTGACGCGGCTTCCGGTTAAGTGATGCGAAGAGCTTCGCTGAAGAGATGAAAATCAGGGTTCCAGCCTACGAACTACGCTTATATGCACTCTAGTCACGCCCTTTTTGGCGGCTTTGATGCAGTGAGCACACGGACGCCTCTCATTGGATGCGAGTTCGCCCAAGCTCGTCTATAGGCTGCAGCAGTTGCCGCAGAGCAACCAATGAGCTCGCTAGCTAGCCCACTCAAGGTCTGCAGCTGCCGCACTGCGTTGACAATGGATACAAAATTAAGGATAATTTTTTGGCTTCAATATCTCAGAAAAGATGAATCTTTGAGAGAACCTCTCGTAAGAGAACACCTTTATTGGATGGTCTATTTTATAGTAGAAACAAATTAAAAACTATCATCAATAAAAGAAAGAAATGTGGGGTTGTAAACACAAGCATATCTGCACTATGGTCTTCTTCAGGGTACCTAATTTACACATTTCCTTCTTTTATTGCTGATAATTTTTCAATTGTTTCTACTATGAAATTGCTAATCCAATCAAGGCGGTTTAATCTAATAACTGTTGTGTGACTTGGGACCTATTTTTTGATGATGTTATTTTTCTATTTAGTTTTTTCCCTACCAAAAAGCACCTTCCACTGCATAATTCTTCTTAACTGGAGCTGACCTGTAGGAAAGGAATTTCACTGTTATGCCAGTGTATATGTGCGTGACAAATAAAAGACTTTGAATTTGACTTTGACAGGAGGGTAACATTTTTTGTTTTAGGTGAACTATTCTCTTGAAAGGAAGATTAGTTGTAGTTGAAAAATTCCCTTGTAATTTAAAGCACATTTTGATAAATTATTAGTACTACTGACATTGGCTCTTGCATGGGCATAGTGTGTATCATGTCATATTTTGATCTCTAATACATTTTCATTGTTGCTTTGGATAATCTTTTTGTTATAAAGACATGGATTTATTCTTTACATCACACTAATGTAACATTTCTAATGTAACACAAGATCCCACTGAGATTACGATCAGCGAGAGTGATGTTCAAAAGATTTTTGTGCTCTAGCAGGAATTAGAATATTACCTGCTGTTATTCATGCATCATAGCACAAGTGCATTAGTTCTCTGCCTACTCCACAGTCGATTATGAGCGATTCCTCCAGTGTTGTTTCTAAAAAATCAAGCTGTACTGCTGAGCGCTTGATGGCTGTATTTTCATCTGCCCACCTGACTGTGAAGTGTTGCGTAGCCTTGCTGATGTAACCTCAGAATCCCACGGCGTCTCCCTGAGCCTGTGAATCATAACTGTCCCTACCGTAGCCTACACACCGCCAGCTGTGTTGTTTGTGTCAGGCAGTCTGAGAGATGCTCTTTTTACTGGGCTTTAGAAGCCACCTTTCTTCAGTGCATTCTCTTGGGCCTTTCCCAGCTGTCAGAATTCTTACAGCCAGTTTGATGTCTCTAACGTGATGTAGACCTACTTTAAGCTGGTCAAAGTAGAACTTGAATCAAGCCTGATGAGAAACAGGCAAACAGTGTTATGAATGCAGATTCCAAAATTCTGACATTGTAATCTAGAGTTTTAGAATTCAGAGTGGATTCATCTCTGTATTTATTTATTAGTACATAACTCATAATTAATAATGTTAATGCTTGAAAATCAATTAAGAATTAATAATAACAACAAAAAAGTCAGTGGTGAACAGCTTTAAAAAAAAAAAAAAAATGCTCCAGCATACCTAAAATCATTTCTGCAGAGCTATGTGCCCTCTAGAAGCCTGAGGTCGGCTAAGGAACATCACCTTGTTGTACCAACACAAAAAGGCACCAAAACACTTTCCCAGACTTTCGGCTTCATCATACTACGTTGGTGGAATGACCTTCCCAACTCCAGCCATGAAGCTGACACATTTTCTGTCTTCAAAAAATGTCTAAAAACGCATCTTTTCCATGAGCACTTAACCATTCACTAAAAAAAAAAATGTTTTTTTTAATCTGTTTAGCATTTTAATCTGTTTTGAATACTACTATTCTGATGCTAGTTCTTTGTAATATGGCTCATTTCGTACCACTGTCTTCTTGATTCGCTTATGTTTTCCTCTTGTAAGTTTCTTTGGATAAAAGCGTCTGCCAAATGAATAAATGTAAATGTAAATCGAAGTTCAGTGTACATACATTCAATCTCTGTTTTAATGAATTAACATAAATTTACTGTTAATGTATTACTGTTAATAATAAATTGTAGAGAAGATAAAGATTCACGTTCATTCAAATGTATAAAACTTTTCAGCTGTTACTTTTTTATTCGAAATTAAGTCAAATAATAACACGCTGTGTCAGAAAAGTTTATAAAATACCTCTACACTGGTGACTGCGAGAGTTCAGTTGACTGTCCTTTCCCTCTAGGAAACACGAGCTGTGTGACCATTTACAAAACGCATGCCATTGTGTACAGACTAAGTCTGTTTCTCACAGCCTCATTTTCATCCACGTAACGTTTGCGTCAAAGTTTTGTTGGTTTATTTAGCAAGAATGACAGCCTGACTGCTCATTATCCTGCATATTACAAGACTACCCTGATGAATAAATGAATACATGGACTTGAAAAATTGATTTGAGTTTAATTTTTTTTTTTAGCTTGCTTGTTGAGAACGCGAGTGATTCCAGAATGAGGAAAGATGACTTGCAAGAATCGGATGGCCAGTTGATATCACTTTATCCCCAAATGTGTGGATGTTGTTCAGAAATATTTGACCACTAGATGGCGAAATGGACCAATCAGAATTGATTATTCCAAAGAGCCATATAACACAAATTTATAGTTTTTTTAATTTTTTATATTAATTGACAATACTACCCTTTTTTTATTGTGCCACTTGCATTGCTGTGTGTGTTTTCCAGGAGGCACAGAAGGTGAATAACCCTATGAACAATCAGGCTGATGGAGCACCGAAGACCCTGGGTGATAAAGAAGAAGTCCCACCAGCCAGTGAGGTGGGCTGGATGACATCAGTCAAAGACTGGGCGGGGGTCATGATCTCAGCACAGACCCTTACCGGCAGAGTTCTGGTGAGAGTCCAATGTACAATTACACCACAAACAGCTATTGCAACACCACCAGCTGTCCACAAACTCCCTGACAAGATAATACCTATGTGATTTATGGAAATATGCTTTGTTAAAGGGAAAGTTCATCCAAAAATGTTTAATTCTATAATAATTTACTCATCCTCATTACTTTCTTTCTTCAGTGAAACTCCAAATGAGATGTTAAGTCACCTTTTATGTTCATTGTATGGATTAAAAATGGGGTGTTTATCATCACTGTTGTTAGTGCCAGGACAGTGCTAGACAGGGACAGGTCAATTAACTATGAACAATTGAGTAAGTTTTACACATAATGAAGATCATTTACTTTGGGAACGTTATGCAAATGAGAGCAGTCCTAATTTTATGAACTTCAGCAGATTGTGGACAAAATCTGTTTTGCTTTGTGGTTTTCCACTCTGGTGTAACTGCTATTCTGAAAGCTAAATCTCATACACCAGTAGAGTTGTGACTAATTTATTGTATAGTCTTGAATATTAGTCTCCCATTTCTGCATCTCATCTTTCAGGTAGAGCGACCTCTGTACATGACCAGAATGGGAAACAGGGGCCTCAGTAGACAGGTCTACTCTAGTGTTTCTGACACAGTGCATGACTGATCTGTAATTTACAACAGTGTAGTCAGTACAGCTACAACATGAATGAGGTCTGGACACTGTTGTTTGGACGTGTGGTTGATTACTGATGTGAGTGTTAGCTGAATATCTGCTCAGCTTTCTTGGTTCAGTAAATATCTTAAGTTCCATTCCAGCAAGTAGAGCCACATACTGAAACATGTTTGCTCAAAGCAAAATTAAAAAGTGCATCTTTTATTTTCGACCGATATTAATGAACTGAAGATTGTACTCTTTGCTCCTTGTAAGCGATTGAGTTCTGACTAAACAACTTAAGAGGTTATATGTTCTGTTTGGTGAATTATGGAAACCGATATCCCTTGCTGGAGTTCTAGGATGAGTTCACTTCTACACTGATGCTTAATATAATACACTAATGCACCCCAAACTGAAAATTCTGTCATCTTTTACTCACATCATGTTGTTGCAAACCTGAATATCTTTCTTTTGTGGAAAACAAAAAGGAGATCTTAGACAGCATGTTAGTATCAATCACAATTCACTTTTAATTGCATCTTTTTCGAAACAATGAAAATGAATGGAAACTGAGGCTTTTTGTTTACATGTAATAGTCAAGTTATAGTGGGTTTTCGTGTCATCAAGCTGCTGTCTTTCTCTGTCTGTCCAAGGATACACAACATAATGTGTAATAAAATATTTTAAGTAAGGATGTCAACTGAGGAAGTGCTGGTAATACATGTCTAGTGTCACCTCTGTCTTTCGCTGTTTGCGCACAACTGTGGTCTGATTAAAGTGTGCATGCAACTGTACATGCTGGATGAAGTTGAGCTACAATTGCATTATCTTGGTCTGTTAGTCTGACTTTGCAAATTTGGACTGGTATAATTTCACAGTGTGAACACGCATATTAGACATGCAATGTGAATCGACCAGTGCTAAATTGAAACTGAGCTCTTTTTATCCTGAAATACTGTCCTACATATATATATATCTGCACATTTTCTGTTTAAATGTAAAGTGTGTCATTTGTTATTTTATTCAATATTAGTTTAATGTGCAGAAAGTCATTAATAGGTGGGCTTACCAAAGAGACTTTCTTACCCTCTGTAAAACTTTAGGTTTGTTTGAGCAACTTTCAACTTTTGGCTCAACCAGTGGTGCGAATTTGGGGCAGGATTCCCTGTTTGAGCTGTCTTTGCCTTGACATCACTATTAATTCTGTTGAGATGTCAGCAAAGTTCATTGAAATTTACTTTAGGGGTGTGTGTTCTTTATTTAATCTGCTGCCCTGAACGCTACGGATTGTGACTTATACAATGGCTGGAATGAGTATATATGTGTGTGTTCATGTGTGCAGCTGTTGCCCTTCCCTCCTCCTGAGGTCTAGTGCTGGCCTTTCCTTTAAGAGTATGCTATTTCATTTAAGGTCTGGCCAATCTATCAGGCTCTAGCTGGAGCATAATGTAATTACATGAGTGGGAGTGTTGTGCCATGGCTGTAAATGTGCCGTAAGCATTATCCCCCCAACTGCAGGTCCAGCTGGATTGCTTTATCAAACCCGTAAATCAAAATTTTTCATGGGCCAAGACTCTGCATGCATCCACATGTCTTTATATATATACAGTGGGTACGGAAAGTATTCAGACCCCCTTAAATTTTTCACTCTTTGTTATATTGCAGCCATTTGCTAAAATCATTTAAGTTCATTTTTTTTCCTCATTATTGTACACACAGCACCCCATATTGACAGAAAAACACAGAATTGTTGAAATTTTTGCACATTTATTAAAAAAGAAAAACTGAAATATCACATGGTCCTAAGTATTCAGACCCTTTGTTGAGTATTTAGTAGAAGCACCCTTTTGATCTAATACAGCCATGAGTCTTTTTGGGAAAGATGCAACAAGTTTTTCACAACTTGTTTTTCAACAAGTTGGGTATCCTCTCCAGTTCTGTCAGGTTGGATGGTAAACATTGGTGGACAGCCAATTTCAAGTCTCTCCAGAGATGCTCAATTGGGTTTAAGTCAGGGCTCTGGCTGGGCCATTCAAGAACAGTCACAGAGTTGTTGTGAAGCCACTCCTTCGTTATTTTAGCGGTGTGCTTAGGGTCATTGTCTTGTTGGAAGGTGAACCTTCGGCCCAGTCTGAGGTCCAGAGCACTCTGGAGAAGGTTTTCGTCCAGGATATCCCTGTACTTGGCCGCATTCATCTTTCCCTCGATTGCAACCAGTCGTCCTGTCCCTGCAGCTGAAAAACACCCCCACAGCATGATGCTGCCACCACCATGCTTCACTGTTGAGACTGTATTGGACAGGTGATGAGCAGTGCCTGGTTTTCTCCACACATACCGCTTAGAATTAAGGCCAAAAGTTCTATCTTGGTCTCATCAGACCAGAGAATCTTGTTTATCACCATCTTGGAGTCCTTCAGGTGTTTTTTAGCAAACTCCATGCAGGCTTTCATGTGTCTTGCACTGAGGAGAGGCTTCCGTCGGGCCACTCTGCCATAAAGCCCCGACTGGTGGATGGCTGCAGTGATGGTTGACTTACTACAAGTTTCTCCCATCTCCCGACTGCATCTCTGGAGCTCAGCCACAGTGATCTTTGGGTTCTTCTTTACCTCTCTCACCAAGGCTCTTCTCCCCCGATAGCTCAGTTTGGCCGGACGGCCAGCACTAGGAAGGGTTCTGGTCATCCCAAACGTCTTCCATTTAAGGATTATGGAGGCCACTGTGCTCTTATGAACCTTAAGGGCAGCAGACATTTTTTGTAACCTTGGCCAGATCTGTGCCTTGCCACAATTCTGTCTCTGAGCTCTTCAGGCAGTTCCTTTGACCTCATGATTCTCATTTGCTCTGACATGCACTGTGAGCTGTAAGGTCTTATATAGACAGGTGTGTGGCTTTCCTAATCAAGTCCAATCAGTATAATCAAACACAGCTGGACTCAATTGAAGGTGTAGAACCATCTCAAGGATGATCAGAAGAAATGGACAGCACCTGAGTTAAATATATGAGTGTCACAGCAAAGGGTCTGAATACTTAGGACCATGTGATTTTTCAGTTTTTCTTTTTTAATAAATGTGCAAAAATGTCAACAATTCTTTGTTTTTCTGTCAATATGGGGTGCTGTGTGTACAATAATGAGGAAAAAAAATGAACTTAAATGATTTTAGCAAATGGCTGCAATATAACAAAGAGTGAAAAATTTAAGGGGGTCTGAATACTTTCCGTACCCACTGTATATAATTTACTTTCACTCTTTCTTACTTTATTATCTTTCTTACTCGTTTATTTTTTGTATAATTAATTGCGTGCGATTAACTTGTTAACTCAACAGCCCTAATATACACTGTATATGTATGTGTATATATATTATACAATTATTTTTTAAAGTATTTTTTTACTTGAACCAGATGATTTTTCAGTCAGTTGAAGTCAGTTTCGTTAACAGTTCTTAAAGTCAGTTGCGGATAGAACACTAAAATGCAACATTATTGTTTCCCAAATTATGTGGTTAAGGAGAGCGTTTTTGAAAGTCTCCATTTTCGGTGGATTAAACTGCCATTCTTGTGTGGATGAGACATGTCAAATTCAATGTGTTTCAGGTGTGATGTGGCTTGAACCTACACGGTTGCAGCAAAAATACTTACAAACTCATAAGTTTTGTTGTAGTAAATAGTAGTAGTAATTTTTTTTTGTATTTAGGAGATGGGACTAATTTTTCAAAAGTTATAAATGATGATGGAATCGTTAAGGGGAATTGAAACCAGAATCATTAGGCTAAATTCCCTAAGATTCCTTTACTTATTCAATATCAACAGGTAGTTCTGCTCTTTTTTCTGCTTAATCTATAGCCAAAGGATGTGTCATTGAACAAATATGTTTCAAACTCAGTCGAAAGTGCCAGTTTCACTCTGCTTCTTTTTTAAATGGAGACTCTTAAGCAGTAGACAGAGGCCTCATTATGCCAGAGCTACACACATCCCATGAGTATATTATACATTTCTGCAAGTGAGCAATGCTTTCATCAGCCTCCTCTCTCTCTTATTCTCTCTGCCCCCCAATCTCTCTCTCTCTCTCTCTCTCTCTCTCTCCCCATCTCTCTCTTTCCCATTCTCAAACTAGTGAGACTGGTTCTGTTGTTGGGTTGGGCTGTATACATAAAATAATTATTTTATGATTAATCAAAATATTTTTCAGCCTATTTTTTTGACAATGTTATATATATAGGCTATATATATTTCATATAATTTTGTCCTTGCTCTGAATGGCTTTAAAGGGACTATTGTTAATCAGAGAAATTATAATTTGCATGGAGTGGTGGTGGTGTAGTGGTCTAAAGCACATAACAAATCTGGTAATCAGAAGGTCGCTGGTTCGATCCCCACAGTCACCACCATTGTGTCCTTGAGCAAGGCACTTAACTCCAGGTTGCTCCAGAGGGATTGTCCCTGTAATAAGGGCTCTGTAAGTTGCTTTGGATAAAAGCGTCTGCCAAATGCATAAATGTAAATGTAAATAATTTGGACCAAACAGCCATGATAGTCAGTCTACTTTTAAATGACCAACTCAATAAGATCTACCAATTAAAAAAAACAGTTTCATTTAAAATAAAAAAAATGCTTTTGGGACTACTGCATGTATCCCTACATAGAATTCATCTTCTAATTAATAAAAAAATATATAACAATGTTCAATGTTGATATCATTCAGTTTTAAAACTAAACGCAAAACACCTACAGCACAACAGATTACAATAGCCAGGGCATTTACCTTATTCTGATGACTTGCACTGAATGGAATCAGACAGTTTTGCATAATCCAGGCAGTAGCATCGCAATTTCGCGCTCTTTTCTCAGAAGTCCTTGGAAGGTGCGTATGCGCAAACCTAGTTGCCATGGCAACTGAATAAACAAAACCTCACCTGGTCAATATTTACTCGTCAAGTGCAAGTCAGACAGAAACTAAAAGAAGGAAAGACATTATATTTATTTTTATAAAAATTTAACAAAAGTACATAAAAATTTTGTGCGATCTACCAGCATTGCCTTTGCGATCGACTGGTTGATCTAGAGTGATCTAGAGTGTCCAGTGGAATCAATGTAAAATCTTAAATAGCATAAGATGCACCCTTGAATCTCTAGATGTAGACTTGACATTTTTTAGAATCCTAGCGCACACTCCCTCCTCCAATACCAAGTTTAAATCTTTCTCCCATAATCTCTTGATAGAATTTAAAGCTCCATCCCCCAGACTCTGAATTAGCAGGGAGTAATACACTGACGATTCATGACCTTTTCCGAAAGCAGTAATAACCACTCCCAGAGTATCTGCATCTTTAGGCGGGAGTATGCTACTCCCAAAAATAGTACAGAGCAGGTGGCGCAGCTGTAAATACTTGAACTGAGATCTGGGAATCCCAAAATGCTGAACCATATTTTCAAAGGTTCTCAACACTTCCCTCTCATATATATCACCGAGCATATTAACCTCCCTCACAATCCACTCTGACCAGCAGAAAGGGGACTTATTAATACGTAATTTTGGGTTCAGCCATATGCTCGAGACAACATTTAATTAAATGTTTGATTTAAACACTCTAGACACTTTTGTCCATACCGACTGCAAATGTGAGATAACGGGGTGTGACTTAACTTCTCTGATTAGTTTGATAGAAAGGCTTTGCAATGGTGAAATAAGGGAAAGAACTTCATGTTCAATACAAAACCAGGGAGGGGCTCTCTCAGGTAGAAGCGACCAAAGAGCCAAATGTCTGAGACTGAATGCATAATAATAATACAAGATCTTTGGTAGGCCTAGCCCACCTTTGTCAATCGGCCTATGCAACTAACTGAAATGTAATCTGGGACTTTACCATTCCAAATGAAGGACTTCGCTATGCTATCAAATTCCTTGAAATAAGAGAGGCGGACATCTATAGGGAGAGATTGTAGCAGTTCGTTGAATTTTGGAATACATTTAATTTAATAACATTAACCTTCCAATCATAGATAAATGTAATGAAGCTCACCTGCCCACATCGCTTGGTAAACTTTATATTAAAGGGTAACTCTAACTAAATAAATTTAATTTGCTGGGAATAAAATACCCAAATACTTAATGCCCTGTTTGGGCCACTGGAGGGCGCCCGGCTGAAAAGCCATTACTGGGCAGTATGCTGTCAGAGACAAAGCTTCGAATTTAGACCAATTAACTCTAACACTCTCAGTTCTCACACTAAGAGAACTTAGAAAAGTAAGGTAACACTTACGCTCACCTTGATCTTTGTCCTTTTGAAGAATCATACTGATTTGTGATGGTTGGCGGAAGTTTTCCATTTTTTAATGATTCCGTATAAACTTCTAGCAAAAGTGGAGCCAATTCTGTAGCATAAGATCTAAAAAACTCAGCGGCAAAGCTATCTGGCCCTGGAGCCTGGCCTGTAGGCATGGTCTTAATTAAATCGCCAAGCTCCTCCAAGGTAATCTCAGAATCAAGAGAAGTTTAGGAAGTTCTAATGGTTCCACAAAGGTTCTAATATTCTCATCAGTAGACAAAGATGTGGAACTATAGAGATAAAGATGGAATACTTTAAAAGCATTATTAATATCAATGGCTGAGTTAAATATTTCACCACCAGCAGATTTCACTGAGGGAATGGTAGAAAAACTCTCTCTGTTTTATAAATCTTGCCAGAAGTTTTCTTGCCTTGTCCCCGACTCAATGTATGACTGTCTTGCCCTCAGTAGCCAAAATTTCACCTTCCACAACAAAATAGTATTATATCTGTATTTCAATCGGGTCAATTCTCTGAGGCCATTAGATGACATTCAGTGCTTCATCTGTGCCTTGGCACTTTTAATATTCCCTTCCAATTCCACGACTTCTTGTGCTTTGGATTTTTTTGGTGAATGAGGCATACTGTATGATCCGGCCCCTAAGAACTGTCTTAAGTGCCTCCCAAGCCATGCCCACAGATGATACTGAGGACCGGTTGGTCTCCATATAAACATTGATTTCAGACTTTAACTTTTGTTGGAATTCAGGATTTTGCAAAAGGGATATATTAAAGTGCCAACTATATGATTTCATTTTCTCCATATGTGGCAACGCCTCTTAAACACCCCATGGTGTCATCTGAAACTAAAATGTTTCCAATTGAGCAATCAACAACAGATGTAATGAGAGACTTAGATATATATTTATTAAAAAAATCTATTCTAGGGTAAATCTTATGGACTGATGAAAAAAATATATAGTCTCTATCAGATGTCTCCAAATATCTGTAAGACCAAGATTTTTACAGATCTTGTGAAGCATCAATGTTGCTCAAGGGGTCTTGCACACATTTGCTTCGCTATGATCAAGGACTGAGTCCATTAAAGTCTACTCGCAATATTATATCATGAGGGGTGCCAGTGGCTTGTAACATCCCTTCAAGATCTATAAAAAGCCCTAGGGCCGGATTCATGAAAATGTTCTTAAGAAAAAAACTACGAAAGTTCTTAGGATAAATTATAAGAAGTTTTTAAGAACGTTCCTAAGTGTAGTCATGTCAGAATATACGAGGTGGGTAAATGGGAAAAGGTGGAAGAGGCTTTCTCCACTGTGCCCTACTCCGCTAGGGATGTGGATGGGGGTGAAAATGAAAGTCTCAGCTTTCTAATGTTATAATTATTATGTTTCTATGAAAACTAAAGATCACGGAGAGAGTGCAATATGCAGTGCATCCGTTTGAGAACACCAGATAGGTTTTTTGGCCAAAAATAACATTTCTACGTAAACAGCCCACTGCAACTTTAGACTCAACTTTAAAAACCCAGTAAATTCAATAAACATCTTTCCTTTTAGATTTAAGACAACTGTGAGGTTATCCTAACTTTAAGATGCTATTTATTACGATATTTAAGATTTTTTTTTTTAAGAATTTGAATGCTTCTCAAGTTTTTTCTTGAGAACAATCTTAAAGGGGACCTATTATACTAAATTCACTTTTACATGGTGTTTATATATAAATGTGAGTCGGCAGTGTGTGTACACAACCACCCTACAATGTTAAAAATCCACCCACTCCTCTTTCTTATATTTCTATAAATCAAAAACAGTGTGTCAAAATTAATGGTTTTCATTTCTGCTCTAACTTGACGTCACCCTATTATCATAGATCCTCCCCTGTGTGATCTACAAACAGTCTGACATTGTTTTACGCACTGGAGCAGATACAGTGAGCGGAATAATGTCTCAGCTTTGTATGCGTCATAAGTGTTCTGTTGTTGGCTGTAAAAGTGAACATAAGAGTCTTCATGTACTCCCGGCATCAGAGACACTGAAGACGCTGTGGACAAGTTTTGTTTTTTAAGTAAATGTTCCCAAAAACATACAGAAATGTGTGTATGTTTGTGCAAATCATTTTACACCTGACAGCATTGTGAATGAGTGTCAATATATAGTTTCAAAATGTTTGTATTCTCTAGCATGGATCAGTACCAACTGTTCGTGTTCCAGCTTTATATCCTGAAGATGTAAGTATCGCTCTTTATATTTTGTGAATGTTTGCAAATCGCCTTTCCAAATGTGCTTGTTAGCTGATTCCACAGCTAATGAGGCTAAAGTTACCATTGTCTCTGATTGTATTCACGGAGACCAGATACACACACACACACACACACACACACACACACACACACACACACACACACACACACATATATTCATACATATATGGCTGAAGGCAAAGCCCTCATCCAGAAAGGGGGCGGGGAGCAGCAACGCAGTCTTTCCTATTAATTGATTAGACTATGGCGGCCCACCACAGTCTAATTTGCCCCGTCACGGTCTCTTAATGAACCCAATTTTTTTTTACACTTCTCATCTAAAATATTTTTTGCACTTCTCAGTATCATAATAATATTAAATAAAAGGTTGTTTTTTGCGCTTTCTCTCGTGCACCAGTCAGTTCAGTCATTTGGTTGAGTAGGATGACACATTTTTGAGGTAAGTAACGTTAACCAGCCCTCTATATTGTGAGTAAATCACACGCACATGCAAGTTAATTACCAAAAAATGTCTGTTATTAGCCACTGGCAACAAGTAAATATTAACATTTCACTCACCAGTGATAGAGTTGTGTAGTTTTACTACACAAGTTACTCTTGTAACCGCCTAAGAGAATTTCATCTCCATGGCAGTAATCGATCGATATATTACAGCAAGATCCTCCAAGTCAACAATGACCTTTGTCAGCATTGCTGACATGTTCAACATCTCTTGCCTTCATCTCTTTGACCAAATCGACTCCCTGGCTCGGGGCCTTCTCGGGGGTGTCATCTTGAGCACTTAAGAGTCTTTTAATGTCTCCAGAGCCTGAGGATTTTGAATTCTTTGAAATATATTGTCCTCCTAGAACAGTTATGGAAAAGAGTGTATCGAAACTCAACGGTTTATATCATTTAAAGTGTTTAAACTAGCAAAGTGTGCAGAGCTCACTGTTAACATGTCCAATCCTCGCATGGCGTCACATGACTCATTGACAGTCTCATATTCTTACACATTTTGCAACTGGGAAATTTCCTATTTTTTTAATTAAATGTATGGCAATTTAAAAAGCACATAAAAATCATTGCAATATTCATGATGTTGCTTCATTTTTTATCACCAGCAAAATGGTTACATATTATACAGTATATACAAAAAATGGTGGCGGTACCATGGATATGTTAATTGTACTTTGGTGCGTAATGATTACAATATTCGTATACTATGGTATTACATAGTAATCCATAATACTTCAAAGAGTACCATGGTATTACCATGGTACCAAGTCCTAAACAATATGGTATTTGTTTTGGTTAGTGATGTCTTTGTGTGTGGAAAGAAGAGTTATTATACTGTTGGACAGAGTATTCCTGCTGTGTCCAACAGTTCCTACTCCTGTTACCTGCACTACTTCACAAACACTACCAGTTAAAAGAGTAAAATGCACATTGCAGTTCTGCATGGCACATATGTTGCGTTGTGGGACTGTGAGAGTGTTGGAGTATAGATGAGTAAGTGAGTGAGAATGTGTGGGTGTCTGTGTTTATATGCAGCTGTGCTTTAGATCCCATATGTACTATGAGCTTTTTGTGTGTGTATGTAAAACGTGTGAGTGCTTGTGTGTGTCTGTGTAGGTGGATGTATGGACTCATGCCCTCTATCAGAGTTCTTTTTACAGCTTAAAATCACAATGAGCATTCGTGGACTCTGAGCCCGGCTGGTAACCATAGCAACAGCAGTTTACCATGGCTCTGTCATTCTGATGCGCAGGACTGTTAGGCTGTATACATCCTCTGCAAAAACGAGAAAATTATCTTCCTCCTCAACAGGGGCGTCGGACTGGGGGGGGTAAAGGGTACCGAGTACCCAGGGCTCGAGGCAGGGGGGGCCCCTTAGAAGTCAGTTTTCTATACATACATATTTGGTACGGGGGCCCAGCAAGATGGTTTGTACCCAGGGCCCAAAATTTGGTGCTACGCCCCTGCTCCTCAATCCTTCCTCGAGTGCTTTTGTCACGGGCTAAAAGACAAAAAAGTTGAGGGTGACAAGCACCTGTCTGGGCATGTAGATAATGTATTATGCACAGTGACATTGTGGAAATTAGGGCTGGGAATTGCCACAGACCTCCCGATTCGATATTACAATGATATTTCCTAGCCGATTCGACATGTATTGCAAGACTGCAATTCTGTAAATGTTGCGATTTGATGTTTTGATATAAAGATTAAAAAAAATTAAAAATTATCTGAAAGAATTGTCTATTGAAGAACAGTTGTGTCAGAAATGACAACAGTTGTCACTCTGTAAATAATGTGCAAATCTACCAATTTAAAACTACCAATGGACCAGTGAGTGTGTTGTCTGAGCTAGGTGACTAGTTAGTGCGAAGGAACCCATGTAAAGCTGCATTATGTCCATTTGTATTCAGCAAATAAATATCTACAATGTATAAAGATTTAACTTATCAAACTAATTTTGTTATTTTAGAACATGAAATCTAAAACATATATTATTCTACAATAGGCTATTACTATTATCATACTTAGAATTTTGCAACATACAAATGGAGGCTAAAGAGTTAACTTTTTCAAGAACCATTTCTGGGGCTGTACTGAATTATAACACACATGACAAATTCACCTGTGTCCCAATGTTGTTGCATGTTGTTTGCATTTGCTTCCTGAGATAGTCTGAGATCGTATGCAGCATTCTCATAGACAACACTATTCTTACAACCACTCCCAGATTACCGACAGAGAAAACATTTGAGAACTCAACCATTTGTGGGTGTTCCGCAAGACACGACCGAGCAGCGCGCGTTGACGCCAAAGTGCAAATGAACTTCTAAACAAAAAAAGCAAATAAAACACGCCCATTGCGAGGATTTCTTTCGTCTTCAAAATATAATTAGGAGCGTTTTCTCAAGCACATGTCTTTGTGTCTAGCAGCATTTCTTGTCGACAGTGCCAGGAAATATTTTTGAAATTACCCACCACTACGCATGAGTACCCTGAATGTCAGATTAGAAATATTGTGAGGTGCAACACGTAGTTTACATCCAACAGTTTGATGAGCCTTTTTACAGATAAACTTTTTATTAAAGTAGTGTCAGACAGAATCTGTATAATGACTTCTGACAAATACGCTCCACTAGACCGCTCAAATAACCTTTTGGATTATGCATAATAACAGAAACATTTCTGTTATTAGAAAGAATTTGGCTGTTGCAGTGGTGCATTAAAGGACTAAATGTAAAGAATTAAAGAGACAAAACTTCTCAGAGAAAACCTGTTAGTGTGGAACTCTGCACAAATACAGCTTCCTATTTTTAGCTATTAATCATTGTAAAATAGGGAGGCTATTTTAAAATTGTTTGGCTCAAGAATCGCGATTTGTAACAGAATCGATTTTTTCCCCCAGCCCTAATGAAAATGAAGGCTGAAGCACATGTCCTCATATTGTTCATTAGGTTGCTTGATGACTTTAAGGGTGCTAAGATGTCAGGTGCTTCCTGTAGGGAATCATTTAATTACATGATCTATCAAGATCTCCGTATCACGTTTTAACTGCCTGTCTCCTTAGGTGCTGCTAAATTATGGTTGTCTAAATGAGCATCATTCATGCGTTTTTTATACTAACCATTTTATGTAAATGATGGACACCAGGCAAAGCCATTGTGGTGTTATGGTTTATACAACATTTCACCTTCATAATAGCAGCACGTCATGCATCATTTGTACTTATATTATGTACACCAAGGCTCTTCTATCACTCACTCACACTTTGTAATAACCTTTGTGCTGCTGGCAGACATTAATACCCTGTTTCTGATGAATGTCCCCATAGGCTAAGAAAGCACCCTGTCTTTTGTATTTGTCTATTTACTTCCATTGTGGCCATAAGCTATTAACACTGGACTCCCAGATGGCAGCATGTCATATATTTGCCTCATCTCATCCATTGCACTAAAACATCATCAGACACATAAACAAGAATTTGGCTTTGTCATAAAGGATTACTTAGCAGCTGGCTCGGTTTTTAAATGTGATTGATCTCTTCTCTGCATGTGTGGGTGCTGCAGGATCTGGAATAACAAAGACTTGGCTCTTCTAACTGCTGATCTGAGACTAGCTTTCTGCCTTATAATAGTGGAAGATGGGATATCGCTAATCGAAGCTTTGAAACAGTTCCCTGATGAGTCTTTTTATGCCTTTTCTTATTAGTTTGGTACCTCTATCTCTTCTCTCAGACAGCTTTATTAGCTGTCCTGGGATGCAGGGATCATGCCTGGGCTAACGTTCTCTGAAAGGTTCCTGCTTGTTCTGACACCAGAAGGCTCAGAAGGAGTTGAGAACTTTAGCCTCAGAAGAACTGACAAGAGTCTCCACCCACAGGAAGCGTGACTCAAAAGCCAGCTGCTGCTTCAACATGATCACACAGGAAGTCGGCATGCTGTTTCCGAAAGTTCCAGTAGCTTAGTATGATGACTCATTGACATGCAGCATTACCCACAAGACATTTTTGCATCTTTTTCAGTATATTTACCTTCCCATGTTGCTTGACCGTCAGCACATTGCGTCAGCAGTGTGAAAGACCTGATTTGTATGTTTAAACCAGGAAGTGATCACATTCACTTAATCAGTGACATGCATGATTCAAAGGTTGCACTTTTCACCCTAAAATAAAATTTTTAAGTTTGGGTCGAGGGGCCGGCTGCTTCACATTGAAGCACTGCTTGTGCACAATGAAGGGCAGATGTCAGGCATTTTAGAGGTTAGTGGAAGCTTCAGAGCAGAAATACATGACACAACTGACATATGTGTTTACCTAATCAAGAGATCTGCTAAAATGTATTTCCTGCATTCGTGATATTAAAGTAATAGTTCACCCAAATATTTACATTTTCGTCATAATTTTCCTCATCCTCAAGTCGTTTCAAGCCCATATGACTTTTCTTGTCAAAGATGTAGACAGTAGGGATGGGCACAGGTACCTAAGGACTTGGAAGCGAAAGCATGATAATACATTCATTTCATGTTTTCTTTTTTCTTTTTGTTTTCTTTTTTAAATATTTCACACCAAAATTCAGTTACTACCATGCACAAACATACTGTAGGGCCTAATTTGTTTTGTTTTGTGAATGGTTATGGCATCCTTTTCAGGACTACTTTTTGGTCCTTTACATTTAGGTTAGACAGCAATTTACGTCAACACTATACACAGTGACTTTCAGTCTGGGGTAGCAACATTGCTCAAAACAAAAGAGGGTTTACACTTGGGCTTGTGTGGCTACTAATTTTTACTAGTAGACTAAATGGCCAGAAGAGTAACCTGTTAATCAGTGAGTCAATGTTTATCTTATGTAACCTTATTAACTTTATATAAAATTTAGTGTCATTTAAATATATTTTTGTATATGTTTGAAAATATATTTGCACTCAAATACACAGGACAGTGTGTAGACTGAGAAATTTTCTCCCGCTTTCACCATATGGAACAAGTACAACTGAAATCTAGTGATACATGAGTAGACTATACGGATCCAAAGCTACGACTAGTGGCAAAACTAAGCGAGTATTAAAGTAGTTGGTGTAAGCTCTTATAAATGCAATGCTCATGGTACAACATGCAGAAAAAACAGCAAGGTGCGAAGCAACTGCATTATTTCCATCTGACCCCCCCACCCAAATAAGCATAGATTAAACCACAGAGTACTCTAGTACTTGGCTGATTTATGAGACAAAATAACCAAAATGCCCATCTATAGCAGACAGACAACCTTTAGTTGCCTTATAATCTGGTAGTGTGTTCAATAGGCTGTAACAGGTGCAGACAGGCCTTGTGTCCTTTGCTGTCTTCATTTTTTCTAGCCACTCACTGGAAACTCTGGGAACAGGTCTGGGTATGTGTGCCACCAGTGCTGGGCAGCAGACTTTCACCTCTATGTGCCTTGGGAGGGAGAGATAGAAGAATGTTCTGTGTCAGTCAGCAGCCACCTAATGACCTCTGTGCTTTTTGTGGCCTGTCAGCTTGACCCCTGCACCAAACTTGCCAAACATGGCCATGACTACAGCCACCCAGTCCATTTACTGGATTTTGAGTACTTCTGAATCAGCCTGCTTACCAATACGGCTCCATGGTAGGAGACTGGCAGAGATGGAGTGCCTCTGTTTTCATAATTATGAGCTCCTATGGAGGGCATTTCTAATTAGGAGTTAATCTTCTTCTGCCAGTAAACTTATCAATTGGGAAATAGCTGTCATTGCAGGAAGAAATCAGTCATGTCAAGCGTGACATTGAGAATTTGCCCTGTAATTATCTGCCACATAAAACTAATTTTCCTGTATATGAGACAGATCTCATTATGATTTATACAAAGCTTCATTTTCTGTCCTCATTATTTTTTATGAATGTATCAGGCCATATTTTTGTATTGTATTGTTATTCCTCAAGCATTCTGGTTAGGATTTGTTCTAGACCCCTTAACTAGAACATTAAACTTATACAATTATTCAGGCTTCTTCTTAATGTACAGATTCCATTCAAATGTTGTCTTGTAAATTTCCATAAATTTTTATTGGACTTTTCGATTTTGCATCTATTTAATCACATATCTGCTTTTTCACTGCGAAGACAGTGTCATGTTATGCGTTGATTCTCATGCACAGCTGACAGAAAGCAAGTTCTGTGCAGAGTGTCATGACAAGACAAAGCGGCACTGATGCAGCATTGCATTTACATAGAATAAAAGCTTAAAATCTAAGCTTACCTGCAATGTTACCACTATTCTATTGCTGCCTTGGAATCACTGCTATTTCCTAATTCTTTTTGACATCATTTTAAGCAGGATGAGAATACATGCTAGTTAAGTTGCTTGGTATAAAAATGAACTGTCCAAGTTCTTCAAGGCCAAGATAGGGAAAAAAAATATTTCTCTCTATTTTCAAAGACAGCTCTCAGACAGGATCAAGTTAGCATAATTCAATACTTGTTTGTTTCTCCCGCAGAACTAATTTACAGGCTGAAAGAAAAATCTCTTTTTTGAGATGGAGGGAGCAGAGCAATGGAGCTCCTAACACCCGTCGTAGAAATAACTCCCCCCCAGAGAGCACAGTCATGCCTTCTGCATAACACCACTCACAGTGAGCAAACACAAAACATTACGTCTTCAGTTTTACGAATACTTGAAGAATAAAACCGTTACTCTGTTTCCAATGTTTCAATTCACTGGCTCGATAAATGTTGTTAGAGAGACATAGGATAAAAACCTGGTTGTGCTGTGACTGCAAACCATATGTAGGGACACTTCTGACATGAGAAACTCTCCATATTCCTTTGTATCAGCATCATTTGTCAGTGCAATCGATGGCAATTCAATCCTGCATTGATCTCAGGCCTGTTCTCCATGACGAATCGCTGTTTGTGTCTGTGGAAACAGAGGAGATGAGGTGTGGTCGGCCCTTTACTGCAGTCACTCTGGGGTTAGAGCCATTCTCAAAATTGCTTGACTCACAAATGAAACCCTCAGAAGGGTCATTGTTAGTCTGAGCCTTTTAACAACTGTTGTCACATCATTTAAAAACTATAATGTACCAAATTTTCGCATTCAACAAATAAAAGCTCTTTGGTACAGTAGCTTTATGTCTGATGTCTGTGACTACCTACACATGGGCTCTGAGAGCAAAAATAATGGGCAACATTATTTCAACAAATGCTTCTTGTATTATTGTGCCCGCTTGAAGTCTGTTGGCCATTACAGCACGGCATGTGCTTCAGTCCCTGGCGTCGTGTCTAATTCGCACCGAGCATCTGGGTTGTGGGCCTGGCCTTTACCTTTCGAAGCCAATGAGCTGTAGTTTAAAGTGTGAGACTGCTTTGCTTTGGTGGCTTTTCATGCCTGTAAAGCTTGTAAAGAAGAACTAAAGCATGATCCAATAACATTTGAGTGCGGGCTGTGAAGGAGCATATCATTGGTTCAACCCACTGAACGAATATACCTCTTCACTGAACTAGTACTTGATGGTCATTTGAGTTTGAATGAGATGACTGAATGAACAATAAATATCTACATGTTTGGTCAAGTCAGCCCCAGCATCCTCCTTTCCACACACTGTTACACCAATGATTATGTAAAAATGACTGGGGACATACTGTTAAAATTACATTAATTATGGATGGTAATGTTGTGCTTTGATACACAGAACTTTTTCTCCATCTTGGTAAAAATTAAGCTCAGCATTTGACAAAAAAATAGGGTGAAAAAGACCTGCCTTTTTTGTTAAAATGGTTTCATCCTTTTAAAAAACATTTTAAAGTGACTTCATACAATTGTAGACATGCCATTTCCATGTTTTGCATTGTCCTGCCTTTTTTTTAGGAAATCCCCAATTTGGAAGGCCTAATTCCCACTACTTAGTAGATCCTCGTGGTGGCGCGGTTACTCACCTCAATTTGGGTTGCCTCCTCTACTGAGACAGTCAATCCGCACATGTTATCATGTGGCTCGCTGTGCATGACCCGTGGAGACTCGCAGCATGTGGAGACTCATGCTACTCTCCGTGATCCACGCACAACTTACCACACTCCCCATTGAGAGCGAGAACCACTAATCGTGACCACGAGGAGGTTACTTTATGTGACACTACCCTCCCTAGCAACTGGGACAATTTGGTTGCTTAGGAGACCTGGCTGGAATCACTCAGCATGCCCTCGTGACTCCAGGGGTGGTAGTCAGCATCCATACTCGCTGAGCTACCCAGGCCCCACTTTTAAATATTTACTTTAGTGCAAACCAATAGCACTCGAGAGTGGGCTGTAAAGGAGCAGATCATTGGTTGGACACACTGAACGAATACTCCCTTTCACTGAACCAGTTGGTCATAAACTAAATAAATGTGCTGGTAAAGTCATTCGTGAACAAAGTAAATTAATCATTCATCTTGTTCACGAACAACCTGCTGACTGGCTGAATGAGAGTAGGAGTTGCATGTCGTTCGTTCAGTTTGTCAATCTCGTTCAACAAGATAAGTGACCGGATTAATTATGCATAAAAGTGAGTAATGACCACACATTACAATGACATACATATGTAATTTTTTTAGGCTAGTATTGTTATGTTTTTATTTATTTAATATTATTATAATGGTTTTATATAGATTGATTAAAATAATCATGCACAGCTGTTCAATATATATTAGAAATTATTTATTGTCATTTTGTGAGAAAATGCTTATGATGCTTAAACATTCTATAGTGCTGAAATCTCTTGCTGAAGTGTTCTAAATGTATGTAGAGTGCTACAAAATAATCACATATGAGGTGCCATGATGTTTCAGAAGAAGGCTGGATGCACTTTATTTATGTTCTTTGAAAATGATTGTGAAGTTCTTGACCTACCTTTATTTATAGCTATTATATAATCATTATAGATTATAGATATACAGTGGTGGCCAAAATTATTGGCACCCTTGGTAAATATGTGCAAAGGAGGCTGTGAAAAATATGTCTTTATTGTTTATCTTTTTGAGCTTTCATTCAAAATATTCACAAAAATATATTCTCTAATGGATATCAAACAATTGCAAACACGACACAATTTTATAAAAAAAAGCTAATATTTTTTGGTCAAATATATGTGTGGCACAATTATTGGTACCCTTTTATTCAATACTTCGTGCAACCTCCCTTTGCTAAGAGTCTTCTTCTATAATGCATAATGAGGTTGGAGAACACATGGTAAGGGATCTGAGACCATTCCTCCATACAGAATCTCTCCAGATCCACTTGGTGGACTCTCCTCTTCAGTTCACCCCTCAGGTTTTATATGGGGTTCAGTTCAGGAGACTGGGATGGGCATGGCAGATATGTTGTGGTCAGTGAACCATTTTTGGGTTGATTTTGATGTGGGATTTGTCTTGCTGGAACATCCAACCAGGGCCCATTTTAAGATTTCTGGCTTAGGCAGTCAGGTTTAGATTTTTTTTATCTGTTGGTATTTGATAGTCCATGGTGCCATGTATCCAAACAAGATGGTCCAGGACCTTTGGCATAAAAACAGCCCCACAATGTTAAAGGTCCATCACCATATTTAACTGTGGCCATGAGGTACTTTTCCATATGGCTACCCCTCTGTGTGCACCAAACCCATCTCTGGTGTTTGCTGCAAAAAAGCTCTATTTTTGTTTGATCTGACCATAGAACCTGGTCCCATTTGAAGTTCCAATAGTGTCTGGCAAACTGAAGACAGTTTAATTTATTGTTGGATGAGAACAGAGGCTTTTTTCTTGAAACCCACCCAAACAACTTGTTGTGATGTAGTGACGTCTGATTGTAGTTTTGGAGACTTTCTGACCCCCAAGACACTTTTGCAATTTTCCAGCTGTGATACTTGGAGAATTTTTGGCCACTCGAACCATCCTCCTCACCATGCTTGGAGACAATATAGACACGCTTCCTCTTCCAGGTCGATTCTTAATATCTCCAGTTGATTTCAACTGCTTAATTATTGCCCTGATCGTGGAAATTGTTTTTTTCAATATTTTAGCTATTTTCTTATGTATGTAATGTAAAATATGAATGAGAATACAATTCAAATATATTTTACTCATAAGAATTTTTAGGGGTGCCAATATTTGTGCCAGACATATATTTGACAACATTTTTTTTAAAACTTGTGTTGTGTTTGCAATTGTTTGATATCCATTAGAGAATATATTTTTGTGAGTATTTTGAATGAAAGATCAAAAGGATAAACAATAAAGATATATTTTTTCACAGATTTCTTTGCTCATATTTACTAAGGGTGCCAATATTTTGTCCACCAATGTACATATTATACATGTGCATATCTTTGTAATATATAGTTGAAGAAAGAGATTACTTTATTCAACTCAAACCCGTGTTGCCTAATTTTGAGGTGTTTGTCATCCTTATAATTTGCACTTTGCTAAGTTTATTTTTTGTCTCTGTTTTTACAATGAATGATTTCCATCCCACTCATTATGTAATTAAGAAGCTGTGACTCATGCTCCAACATCTATTCCTCGATTCATTAGATGCCCTGTATCTTCCATCTCTTCTGAGCAAAGCTGAAGCCTGTGTCACCGATACTGGGATAGATTAACCTCTTTCTCATTTGATCCTCTGAAAAGTCAGAAGATAAGACACACAACTCAGAGCCACCCATCTACAGCCACATCACACACATGCTTTCACACTGATGTCAAATCAAGGGCAACAGGCTGTCTAGACTAGAGGACATTTAAACCCCCTTAATTTTAACTAATTTATATCTTCTATATTATAACCGTTTTATAACTCATTGCTCAAACCAATCAATAATGTTTTTGAGGTGTTTGATCCTGCCTGATTTCTCATATCAAAGTGTTGGAAAATCTCATACTACAGCATCCAATTCCATAGTTCATCTACTTGTTTAAAATGAATGTTATCTTTAGATGTGTCAGTGGCCACAAGGCTGAGCTTTAATTAGATGTTTATAGCCCTTCTATTTCAAGAGATTTTTAAGTAAAACAGACAGTGTGCCCTTTTATTGTTTATTTTGTGGTTATTCAAAACCACTTAACTAATTACTATGTTCCAGGTTCCCTGTGCCCAAAGAAACCGGGGCTATTAGATAATTAAAACAAGCCCCTATCAGACTCTGATTAAAGACAGAAATAATGACTTTTCATAGTCAAACTGTTATTTATGCTTGGCTAAGATATCCATGGACATGAATTGCATGGCGGTTTGTACTGTCAGTTAAATTTAGACCTAGAATCTATGGATTCAGTGCTATTGAACCATGAATAGATAGTGACTGTGCAAGTAACCTGTAGGCACTGTACTGAAGCAGACACGATTTGATGGTTAAAAGGCTTTTTTAATTAATATTAATTTAAAGTCAAGCAACCCTTTGAGTAATGGTCATTTTGGTTGGCATTTCTCTAGGCATCAAGCCCAAAGTTGACAATCATAGCCTACTAGTAATTCTGTACTATATTTAAAGGAACAGTTCTGTCATTCTGTCATTTACTCAAAAATGAATCATTCACTCACACTTGTGTCATGCATTTATACAGTCGAACTCCAAAAATGACATAAAAGCAACATGAAAGTAGTCCATACATCTATATTCCAATTCTTCTGAAGCTACATGATAGCTTTGTATGAGGAACAGACTGAAATTTAAGTCAGTATTCACTGAAAATCTTTCACTCAACCATAGCTCTCAAATCTAATAATTGATGTCAAACAACCTGGTCTCATATAATGAACGTTACTCTATATACATTTTTGCAAACTGCTTGTACGTGCCACTTTCTACATTTTGCTGCTGTTTCCTGGTGAAATTAACACTAGAGGCGCTACAACAACTGTGTGGTTTAATCATTGTCACACAAAACAAATGCTGATTTTGATTTTATAAAAACTTATTTTCACTCTTTTACTCACCCCCAGCTATGTTATGATATCAAAACACTTTTACTTTAATGCATGATTTGAAAAACTAAAAATACATTTTTAGATGGATTGTCTGATGACCCCGATCCAACTCCAAATGATACTGTGTGTTAGTCATGTTTGTTACTTTTAAGCTCCAAAAATTATTTAAAAGATCCATAAAAGCACCATTTTATTCAAAGCTACTTGAAGACATGATTGCTTTGTGATTTGCAAAAAGGCTGTGTTTAATAAGTAAATATACAGTATGCATGTGCAGCGTGTTAGTGAATGGCGCGACTCTGTTGATACACATACATAGTTTGGTTCGCTTATAACATCCATTTAGAATGGCACCATAGGTCAGGGGTGGGCAAAAACTGTACTCAAGTAAAAGTACAATTACTGTGAAATAAAATTATGTAAAATAAGTAGATGTAAAAGTACTAACATAAATAATTAAGAGTAAGATAGTATCCAATTAAAAGAGTACTCAAGTAGTGAGTAACTCATTATTTTCACAAATGACATAATAGACGTTAACTCCCCTATATTCCATTACATAATACACATTTAACATGTATTACAGATATTTTGTTATTATTATTCATGGGAATTCTGTCATCATTCACCACCATGTTGTTCCAAACCCGTATGGCTTGCTTTCTTCCATGCAACACAGTAAGGAGATTTTAGACAGAATGTTAGCCTTGGTCACCATTTACTTTCAGAAAATGTTTTTTTTTTTCTCCATATTTTGAAAGAGAATGGTGACCGAGACTGTCAGTCGCTATCATTCTGTTTGACATCTTTTGTGTTCCACGGAATACAGAAGGTCACACGTGTTTGGAACAACATGAGGGTAGGGAAATGATGACAGAATATTAAATTATGGCTGAGCTATCACTTTAGAGGGATAGTTCACCCAAAAATATAAATTAGCTCATTATATATTCACCCTCATGCCATCCCAGATGTGTATGACTTCCTTCTGTTGAATTCAAATTAAGATTGGCAGAAGTACAAACTTTTGATGCTCCAAAAAGCACAGCAAGGCAGCATAAAAGTAATCCATAAGACTCCAGTAGTTAAATCATATCTTCAGAAGTGATATGAAAGGTGTGGTTGAGAAACAGATTAATATTTGTCATTTTTTGCTAGACATTCTCCTCCCTGCCCAACACAGGGTGATATGCAGAGAAGAATGTGAATCACCAAAAACACAAGAAAAATGTGAAAGTGATCTATTTCTCATCCACATATTCTCATATCAAATCGCTTCTGAAGATATTGACTTAACCACTGGAGTCTTATGGATTACATTTATAATGACTTATTTGTTTTTTTTTTTTTAAATTTAGCTTTAAAATGTTGGCACCCATTCACTTGCATTTTATGGACCAAAAGAGCTGAGAAGTTCTTTTAAAAATCTTCATTTGCATTCAGCAGATGAAAGAAAGTCATACACTGACATGAGGGTGAGTAAATGATGAGATAATTACATTTTTTGGGTGAACTGTTCCTTTAAGGGCTCTTATCAGATCTGGATAAATTTGTCAATAAGAAGAGAGGTTTGGAAATCTGTCTAGTAATTATTACAGTGAAAACGTGAAAATTTCCCACAAGGACATTATATATAATGCTGAAATATAAACCAAAGCAAGACCATGCTTTATTAACACCTACTTTTCGCTATTTCAAAGATTCTGATTTCAGTGAGTTAAAGTTTTCAGTGTTGAAAAAATTAAGATTATTAGTTATGTACAGCAGTATGGCCACTCTCTAAATGCAGAGTACACAGCCTGCGTAGGGCACCCACCCTGGTTGCAAAACACTTGGTGTGTGAAACCGCCCACTTGCACTATTTCAGGTGTCCTCCATTTTGTAGGATTGTCTGAATTCTGAGTGAGCCACTCATTCCCTACTTTTGTTCATTCATTCATAACCACAATGCACTCAAGTGTACATGAATTTCAAGTGTACATTTGATGTACACTCAATGATGGTTAATTGCCCATAATCCACCGAGGGGAAGACGTATGAGCTGAGAGTTTACTGCTTCCTTCATTCCTTCAATGTTTTATTTCATGCTGACTGTATTAAATTACTTTTTAAAATTAAATTACTCATTACTTGATTAAAAATAACATATAGAGGCAAAACAAACAGATACATTTTAAAATGTACTATATATTTATATTTAAACAATTTTGCCATTGAGATGAATAATTCTTTATTTACTAAATAATTCACTAAGGTGATATTATTTTTAACTCGGGAGACTGCGTACAGTGGAAATTATAATTCTGTGGATGATTTAAATATTTGGTTATAACATGTAGGACTGGATGATATGTCTTAAATTATTGCTCAATATTTTTCAGCCTATTGACAATATTCAATAAATCTCAATAATTATGTATTTGCTCTAAAATGGCTCAAAAGTGTTTTTTGCTTGTTTTGTTTTTCAAATAAACACAAGGGAGTATGAAATTCAATCATTTTCATGGATATGCACTTTATATTTTATACACAATGATACATAGTAGCTTAATAAAAAGCATAATTTACCTTCAAATGTTTGTCCTATGCAAAGCTACTTCAACTGAACATTGTATAATACTAAATTATTACTGAGGACATGTCAGGTTGATTATAATATAATGCTGAATTATCATTATTATTTTGATTATTAGATTTACGTTAAACAAAAGTAATATATTTTTGTCCTGTTTACTTCATCTACACCCTGGGGCTTTTATTTGTACACCGAAAGTGATGTCATATTTACTTCAACTTCACAAGGAGCTTTTATTTCAAGGTAATGTGTATTTGACAGTTTACAGTGTTCTGCATTTCCAGAAAGACTGTAATCTCCTCCTTTTCTGTTATTCTGTGCCGTATTTGTAGATTTGTGTAATAACTTGTGTTTGGAATTGTGTAAATGCTTGAACCCGCTTTACTTTGATTTCACAATTCACGTGAACTGATCTGAGAGCGCCGCCATGCGCGTACACACAGATCAGGTCATCACTGTTTTGTTCTGAATCACACACAGACCATTTATCCATCTTTAAATCACAGCCTTTTGTGGAGTAATAATTACATATGACTGACTTGCCATTTTAATGTTATTTTGTTTAATTGTACAGCCCTGAATGATCGTGATATTAGTCTACTGATGCACTCTTTATGAAACTTAATGGCCAAATGAAAGCACATTAAAATCATCACGATATTCACGATATTGGTCAATTTTACATCATCAGCAAAATTATCTAGATTATTTCATTAATATTTGATATATCGCCCAGCGCTAATAACATGTAGGTTAGGTTAGCGCCCAGAAACGCTACCCAGATTTTATTGGAGTTTAAAGATACTAAAGTATAACAACTAAATAAATAATGTACACTTGATAAAATGTGTTTACTCTTTATATTAACATATATAATTTGTATTAATATATAATAAGAATAACAAGTAAGGCCCAAGTATTTTAAAAGTTTATTTGTGAAATTGTTTCTGCGACTGTCCCAGAGCTCCGACGCTCGGTGTATACGTCAGCGTCCGAATTCACTCACTCATTTCGTTCACTCACTGCTGAGATATAGTACACTCACTGCCATAAGCTATATAGGAAATAGTTAACGAGTGAATGATTTCGGACACAGCCTCTCTGTTTGCCATACAGTCACCTCATGCCCGCATATCTCTCACACGTGCCTCGCTCCCATTGCTTTGCACACTCAGAAATTCTGTCTGTTCGTTTCAGTTGTCAATCACACGAATGGCAGAGCAAAAGGTTAACAGTTTACAGCCCAAAATAGCGATAGTTTCCTGTATCCCCACTAGGGTGTGGGGTAAATGTGTTAATACTGCTCATGACATGCGGGACGTGGGACAAAGCGCACAGATATATTGCTGCACTGATTTAAAAATGTTCACTTAAAAACTGATATCATAAGAGCCCATATTTACAGAATCACCCTGAAAATGACCATCACCATGTCACAGAAAAGCCAGCATTATCATTAGAGCCACGACTTACCTTGACGTGCCGCCTTAAATTGATTTTAATCTTGAAATATCAGCTTGTCTTGGTGTTAAATGAAGGAATTGCATGACAAAACTATAATTTTTTTCACTGTGTAGAGCGAAGAAAGTGTTTTAATTAGAAGGATTTGTTGCTGCAGCAGTGATGGACTCGGCTTGAGTGACAGTCTGTGACAGCGCGCACAGCTGTGTGAACTTCCGCTGTCATAAAAGTCCCATTCAATAATCTCTTAATAAATTACACATTAACTAAAAGTAAACCCAGTAATGTAACGTCAGGAATGCCGCCCATTGTAACAAAGTAAAAGTAATTATTTAAAGTAAAATTTACTTGAGTTAGAGTACCCACTTTTAAACCTACTTTAACATTTACCCAAAAAGGTTACTCAAGTACATGTAGTGCAATAACTACCCACCTCTGCCGGTGGAGCATTTTACCAAATTTTGAATAGGAAATAAATTAAACTACTGTGAACTAGCCTAAATACAGACACTTACAGGACTTTCTGTAGTGTTCTGCCATCAAACTAAAACCCATAGGGTTTTAAAGTTGCACAACTGAAATAAATTACTTTTGTATTATACAATACTAAAAGTCAATAATAATTTATTATTCAAAACTTCTACTTCTTTTCTACTGAATATTTTCACTGGAATTACTGATAATTTTGCAGCTGCATTATCCAGTAGACTAGGTATCTGTTCTCCTATAAACTATGTAGTTGGTAGTTTTCACCCCAGCACTCTCCGTTGTTCTCCCGCTCAGGAATATGCTTGCAAGGGAAGAGACTCTGACACAAAATTGATATCAAAGTATCTTCAAAGGTTTATTGACAGTCTAACATATTTATACCATGCGTCAAGGATAACAGACATCTCTGTACAGTGGATATAAAAAGTCTAAACACCTCTGTTAAAATGCCAGGTTTTTGTGATGTAAAAGAATGAGACAAAGATAAATCATGTCAGAACTTTTTCCACTTTTAATGGGACCTATAATGTGAACAATTCAATTGAAAAACAAACTGAAATCTTCGTGGGGGAAAAATTAAAAACCTTACAATAACCTGGTTGCATAGGTGTGCACACCCTCTTATAACTGGGATGTGGCTGTGTTCAGAATTGACCAATCACATTCAAACTCATTTTAAATAGATGTCATTACACACCTGCCATCATTTAAAGTGACTCTGATTAATCACAAATACAGTTCAGCTGTTATAGTAAGATTTTCCTGACATTTTCTTAGTTGCGTCTCAGAGCAAAAGCCATGGTCCACAGAGAGCTTCCAAAGCATCAGAGGGATCTCATTGTTGAAAGATATTTCCAAAGCATTAGATATACCATGGAACACAGAGAAGACAGTCATCATTAAGTGGAGAAAATATGACACAACAGAGACATTACCAAGAACTGGATGTCCCTCCAAAATGTATGAAAAGATGAGAAGAAAACTGGTCAGGGAGGCTTCCAAGAGGCCTACAGCAACATTAAGGAACTGCAGGAATTTCTGGCAAGTACTGGCGGTGTGCTACATGTGACAACAATCTCCCGTATTCTTCATATGAATGGGCTATGGGGTAGGGTGGCAAGACGGAAGCCTTTTCTTACAAAGTAAAACATCCAAGCCCGGCTAAAGTTTGCAAAAACATACATCAAGTCTCCCAAAATCATGTGAGAAAATGTGTTATGGTCTGATGAAACCAAGGTTGAACTTTTTGGCCATGATTCCAAAAGGTATGTTTGGTGCAAAAACAACACTGCACATCACCCAAAGAACACCATACCCACAGTGAAGCATGGTGGTGGCAGCATCATGCTTTGGGGCTGTTTTTCTTCAGCTGGAACGGGGCCTTAATCAGGTTGGAGGGAATTATGAACAGTTCCAAATACCAGGCAATTTTGGTACAAAACCTTCAGGCGTCCGTTAGAAAGTTCACCTTTTAGCACGACAACGACCCAAAGCACACATCCAAATCCACAAAAGCATGGCTTCACCAGAATAAGATTAACGTTTTGGAATGGCCCAGCCAGAGCCCAGACCTGAATCCAATTGAACATCTTTGGGGTGATCTGAAGAGGGCTGTGCACAGGAGATGTCCTTGCAATCTGACAGATTTGGAGCGCTTTTGCAAAGAGGAGTGGGCAAATATTGCCATGTCAAGATGTGCCATGCTAATAGACTCCTACCCAAAAAGACTGAGTGCTGTAATAAAATCAAAAGGTGCTTCAACAAAGTATTAGTTTAAGGGTGTGCACACTTATGCAACCAGGTTATTGTGAGTTTTAAAAAAAATATATTTTTCCCCCTCAAAGATTTCAGTTTGTTTTTCAATTAAATTGTTCATGTTATAGGTCACATTAAAGGTGGAAAAAGTTCTGACATGATTTATCTTTGTCCCATTCTTTTACATCACAAGAACCTGGCATTTTAACAGGGGTGTGTAGACTTTTTATATCCACTGAATGTGTGCCAGTCTAAACAGCGCTCTCAGAATACCAGTACTATCCGAATACCAGTTTATACTAGTTTGTACTAAATGACAAGCTTAAGAAATCCTTGAGCTTCAGATAAGGAGAGCAGAAGGAACAGAATTGCAAGTGCTACATGTCAGTAAAGACTAGTGACAATGGAGTACCAAAATGAAAAAAGTAGGCCTGAAACTTAGAGCAAATCTATATTTCTCACACTAACAAACATTTTTTTCTTAATAGGCTGTAAACTTATATAAACAAAAATGTGAAGTTAGAGGGTTGTGTATCTTTACCTATTAAGCAGGATTATAAAGCAGTCTTGATGCTGTAGTTTATTGTTGCTTGAGTGTGTTTACAATTGTGTACGTGTGTGTAAGCGCATGAGAGGATAAACTGATTGGGCTGACTCACAGACTGCTTACTGATGCAAAAGTGTCTGAGTTCAACAAGTACTACTTGATCCGTAGAGTCAGAAAGATGTCAAGGAACTCACAGACAGGCACCTAGCTCTGAGAAATTACCCCCACTCTCCCTCTCTGCCCCCCCTCTCTCTCTCTGACCTTAATGAATGTGATTTAGATCTAATTTAGTTTGAGGTGACATCTCTGGTAGTGCTATGTCATCTTCCAAGTTACAATTTGCAGTGCGCAAACTCTTAAAGTTTGTAGTCTGCTTCCAAACATTTCAAGAGTACTTTGATGCATCATATTCTTTGATACATATTATTGATATTATAATGTCTCTGCTTCTGTCATTGGGTTGTTGGAGTCAAAGCTTGTGCACTCAGTTCTTTTTAAGAAAGAGGACAAGCAAAATAATTCATTTCTATGAGTTATATGAGGGGATGACATGTCAGCCGTCAGTGAGACTGTACCACACACATTCTTTTCAACCTTTTTTTACTGGCAGACTTCGGTAGATTAAGGCAGGTTGAGTCAGAGGCAGTGGGTGGGAGATTTTAGTTCTTTTCTAACTTTTAGAAATAAAACATTGGATCCAAGTTTCTGCATTGAATATGTAAAAAAATAGTTTGAGAGGAAATTTTTTTGTCAGACCTTATCATTTAAATCTTAAACCAACAAGATTTTAAAATGTAAAAGAGAGTCCTTAGCCCCTTTTTCACCAACAGAGTGCCAATGCTGGTGCAGAACTGGGACCGTTCAGCACATTTCCACTGGACTTAAAATTTGGCTTCGCACTGGCCACTAAAACCTGCAGATATTGAGCCAGTAACTATGAACCTCAGTTTACGGCTTAGTTTTTAAAACAACAACTCAGTCTGGCTAGGTTGATTTTTTTATTTATTTTTTGTTAATCAAATCGCAGTTCAAATCATATTAACAATATAAAAAATACGCAATATTACTTATTGTCCAAATGGTGCAGCCTCTTAACTGTAATTATCTTATTTGTAAATTGTCAGATGTGTGAATTGATACTGTATATTTTAAAACAAATATGGTTACATAAATAGCAGCTCCTTGCAGTATAAAGACATCCTGAATCAAATTGATTTGGATAAAATATGTTCTCAGAAGTCATAAAACTTGTAAAAAAAAGACAATAATGAGTCGTGTTTGTTTGTGGAGAGTTTACATTGTAACATACCCTGCATCTCGATTGGTCTATTAATACTATGCCCTTAAAGTATCTACTTTTTTGTTATGGAAAAGTGCACACTTTTGAGACATACTATCACGTCATAAAATTGCATCTTGAAACCACAAACCTCTTGGGCGTATTATCACGTGCATCCTGCGACAACACGACATGTCAATCATCCTGTTACAGTTTTCTTGACATATACGTTCCTCATTTATTTTTTACTATCATTCATTTATTATTACATTTAATTTAAGCTACCCCACAATGATTCCTACTGTATTGGAGAGAAGAAGCAGCGTGGCGTTGAAGATCGTGGGTGTTTCTTACAGAGGTCCACTGATGTTTTACAGTACATACTGTATGATGCATATGAAGTAATGTGTATTTAATGGAAGCCAAAATTATGTATTTCACTATCATTATCTCAGTTGAATGTGTGAAGTTCACAGTGTGTGGCAGATTAAATCTAATAAGTAAAACAAGTTAATATGATCTATATAGTTTTATATATCAAATCTTGAATGTCATAAACAATTCAGAAAGACAGAACAATTACATGACACTGTGATGGATCAATTTATTTATTGTTTTTGTCTTTTGAAGTGTCACATGGTTACATTATTCAACAGTCCATTGAAAGTGAATCTGATCTCTGCTCTAACAGTGTGATACAATAAATGGCAAAAAACTAAAAAGGAGAACATACAATGTTCTCCAATACAATTGTGTAAATTTTTCCATTTTTAATTCACAAATTGCTGACACTTTTACTTAATGATTATTTTCAAGAAAGAAAAAAGCACAATGTGTATCTAATAGCAAAACAAATACAGTTGATGGACATAAAAGCTTGCAGGTAAGATTATAATGATTATTAATCACTCAAATCCTTTTTTGTTAATTGTGTAAATGAAGCAGCTGATCATTCGCAATTTAACGAGGAGCATCGTCGTCCTACAGTGTCAATTATGTTTTTTGTCACAGCGTTTAACCATTAAACTTTAAGATGTGAAAACATTTCAGAACTGATAAAGCGCTGTCATCACCACCACATGTTTGTTGTTTTTCATGTTTCACAGTTGTAGTTCTGAATCGAACCATTAAAATCATCTTCCGTTGTGCAAAGGATTGTGGGCAATATTAGCCAAAAAAGCATACACGGCTCAACACTTCAGAAATTGTAGCCCTTCCGGGCTACTTTGGAACCATTTTTCTAAGCATACTACTGTTTGAGACATAGGCAAGTCAAGACAAGCTTATTTATATAGCACATGTCATACACAATGGCAATTCAAAGTGCTTTACATATACATTTGAAAGAAAATAAAATATACATAAAAAAATAAAATATAAACAATTAAGAACATGAAATAAAAATGTATAAAATTAATTAAAACAACATTTTTATGAGAAAAAGTTATATAAAAATAAAATAATAAAATAGAATAAATAAAATGAAATAAAGACAAAAGCAAATTCATTCAGTGAAATCAATAAGTGCAGCACAATGCTCAGTCAGAAAATGCACAGTTAAACATAATTTTTCTGTCTGGATTTAAATGTGGCTATTGTTGGGGCACATCTAACCTCTTCTGGAAGCTGGTTCCAGCTGCAGGCGGCATAATAGCTAAATGCTGTCTCACCTTGTTTTGAGTGACCCCTCTGCATGTCTAACTGACTTGATTCTTATGATCTGAGAGATCTGTTTATATTCAAAAAGCATTTCTGAAATGTATTTAGGTCCTAGGCTATTGAGTGATTTATAAACGAGTAATAGTACTTTAAAATAATTTCTAAATGTAACTGGAAACCAGTGTAAAGACCTGAGGACTGGAGTAATATGCTCAGTTTATTTGGTTTTGGTTTGAATCCTGGCAGCGGCATTCTGAATGAGTTGCAGGTGTCTAATGGTCTTTATGTGAAGGCCGGTTAGGAGTCCATTGCAGTAGTCTACCCTACTGGTGAGGAATGCATGATCAAGTTTCTCCAAGTCTTGACTGGATAAAAACATCTAATTCTGGCTATACTGTTTAGATGATAGTAGGCTGATTTAGTAATTGCTTTGATGTGACTACTGAAACTTAGGTCTGATTAAATAGTAAGAATGACAGCATTTGTGGCATAATGTTAAAAACCACTGAAAAGAATTTTGACTTATCCCTCTTTCTCTAAATAACCAAATCACATTCAGTAAGGCACTTACAATGAACGTAAACAGGTCCAATACACAAAACATTAAAGACACACTATTTTTCAGAAGTATAGCAACAGTATTTGAGCATAATACATCTTAACATGACTCTAGTGTGAAAAAAATTGCTTACTAACCTTGTCTGTATAAGTTATCCAGTATTTCAACTCCACTGTCATGATGATAAACCATGTAGGCAGGAATCTCTTTTACTTTTGCACAATGTAAAGGATACAAAGAGAGAAAAAAGAGTGCTGACAAAACTATGAGTTTTTGACATTTATCATTGTCTTCTGTTTTTGAACAAGCCTTCTTGTGTCCTGTCCATGATCAGACACACAGAGAAGACGCGATAGAATTAGTTCTCCGTCTGCAGCCAAGAAACGCATGCCCTGGTCCATTTATGGACTGCGGTCCCTTCTGACGAGTGATTTCGATATCATCACAGTGTTTAGTGTAAAATCTGCTCTTATGTGTGCTCCTTAAGTGTGTTTGAACTTGCGCCGTCCCAGAACTTTTGTCACATCCGTCAGTGATTTTTATTACTCCGTGTAATGCGATCACACCACGGAGCCCCTCTAATATCTGTTCCACTGTTGAACTCATGCCGACCAGGAACCTCTGTCATGTTCGAGTGTTTTTTAATTCTCTGCTGTTGTTCATGCATGAGGCAGCGCTGTGATTCTCAATGGAAGTTGCTTCAACTTTCGTTTTTAATATGGAGGAACAATATGGCTAAAAAGAAGAAGAAAAAAAAAATCAGGTTCTAATGCAATATTTACTACAAATGAATTACATGCAAATTGTGGTAATGATTGCAAAGTGGTTTTGGAACTTAGCCCTTCTCTATCACCATTGAGCCCTAGAGCATGGCACTTTATTCCTAAAGTGGTTGTCCTACTCAGTAAGTATTGTAAGTTGGTTTAGTTGAAAAATATCTGCTGGAAAGTAACTTGGTATCTAAATTACTATTCAACTACAAAGTGAAAAGGGCGCAGATTCACGGATGAACCCAACACTCAAGTATGTGAAGATCAGATGCTGCTGTGGAAAAAGAAAAACGTTTATATGGTTTCTTTCAAGCTGATGCTGTAAAAGTGAGTACTGGTGTGTTTTGCCTTTTGGCTGTTGAAGTGGGCTGGTTTACTGGAGTGGGTGAGGAAGACAGAAAATGTACTATATGTGCCTTGAGCAAAAATAAAAAACAAAAAATTTATCATTTTTATTTTTGCTGTACTTAATATTTTAATCTGAGAACAGCATTAACTAAAGTAAAAAAAAAAAACTGTCATGATTATTCTATCAATAATTTGAAACTGATTAAATTGGAAAGAGATAATAACATTCTGGCTCTCTCTGGTGAGCTTAAGATGCATTCATTCTTCTGACAGAGGCTTTGGTTGGATGTTTATGAAAAGGAAGCCGTAGGTAGACTAATGCTATATCAAATGTCAGGGCCGGTTTACCTTAATAAACTGACAGTTTGGTTTGCCTTGAGAATGAGTCAGTTGCATGCTAAAATAGTGCTTCAAAGAGCCCTGTCCAAGATCAACTGTTTTAGTGGTTGTGTTCGGTCAAAATATAAGCTCACTACTTACTGAATATTTTTTAAGTATATACTACTTATTTTTTTAAATGACCATGACATGACCTTTTAATTTTGAGAGTGGCATTCAGTTAATACCTTGTTATAAACTAAATTGGTTATTTCATATTTATAATCCAGTTCCTGTAAAAAGTTAACTCTTAACAATCCAATCAAATAAGAAAGATACAGTATGTTAAAAAATTGTGGCTGATATTAAAGGTGAAGTGTGTAATTTCTGCGCTACTAGTGGCACAACCTCAGCCAACACTCCTCAGATTCATCATGCCCTTTCCCACTCTCTGATTCCCTATGAACAAATAGGCATACTAAATAAAAAAATGATAAATGTTTAACATCGTAATAAACAAGACAACTATAACACACTGGACAGAGAGCGTGACAGAGGAATCAGGTCTTCCAATAACATCACCGGATTTTACGGCATTTGGGTGTGCAGGGGATCTAGCACAAAAGGTATGATGGTTCTTCTGGTAACTATTAGGCCTAGTAAGTGTAACAACTGCACAGTTTCTGAGCATTTTGGCTCAGTGTTTATACTTTTGGGGGTGAAAACCCATGATTGTCTTACTTCTATTTGTCAATGAACAATAAACTTGGAAAGTGGTACATATTTAGGTATATAAAAAAAAAAGTTACACACTTCACCTTTAATTCCAATTTGGTCGTTACCCGCTGTAGTATGCTCTGTTGTACTGTACACTCTGAAGTTTTTCAAATGTATTAGGTCATCCAGGCATTCTATTCATGCAGAATATTTGCATACTGTGTACAGCATACATAATTTATACTGCAGAAATAGTAAGAATAATAAGACAATATGTTATTCAGAACATAACAAGCATAAGAAAATAAATCTTATGAAAGGGCAGTGAAGACTCAGTGGCATTGGATCCCAAAGGCCTGCTTATTTTGGTACTTGAATGATCAAACCATGTATTTCTATGTGACTTATTCATGTGGAGGAGTGGCCCATCATCTTTCATCACTCTACAGAGATCTGTGTTTTGATGTGCTTTTATGCTATTGCAGTCTGTCTCAATGGCAGATTGTATTCTCAGATATACTGTAGTATGCTCGCTAGGGGAGGATTACAGTCGTAAATTTACATCCCCTGTTCCCTATCTATCTTGGAGTAAACAGAGACTGGAGACAGCTCTGGATGTTGAGATTGTGCACCCCTTCGAATGGCTTTTGTCGGATTGATGCTTTAGGCAGCAGATTGGTCACTATTTTAATTGTCAATCTTGCTTAGTCATCCCATAGGAAGTAACTGTAGATGCAATGCCCTGTGATATGATTGTATATTATACATTGATGCCTCTTGCTTGTTCTCCCCAGAGGCCATAGTGGCTTGTAAAAGTCTTGTCTGTAATATTAGAGTAATAAAAAACAATCGTCACCAGGGGTTTTAGCTCAGTACTGTTCTGTGCTTTGAACATTTACCTCAGGCCTGGATGAAGCTATTCAGGATTTCATACAGAGCTTTTTACGTGATGATACTGTGCAAGAACCAATAAGAAAAACATAGTTTTGTAAATCCATGAGGTGAAAGGTTAAAGTGCTGGCACCTAAGCCTAAAGCTGTCTTTCTTTGAAGATATGCATGTAATTGTGGGTTTATCTTGCCATAAATGCACATACAGTGCATCCGGAAAGTATTCACAGAGCTTCACTTTTTCCACATTGTATTATGTTACAGCCTTATTCCATAATGGATTAAATTCATTATTTTCCTCAAAATTCTACAAACAATACCCCATAATGACAATGTGAAAGAAGTTTGTTTGAAATCTTTGCAAATTCATTAAAAATAAAAAACGAAAAGAATCACATGTACAAGTATTCACAGCCTTTGCCATGACATTCAAAATTGAGCTCAGGTGCATCCTGTTTCCACTGATCATCCTTGAGATGTTTCTACACTTGATTGGAGTCCACCTGTGGTAAATTCAGTTGATTGGACATGTTTTGGAAAGGCACACACCTTTCTATATAAGGTCTCACAGTTAACAGCGCATGTCAGAGCCCAAACCAAGCCATGAAGTCCAAGGAATTGAGACAGGATTGTAATGAGGCACAGATCTGGGGAAGGGTATGGAAACATATCTGCAGCATTGAAGGTCTCAATGAGCACAGTGGCCTCCATCATCTGTAAATGGAAGAAGTTTGGAACCACCAGGACTCTTCTTAGAGCTGGCCACCTGGCCAAACTGAGCAATTGGGGGAAAAGGGCCTTAGTCAGGGAGGTGCCCAAGTATCCGATGGTCACTCTGACAGAGCTCCAGCATTTGTCTGTGGAGAGAGGAGAACCTTCCAGAAGAACCACCATCTCTGCAGCACTCCACCAATCAGGCCTGCATGGTAGAGTGGACAGACGGAAGCAACTCCTCAGTAAAAGGCACATGACAGCCCACCTGGAGTTTGCCAAAAGGCACCTGAAGGACTCTCAGACCATGAGAAACAAAATTATCTGGTCTGATGAAACAACGATTGAACTCTTTGGCCTGAATGGCAAGCGTCATGTCTGGAAGAAAACAGGCACCGCTCATCACCTGGCCAATACCATCCCTACAGTGAAGCATGGTGGTGGCAGCATCATGTTGTGGGGATGTTTTTCAGCGGCAGGAACTGGGAGACTAGTCAGGATCGAGGGAAAATGAATGCAGCTATGTACAGTGACATCCTTGATGAAAACCTGCTCCAGAGTGCTCTGGACCTCAGACTGGGGACAACGACCGTAAGCACACAACCAAGATAACAAAGGAGTGGCTACAGGACAACTCTGTGAATGTTCTTGAGTGGCCCAGCCTGAGCCCAGACTTGAACCCGACTGAACATCTCTGGAGAGATCTGAAAATGGCTGTGCACCGACACTCCCCATCCAACCTGATGGACCTTGAGAGGTCCTGCAAAGAAGAATGGGTGAAACTTCCCAAAAATAGGTGTGCCAAGCTTGTAGCATCATACACAAAAAGACTTGATGCTGTAATTTGTGCCAAAGGTGCTTCAACAAAGTATTGAGCAAAGGCTGTGAATACTTATGTACATGTGATTTTTTAAAATTAATTAATTTATTTATTTTTTTATAAATTTGCTAATATTTTAAACAAACTTCTTTCACGTTGTCATTATGGGGTATTGTTTGTAGAATTTTGAGGAAAATAATGAATTTAATCCATTTTGGAATAAGGCCGTAACATAACAAAATGTGGAAAAAGTGAAGTGCTGTGAATACTTTCCAGATGAACTGTATTAAGCCTGGTCTCATGGAAATTACGTGAGTCTGTGGCAACATTTTTGCCAAATTTTACGTGGTTCATTACATGTTTCGCAGCAGTTTCAAGGTGAAATGTCCACTGTGTGGCAATTAAGGGAGTTAATATTTCTCCCAAACAGATTTTCTCAAACAGGTTAATGATTTATCAAATGTAAATCAACAAAACCTACCTCCCTATCATATACCATAAAGCTAAACATAACTCTTATTTTTAGAAAAATTAAATGTGAAATTAAAAACATCAAGTTTTGCTCTTGAGTTTTAAATCAACAAAACCTACCTCCTTACCCTAATCCTTTAACCTAAACCTAATAAATAAAAAAACCATGTCATTTTGTGGTGCTTTTATGACGCTTTTGGCTCACGTGTCAACTTGCATGCTCATCAGGACTTGTACCCCTTCCTTTGCATCATAAGTGCAAGACTCCATAAGTTGAGCTGTCATGCAACTAGATCACACTCGAATAAGCTTATAAATGTAGTTGGTAATGTAATGCAAATGTTAAAATGTATCACTTAAAAGTCATGTGCTATTGTAAAATTGTATTGATGTTAGAAGATAAGATGAACGGGGTGAAAAATAAGTGTTCATGAACTGATAACCTGCTGTTTAACTTGTGATTTGTTTGAAAATAGCAATTATTATTGGCACATCTCTTGTTTATTTCACAAGTAAACTGTCATAAGATTTGTTAATGACACAAATCATGAGTAAAATAGCAGATTATCAGTTCATAAACTCTTAATTTTCATTCTGTTCCTCACACAATTCTGTATTATGACATCTAAACGCTTTTACCATAGCACTTGACTCATTTTAATGTTTGCATTACATTACCAACTACATTTACAAGCTTGTTTTAGTGTGATAACATTTTGTGGTTACTGATGTTGAACACTCAAGAGTGTTGCATATGCAAAACAAAGGACCCGGGTATGAGTATCAAAGAGCACACAAGTCGACATGTGAGCCGAAACATAAAATGATGTTGTTGCTTCAGAAATTGTGTTTTTCATCTCACATTTGCTTTTATGACACTATCGGTTCGGTTTAGGGTAGGGGTATGTAGGTTTTGTTGATTTAAATCTTGATAGAGCATTAACATGAAAAACCTGATCTGTTCAGGACAACATTTCACTTGCTTTTAGCACCACACAGTGGAAATTTCACTTCAGAACTGCCCTGAGACGTGTAATGAACTACATAATTTTAGTTTGCAAAATTTTGCCACAGTCATGCAGTGTTGGTTGGATGGGAGAAGGCACTAGCAAATTGTGAAGTTAGAGCACCCAGCCCTTTGAGACATAGAGAAAGATAAAACATACTTAAATGAAACTGGGGAAAAATTGTTTTCTGGGGTTTGCTACCAAACCTTGCTGTTGAGCAAATGGCCGAATTCAATAAAATTGTAATTTATATTTACTCAGATTCCATTATTTTTATTATTATAATTATCATTGCTGGTTTTATAGTTGGATGTGGAGGTGAGTGTGAGTGTATGTCTGTCTATGTGTGGCCCTGCGATGGATTGGCGACCTGTCCAGGGTGTCCCCCGCCTTTCGCCCAATGTTAGCTGGGATAGGCTCCAGCCCCCCGCGACCCTGTACACAGGATAAGCGGTTGACGATGGATGGATGGATGGATGGTTTTATAGTTGTTGTTATAATTAATAGTTGCCTAAATACAACAAAAACTATAATATGAAATTCCTTCTCTATAGATGGTCAGAACTCCACACAAACACTGTGTGACATTCCATTTTAAATTACTGACCTCTGGCCTGTCGTCTTTTGTTTGACGGATGAAGTGAAAAGGCGGCTTCAGTCCAGTAAGACGAAAGAAAATTATTTGCAAAAATTACATTTTTGTATGTGTTTTTCAAGTTTAAATAAAATTGTAAGGAGTAAAAAGTAAAGGATTTTCTTTGGAAATGAAATTAAGTAAAAGTATTCTGTTTAAACTGCACTCAAGTAAATCACAATTTCTTTTTTTACTTAATTATAATACAGAAATACTCAAACCAACCAATCTGACACCAACAATCATACATGCAGGCACGGATTTAGAAAGCAGAGGCCCCTGGGTACAAAATCTTGGAGCCCAAAAATCAGCGGAAGGTTCTAAAAATATTAAAAACAACAAAGCGATACTTCTCTGCAGTGAACAGACGGAAAAAGACGAAAGATATAGGCTACTTTTAAAATATGATGTGAAATATTACGTGAAAGTACACTGAACTAGAGAATGACTCCCACATATTATGCATTGATAAGCCTAGACCGCATATCTGGTCATAAAAATTAACAGTCAACATTAATACAACAACGTTACATGATTTAAAAAGCAACTTATCATAATGCGGGTGCTGGACTCTAGCTAAATCAGAAAAAATATTTATTTAGGTGGGCCGGTGCACGCAGATTCGGATGGCTTCGGCGCCGATCCGGGCATCTATAATAATCAGGGTTTTTAATAAGGGAGAAAAGTAATAGATAGACCTACATTTTGAGGCTTTCAAACTGGTAATGTACGATAATCTACCCGTCACCGCCGGGTCTCTGCCGCCTTCAGCGGCTTCCGATGCACCTGCTTCGGTTTCGGTCTGAAGCGGAGTCGGAGACTGTGGTGGTATGGGGGCACTTGAACAGGTGTCTGTCACCCTAGCCGGGCTGTGGTTCTCTGTCTTGTCGTGCTGATGCTCAGGTTAATCTGAAATAGCAAGGCTGGATTTGGTGCTAAACTCCTCTTTGCTAGCATCACCGCAGGCGCCGCCAGGCTCTTTATTTGCGTCGAGCCGACTTTTGAAAAAAGTGGAGATGGTTGGAATATTTCTCCTAATTAAATCCTCTCTGCTATCCTTCTCCATTTTAGCTTTCCATTTTGTGGCTCCACTGCGCCACCATTTTTTATCAATGTTGTTTGTTTTTTCTTTCGATGTCCTCAATTCTCTTTTTTACACTATCTTCTACCGCCGGTCTTGCCGCTATCAACAGTTTCCGCGGTAACCTGACTCATTGTCATCATCAGACACAGCCAAAAAACTGATCATGATACTTTTTTGTGTGCAAATAAATTATTGTTAACACACATACACACAAACACACACTCATTCATTATTTTATTTAAATGTAATTTTAAATTAAAAAAAAAATAAATAAAAAAAAAGGATGAGGCCACACAGTTAGTGGGGTCTTGGAGGCTCCCTACAGGTCGTAGGCCCCGGGCACCGTCCCAATCAGCCCGGTGGTAAATCCGGCCTTGTATCCATGGGATTATCTAATCAGCCAATCGTGTTGCAGCAGTGCATAAAATCATGCAGATAGGGGTCAGGAACTTAAGTTACAGTGACAAAATACACATGTTAAAAATACATTCTCTGAAAAACATCTTATGCAGTCTAATTAATCTAATTGATCTTGTTTTAAGGATTTTTTTATATTTTTACAGGAAAACAATTAAAAACATTTATCAAGAATATGATTTTTGCCCTAATATCAAAGGTCTTACTAGAAAAAACGAAATTATGATCCAACGTGAATTTTCTTGTTAAAAAAGTATGATCGTGCTGTAACATGTGCATGTAAAATGGCTAGAAATAGCATTTTATCTTAGCGTAAAGCTGACAATTTACACAAGGTTTATTTCTATTTCTTCTTCTCCAACCTTACTTCAAACTTACTTCTCTGTCTGCTCATATGAATGTAACACATCATAAGAAAGTGTTTCGCCGCTGTTCAAATGCACTTTGGATCGCATTATTTATATGTATAAATGTTTTCCATCTGAAAGGACTAAATATTAAATAAAAAATGCAACGTAATCTCTTTAGTAATCAAAATACTTTTTGAATGTAACTGTATTCTAATGACCAATGATTTAAACTGTAACAGTAGTGAAATGCAGTTACTTATATGTAGTATTTTAAATAATCCATCTCATTAAATTAACACAATGAGTAATGATATGTACTCGTTTTCATTTATTTTCCCAGCACAGAAATGTACATGTATAGTAATGAACAGCAAAATTAACCTACATACATTTTGGTTAAAACTTTGTAATACATGAACAATGCCGTACTGGGACAGCCGTGAACATTTGAACATATTGAAACAGACAGTTTGAACTGATTCAGAGATGTGGATAGAATTTATCAACTTAAGTTTTGTTACTGAAGTTTAAATCACAGATGCTATTAAAACATCTCCATCTTAACACACTCAGATTCACAAGTCATGAGACAGGGAGGGATGGCAAAATAAAACTAATGTTTTTTGTTACAATAAAAGATTTACAATGTCTAGTATTGAGTATTTACAATTGCAATAGTGTATGAAGTTTCATTTATTGGGTGTCATTGACAGAATTCCACACAAGCAGAGGACATTTTAGAGAGGAGGTGACCGATATTGTGATAATATTCTCAGATACACTGCAATGGCCGGACTGTCCGTGTGTGTATTTGTGCTCAGAAAAATGTGTGTGTTTATGGGATCACGCCCTAGGCTGCAGCAAGAATAGCTCCGACACCGTGACAGAAGGCCAGAGAAACATAGCTACCGTGGCTCGCTAATCTCAGCAGGGAAATGTCACACGTTTCCTCCCTTATTTCAACACACATGAAAGCACAAATACGTACACAGCCCAATGCTGAGGAGTGAATTAGTGTTTCCCAGTTCTCTGAACAGCAGTGTATACACACATTTACAAAAGAAACACTTGCTGACTACCAGTCTATGCTAATTCAGCGTTGAAATCTACATGAAATCAGAACTGATTTCCCTATTTTCTATCTTGACGTTTATTGTTGGTCTTACTATGCACAATTCATTGGTGCATTTTATTCTAAATAATTAAACAGTTTTTCATTGTAAACATGTTTTTATGGTATTTAACATCTACTTTTCATGATCCAATAAATTCTCGATGGATACAATCAAGTCCCTTCCTACATTTTTAAATTTCTTTTAAAACATTTTTTTTTGGAAATCCAGTATGGAAAACATTCCGCTTCAGAAGTAAAATGGGTCGTGAACATTGTTTTATGGTAATGTTTCTTACATTAATTTTGCAGCTGATGTTAACTTTTTGTCAAATGTGGAATTTCAGTTTTCACTGTTATTCAATCTTGCCATATTGAGAGTACTTTGTCTTGTCTTGCTGATTACATTTGGTAATTTTCAATGGAGAGAGCAACTAAATCTACTTTCTTAGTGAAATCATATGGTGTGGAGTGTGACCTCTTGTGGGCCGAGTTCTTTTTTAGTTGGCAGACAACAATGCACAGCACAGGTACTGTATGTTTTGATTAGCTTTTTGGATCACATCCAATCTGCTCAAGCATGGTTTGTTCATATTTTGTGCACTTGCAATTTTTTAATAGCATTTGCTTTGGAACTCCTTGCCCATAGCAAACATCATCGTGAATAAAGATGTGTCTTACTGTGAAATATAATACATGCACATGAACACTTGGAGCTGTTATTAAAAAGACAAACACACTTCACATTGTCTTTCGGGAAGATGGACACGCATGATCTCATGTCCTTGCAAGGCAGCCAGTGACCTGCTTGGCTGCTCCTCAGGGAGCCAGTTTAAATTCTGGTCACATACTTTTACATCCTCCCACCTCTGAGTTTGACCAATCAGAGAGCTTGTCCTTTCTCACCCATGGTGGGTGCCCATGAAGCACCTCTTTAATATTCCATGGCCTTCTTTAGCCCTGTAGTCTGTCAAGGTCACAGAAACAGCCTTCTGCCTCAGCTCTGTAGCAAGGTGCCTCGTCAGCTGCAGATCATGGTGTCCTCTTTCAGAGATCATATCACTTTGACACATAATTTTCCCGCATGTCAATGTGTCTGCTCTCTCTTCAATATTTGCTGTCAGCTCACATTTTAAATAAGCTCAATATTGGGACATCCTGTGCCTGCCCGCTTCTCATCTGTCTGGATGGTTAAAATAATTTAAACCGTTATCGGAGGAAAAATGAGGGTCAGACGTCTGACTGGAACCTTTTATTTAGCACTAAATTGAGCATATCAGAGATCCATTATAGTTTTTGTTTCTGAGATTAGATAACTATATAAGAGTTGCCACAATACCATAATCATATTTTATGATACTATACAAACTAAAGAATCACAATACCAAGTATGATCGCGATACCACACGATAGTGTGTTAATACATAACACAGTTTGTCATAGTGGTTCTTAGAAACTAGCCATTCCACATATTGCTCCGGCAGTGGTGAAAATAACTGGTGGTTGAACTGAGATAAGTCTCAAATGGACTAGCTTGTTACCTAACACAAACTTTACTGCATCAAAACGTAAAACTTTTATTACATTATTCTGTTATTATTTGAATGTTGGTAACATAAAAATAAAGATATTATAATGTTGAAAAGACTATTTTTAGCAGCTGTTTCATTATTACAATCGCTTCAGCTCCCTCTCTCCTGGAAAACAGCTGCACGAATGTAGATCGCACAGACACCGGTTTGATTGCACGGCTCAGGGACGTGATCACACCGCTCTGGGCTGCGTTTCCCAAAAGCATCGCAAGCATAAGTTGATTGTAGAGACCATTGGCGCCAATGCTTATGATGCTTTTAGGAAACGCAGCCCTGATCATAATTGCAAAGTTACCGCCACCATGCATTTGTAATTGGAAAAAAAAATAAAATGAGTGCAACGTTCTGTTTTGCAGATAAATGGTAAATCTGAATTGTTAGGATAAAGCATTAAGGTTAAATGAAGTGGCACTAGCCAGTGTGTATTCTGCAGAAGCAGTGGGATGTGTCCGAAGGTGTTTGAAAATGTTGCTGGTGTTTCCCGCTTTGGCTTAGAATCTTTGTAGGGATTCACAGCAGATAGGTTTTCCCGGTGTCATCAGGCAAGCCCCAAATTAATTTCAAATCTTTTTGTGAATTGGGTTTTTTAAAAAGCTTTCACTCTCCAAAGTTTAATTTAATCCATATTATCCATTAGGAGTCACGACCGGCAAATGAACACCCTGTGATTCAGATGTGTTTTTTGAAGCATGGGAAAACCACTCATTGAAATATAAACAATGCCATTTAAGGAGCAAATTCTGCTGACATAGATCTGATTCAAATGAAGGTTTTAGAGAAAATAATTAATAATTTTGAAGCTTAAGTATCACGATACTACCATAGCACCAGTATACCGTGCAACCCTAAACTATATCAGTTGCATCATAGTCATGTCTCAACACAGCTATAAATCTGATGATGATCACTGGTCTGTCAGAGTGCCTTCACACCTTTTTAACTGTGTTTGTTGCGAAAGTATTTTTCCTATGAATATTCTCTATAGAAACTTCCAAAAATTCTTCATTAAAGTATTCTTAGACATGAACCGAACGAACCGGCTCAGAGGTGAATCGCATTACAACATTTTATTTCAGAATGAGTTCTGAATTTCCAACAAAAAACATATACCATTGTGTAATGGTTTACATTAAACCTTTGATGAATGGGATTTTAACTTCCAGAACCCAACTGTTGTACAGACTCCCAATGACGTGTCAGACACCACATGGAATAGTAGCGTGTGGTTTATTTGGACTCGTTTCTGTTTGCATGCAAAGATGTCCGTTAATCCTGAAGGTTAACGGCATCATAATAAGGAACTCGGCCATGCTAAGTGCAAGCAACAGTGCGGTGAGAGGACCAAATGCTGGGAATTCTACATGGCGTGGACCTGGGCCACTGTTTGAGGCCCATATGTTCCCCTTGAACTGCTATCGGTTTATCTGTTGTTCTCACCTTCTCATCCATAAATCACTTGTCTCTGTCATGAAGGTTGTCTGTCTCCCCAGCCGAACTGCTCCTGTCAGATGGAGGTGCCAGATGGAGAGCATTTAATTGACAGGGGTGCCTTGCTCCTCTAGTTTCAGGAGAGGGATGAAGCCAGTGTATTTATTGCTTGTGTTGTGCCAACTCTGTTAGAGGATCTTTTTTGTAGTTAATCAGATGTTTAGCTGCCAGAGTTGTTGACTAAGAATTTGCTCAGGGTTTTAGCCCTTGACTGTAGATTTGAGTGTTGTTTGCGAAGTTGATGCAAAAAATGACTTCAAAATTACTGCATGAAAAAGACTCTCTTTTTTTTTTTTTTTTTTTTTTTTTCCAAAAGGAAATTAAACAAAGAGAAAGAATCAATAACAAATACCAGCCACAGGATGATTTGTTTAAATGAATCCACATTCCTGTTATGTGCATTATCAGCCCTCTCCGATGCAATTAAATCACTTGCATATGCGTCCAAATTTCTGTCAGAGGATGATTGAGATGAGATTATGAGATTGAGTGATTGAGATGTGTAGTGGTAAATAAGTTTAGCCCCATGTCAAAACATGAAGGTGGCACTTTAAGCTTGAATTGCTCCAATGGTAGGAAAATTCCCCTGCTGAAAGAGCTGAATTCTGTAGGAAACACTGATGTGAATATATGAATACTAAGTACTGTATGTACGGTATGTAAAGAAACAATTTTGTATTTTTTATTTGTTTAACCATGACGGCCATTGTTGCATCATGGCACATGACAAAGTTTGGTTGTACAGCTGTTTACAGAAACCTCAATATCTCGGCTCAGTATGGTCCTAGCTCCTTGGAACAAAAACTGATCTCTAGAGCACATTACAAGGTGCATGTACATATATAAACATTTTGAACATTCTTGTTCCTTAGACTTAAGTCCTATTGTAATGCTAAAAATTGTGCAAAGTTCCACTTTTAGGGTCAATTTATTATGGGAAGGGTTTGAATCTCGGTCTTAATTGATTTAGGGGGTACTTAAGTAAGTATAGTGTGCATGCAGAATACGGCTGCAACTAATGATTATTTTGATAATTGATTAATCTAAAGATTATTAGAACGATTATTCGACTATTCAGCGATTATTGCAATGATTAATCATTAGCTCTTAACTGATTTTTCAGCTTGTGGCCTAACTCAAAATGTTGGATTAAACGTGCTTACTAACAATAAAGAGGTTAAATTCATCTTTTTAAAAATACCTCTAAATGACATTCACTGAATTAAAGGGAAAAAATACTTTTTATTAAGTTTAATTCAGTTAAGAAATCCTGCAAAAAAAAAACCTATCAAGTTTTTTCTCTTGTTTTCCATTTAATATGATCTAAAAAAAAAAATACATTTACTTGAGAAGCAACATATAAGATATTTATACTTGCTTTAAGAGAATGTATCTTAAATATAAAGTTTTTTTGTATACAAGTGAATTTTCTCACTTGGTTACACTTCTGCGAGTGCAGTAAAGACAAAATATACTTATATTCAAGATCTATTCTCTAAATGCAAGTCTAAATATCTTATTTGCTGCTTCTCATGTGAATGCATCTTTTTTTTTTTTTTTTTTAAGATTTTTGGATATTTTAAAATATTTGCATTTGTAATATTATATTCAACATTCTCAGAAAAAAAAATTATTCTGCATTATAGCTGCTAAAGTAAATGTACGTTATTTTAAAGGAGCTTTTAGATATGTAAAACAAGCCAAAACAAAAACAAATCAAAAACATATTTTGTTGCAGTATATAATGGGGTGAAGACTACCCTCTCTCACCTTTCTGTTCACTTCAATCCATCTTTAACTCACAAAAAAAAAAAAAAAAAAACTCCCTCTTATTAATAAAGCTGCGTGTTGCCAATTTTCTTCACGATAAGAAATCCTTGAATCTGATTGGACGAGAGACGTTCCATGAGCACTGATGGTCTGACACCATCAGCACTGGGCGCTTCACTGTGTGTGTATCACTCCGCTTGTGTTCACCCTGTTCTAAACTACAGTGTTAGAGTAGTGCATATGTGTTAAGAGTTACTGTCTTTATTTTTGAAATTGCATATGTTAGCCAGCGGGTGGTGGCAAAAGATAATTTTTGTGTGGTGTGGCATAGTGGGCTAAAGCACATAACTGTTAATCAGAAAGTCGCTGGTTCGATCCACACAGCCACCACCATTGTGTCCTTGAGCAAGGCACTAAACTCCAGGTTGCTCCGGGGTAATTGTCCCTGTAATAAGGGCTCTGTAAGTCACTTTGGATAAAAGCATCTGCCAAATGCATAAATGTAAATGTGTGTAATATGAGCCAGTTGGTGACGTAAAGTGAATCCGTTAGTCATTGTTTACATAGAACTGCGCTCTGTGATCGCTGTATTACTAATACATTACTAAATCTAGGAAATATGTATGTACATATTTTATTAGAACTGTGAGTTCCCTTACGACTTCAGTCCACTTGACATTGCGTTACTAACGCATATGGGGAGTGCCTTCATACACAACCTATTTGAAACCTCTCTACAATAACGCCAATATTCTAATATTGGCTATGGTGTTTGAGCCAGCCTGTTTTGGCGCGAAACTGACCGCTCGTTTCGGCGCGAACTGACCGCTATAAAACAGGTGCACAGACACCATTTCCTCAGAATTTCTTCTTTCATGACAGCGATTACCTCTTGTCTCGAAGCCCTCTACCTTCGCCGTCGATTCACAATAGTCAGCGGACGGAATCTTCACGGCAGCGAGAAGACTCTCCGCTCCCCTGCAGTGCTCCGCGAACATCACTCCGCCCGCTTGACACTTCGGCTGGTGAACGGACCTCAGCATCCTGATTCTCCGCAGCGCGTCGGCAGGTGTAGAGTATCCTTTTAAAGCAAAATTGTACTTGTGTGTATAAAATGTAAGTTATATAAGTTATATAAATATAAATCTATATTTATATTTATATATCTAGAAGAGCCACTTACGTGTTCACGTCTTTTTCAAGATGTTGTTCCGTAAGTGTTCCTTGTGTGAGAGACACATCCCGCCTTCAGACAAGCATGAGAGCTGCGTTTTCTGTCTGGGCCGCGCCCACGCAGAGTCAGCTCTCATGGAGACAGACTGTCCTCACTGTGAGGACATGAGTCTCAAGTCGCTTCGCTCACGAATCGCCCTCGTTCTAAGGGACGATTCAGCCTCTCGCGCCCTCCCACCAGCCTCTTCTGTGATTCCCGAGGGTTCACACGAGGAGGCACTGCGGGGCCGCGAGGCCGAGCAGGACGAACTTGAGGTGGATTTCGTGCCGGCACATGCCCCACGAGCCCCTCAATCTCCACGAAGCACATATATGCTCATACGCTATACGTGCGAGACGAGCTCCGGCCCTCTGATGAGCATGCAGCCTCGTCTCGTTTGGTGGATCTGACGCTGGGTATGATGACGATGTCATGTCTCTCGCCACATCAGGCAAATGGTCAGTGGATAATGCTGCCGCCCCTCCCCCAGCGAGGGCGAGGAACGTGCACGCACCACTGACAGGGAGATGCTCCGCGTCCTTACAAGGGCAGTCGAAGAGCTTCACCCTGACTGGTCTCCCCCAGAGGAACCGTCTCGCCTCGATGAATGGTTCCAGCAGTGCGGGCGCCGTTAAACGGCAGCTTTAGTTCATAATGAAAACTATTCAAGTCCTGGCGCGCGACCTTATATGGCGCGCTCGTGCAGTGACGCCATCCTCTTTAATGTGGATAATTTCTTTGGGAAAGAAAATGTTATATGCCCAATTACCCCCTGTGGAGGAGGCGGTAGCGGCACACCTCTGCCCAGCGAGTACATCCTTCCAAACCGTGTCGACAAACGTCCGCACTGGCGGGAAAAGCGTACTCAGCAGCAGAACAAGCTGGATCAGCACTCCACACAATGGCAGCGCTCCAGGGCAGAAATGAGTGATAAAGAAAAAGCCACTCTTTTAGATGCTCTTGTGTCTCCAGCCAGCCTTTTTGGCGACTCTATGAATAAGTTTGCTGAGCGTTATGTCGCGATTCAGCAGCAGTCACAGGCTATGAGACACTTTATGCCCACATGGAGTATATCACTGCCGGTTCGCCCTCGCTCTGTTTCGAGTCAGCGCGCGACTAAAAGCCTCACAGGCACCTGCGTATCATTACGCGCAGCAAAGCGCTTCTGACGGGCAATAGCATTTGAAGCGGAAAGCAGAGCCCGCGATTCCCTCCGGGTCTGCTCCAAAAAAGGCTCGATTGGAGAGACACAAAACACTGTTCCCCATCTCCCCACTTTTGTTGGTCGGGAAAGGGATATTGTTATTCAAAATGTTGTTTCTGTGTCTTGCACTCAAATAAATGCAAAAATAAAAATGCAATAAGTGCAAAAAAGAATACAGCATTCATTGCAAATGCACGAGATGCTCACACATTCTCAATAAAGAGCCCCCTTTTCCTCTTCAAAGCACACACATTATGCGCAACCGCTTCCCTAGAGTGAGCGTCGCATCATATCTTACAGTGAGCAAACCAAACTGCCCTCTGTCCCACTATGCGGATGCGTGGCGATCCCTAATGGGTATTTCAGAATGGGTGCAAAAACGATCGAACAAGGATATACGATCCTTATTTGCACACCGGCCACCCTGTTTCAACGGCGTTCTGTCTTCCACGGTTTCGTCCGATGACGCGCCAGTGTTACGAGCTGAAATACACCTCTCATCGTGAAAAATGCGATCGAGATTGTGCCAAATTGTCAAGCACAAAATGGTTTTACAGCCGTTATTTTCTTGTTCCAAAGAAAGATTGCGGGCTTCGGCCAATCCTGCATCTGAGACATTTTAATCGCGGATTTTTTAAGCGCCTATTCAAAATGATTATTCAGAAAAGGATCTTATCGCATGTACGCCCACATGATTGGTTTGCGTTGATAGATCTGAAGGATGCGTACTATCATATCCAAATTGTACGACATCACAGGATGTTTTTGAGATTCGCGTTCGAGGGAACAGCGTATCAATTCATAGTCCTGCCCTTCGGGCAGTCTTTGGCTCCTCGCACATTCACAAAGTGCATTGATGCGGTTGTCGCCCCTCTAAGACTGAGCGGCATGCATCCTAAACTACCTCGACAATTGGCTGTTACTGCCACAATCAGAGGTTTTTTTTATGCCAGCACAGTTTTACTGCTTCAGCCATTTTACAGTGTCCATCTCAGTTAAAACTGGGGAGAACATTTCCACTGAAACTTGTTTCAGAAAGCACTGGGATTTGTGGCGGCGGCATCCCATTAGTTCTCTTACACATGAGACCTCTTGAGTGCTGGATGAAGCGCCGTGTGGCGCGACGTGCTTAGCGCTGATGACGCATGCACATCACTATATCCAGCCTCTGTTAAGCACCACGGACAGATCCTCTTGCATTTTACCAGCGAGGTGTCGCGCTGGGGCAAGTGTCACGCGGTGCCTAAAGCCATCGGCTGTATTCCTAGCCTTAAAGGCTTTCAGTCAGAAGTATCAAACTGTCATGTCCTGGTTAGCGCAGACAATATGACAGTTGTGGCATATATAAACCCAACTTTTGGCACCTGGACGTGTGTGGAGGGCGTGGCACATCAACCGCTTAGAGCTATTGGCTGTAATTCTAGCCTTAAATGCTTTCAGTCTGAAATAGTGAGCTGTCATGTCCTGGTTTGCTCAGTCAACATGACAGTTGTGGTATATACAAACAGCCAAGGCGGAATTCATTCACCGCCACTGTCGAGAATGACGCGTCACCCCCTCCTATGGAGCGAGCATCATCTCTCCCTGAGAGTGACATATGTCCCAGTCTGCCTGAATTACTGTGCACATCTACTGTTACGCTAAGGGGCGATACCGGGCGAATGGAGACTTCATCCTCAAACTATACTGAGGATTTGGGAAATATTCAGCAAAGCAGAAATCAATGTATTTGCCTTAGTGGAGAATGCCCACTATCCCCTCTGTTCTTCGAAGTCCCAAGCCCCACTGGGAAGGGATGCAATGGCACACAAATGGCCAGTGAAAAACAAATATGCGTTTCCTCCAGTATACCTGATCCACTCTGCCATATGCAAAGTCTGAGAGGACAAGGAAACGTTCTATTAGTTGCACCGAAATGGCCAACCAGCCATGGTTTCTGGAAATGATGGAGATGCTGTACAGCTCACCATAGGAAATACCACTGAGGAGGGATCTCCTCTCTCAGGCACACAATTTGGCATCCCAAGCCCCAGCTGTGGAACCTGCATGTGTGGCTGCTGAATGGAGCATACTAAATGCACCAGAACTGACGTGTTCAGTCATAAACACCATTTTACAAGCCAGAGCACCGTCCACTAGACGCCTCTATGCACTAAATGGAAGGTGTTCGCTGATTGGTGTCTCTCACACAGCAAGGACCCGGTAAACTGCCCCATACATTGGGCAGTTTTCTTCAAGAGCGATTAGATGCAGGACTCACCCCGTCAAAGATCAAAGAGTATGTGGCAACTTGATCTGCGTATCACGCACATGAAACCGGCGCCTCTATAGGCAAGTATGATTTAATCATAAAGTTCCTTAAAGGAGCTAGACGATTAAACCCATCTCGGCAGGCTACAGTCCCGACTTGGGATTTAACTTTGTCCTAAATGCTTGGACTCTGTTGATTTGCGTATGCTCTCTATTAAGTCCACACTACTGCTGGCTCTGGACTCAGAAAAACGGGTCGTTGACCTACATGCATTATCAGTCGACAGTTCATGTCTGGAGTTTGGCCTGGTCTTTTAAGAGCCACTGTCAAACCCAGGAAAGGCTATTTACCCAAGGTCCTGACCACACCCTTCAAAGCGCAGGTGGTTCATCTTCAGGCCTTCTCCCCTCCTCCATTTAATTCAGATGAGGAAAAATCATTGCATTTGTTATGCCCTGTGCGGGTGCTACATACATACGTTGAGCATACTTGCCAGTGCAGACTGTCTGATCAGATCTTTGTATGCTATGGAGGATGTGCAAAAGGGATGTCCTTCTCTAAGCAAAGACTTCTTACCCTGGCTTATGAATCGCAGGTTCAGACTTGTCCAATTGGTGTTAAGCACACTCAAATAGAGGCATGGCCTACTCATGGGCATGGGCCAATGGTGTGTCCTTACAAGACATATGTTTTGCAGCAGGATGGTCCTCGCAAAACACGTTCGCAAGGTTTTACAACCTAGAAGTAACATCTCTTCCTTCACAAGTCCTTGCTATTCATTGGCCATATACATATATATATACTTATGCCCCCTTTTAAGTACGGGCTCCACATCATTTACACAACCGCCTGCATTCAGGCTGTTATAATGCCATAAATTACAAGCACTTCATTATAAATAAACTCCCTTCCCGGCCGGGTTCGTAAGGAGTAATTCATACTATATGGCTATAGCGCATATATTCATTATGAGTGCTCTCCTGAGTGCTGATCATGAGGATCACTCACTGCGGCATACACATGTCGGTCGCCATCCCATAAGACTGCGCCACCATGTTTCCTCTCTAGGAAGTTATGTCGTGTAGTGCGGAGTGATGGGATTCTGTTCCCCATATGCATTAGTAACGCAATGTCTCGTTCCCTTCGTCTCAGGGAACCGAGGTTACGTACGTAACCGAGACGATTTACTCATTCAGTCTCTTTTATGTTATGGGAGCATCCGATGACAGTAGTCAATTCGTCAGGCAGGAATGGAAAGAGTACGAAAAATAATACTCAATTAAAAGTACTGTTACTTGTTAAGAAATGTAGTTTGAGTAGAGTAAAAGTACCTGTCCTAAAATCTACTCAAGAAAGAGTAAAATAGCAGCTCATTTAAAAGTACTCATGAGTAGTGAGTATGCCTTTTAAAATAAACTATGCCCCTTTAAAATAAACTCTATGCTGCAATTAACATTTTTTAGAAAACATACCCTAATTTACATTTATTTCATGGCTGTTTGCCAGAAAGAATTTAAAAAAATTGGTATTTTATAGGTGTTCGTGATTGACAACTTTTAAAATACATCACTTATCTTTGATAATATAAACACTACATGAATCTGATTTTAAAAATAAATGGGCGACATTACAGAAATAAAAAGATAACGTTTTTTTTCAATATCATGTATGAAACAATTACATTAAAATCAGTTTATTTACAAAGTCTAAATTGTCTTTAATGCCAACTGAGAGAGTTATTGTTGCACATAAAACATTCAAAACAATGCAAGGAATGCAAAAAAAAAAAACCTCACTAAAAAAGCAAGGTCACTTGGCACAATAGAGGCGGTAGAGCAGTTGTTTGGTACAGGGGCCACATTGGGCTTTAAAGGAATAATTCTCTCATTATTTAGTCACCCTCATGCCATCCCGGATGTGTATGACTTTCTTTCATCAGCAGAACAACAATTACGATTTTTAGGAGAAAATTTCAGCTCTTTTGGTCCATACAATGCAAGTGAATGGGTGCCAAAATTTTGAAGCTCCAAAAATCACATTAGTCAGCATAAAAGTAGCCTAATCCATGTGACTCCAGTGGTTATAGCCATGTCTTCTGAAGAGATATGATAGGTTGGGTGAGAAACAGATACATTTTTGATACGTCAATCTCACTTTAACTTTCACATTCTTTACATTTGTTTTTGGTGACTCATGCATATCACCATCTACTGGGCAGGGTGAAGAATTTCTAGCAAAAATTTACTTAAATATTGATTTCTCACCCACACTATCATATCACTTCTGAAGACATGGATCTAACCACTGGAGTCACATGGATTAGGCTTCTTTTATGCTGCCTTTATGTGCATTTTGGAGCATCCATTCACTTGCATTGTATGGACCTACAGAGCTGAAATATTCTTCTGAATATCTTCATTTGTGTTCTGAATAAATAAAGTCATACACATCTGGGATGACATGAGGGTGAGTAAATGATGAGAGAATTTTCATTTTTGAGTGAAATATTTCTTTAAGTAGCACATGGGGGACCACGTTGTCATCATTTTGATACAATGTTCCACATTGATTTAATTCTTGTATCTTTTAATCGCAGAAATAGTTGTGTTCTCATTCTAATGCATGATGCACAATTTTCTGAAGTTTGTGACTGGTGAAATATTCTGCCTGAAGTATTGCTCTACAAATGTTGATACTTTTCTATCAGGCATTAGAAAAACATGATCAAGGCTAAGCATAATATAAATTATTTTATCTCTACTTTCCTGGTAATTTATTATACAATAATATAACACATTAAATATTAACACTCTCTACATCAGGGTTTGGTATTATAAAAACTAACAATATTATTAAAAATATTATTATTAAAGTTATTCTATTACATTAATACTTTTCAAGCTACTCAAGTTATTCAGCCAAAGAAGTGAGTGGTTTTCTCGTTTAATTTTGTTGTTTGAATAATAGCCTTTATATGACACAGCCTACTAGATAGTGCTCAATTAGGTTACATGTACACTTCAAGTCCAACATTTGATATGTCCAACAACATACGTTCACTTTCGACCAAACCAACTGCGTTTAATTAATGCCTCATCAAGACGGGCATTGGCAGAATTATAAAGTGCATTTCTTATATAAAGTGATAGTTTAGGCATGAACCCGCATTAGCGCTCAAACATTAGCGCATGTCAATCAAACAGCACACAGTGACAGATGTCAGGAAATAAAAAGTGAATGTTTTATATTTTTTCTAGATCAACCAACCAGTGGTTGTCTTACTATCGTGGTCAATGTAATGAACACCACTGTTCTAGACGTAGAATATAGGATAAATATAGAAAATTACTCAAAAATGTATCATCGATATCAAGGACATCTCTCTCTTTATTTTTTATCAGATAAACATCAAGATTGTTTTATCACCCAGCCCTATTGATAACATTGCCATAATCTCTCACATCAAACCCAATAATCTCAGTGATAGATGGCTTATTTACAGGCTACATTATAGACACAGAATGTAGTAAGCATAAATATGAAATTTACCTTGATATGTTTCTTCAAATTAGAGGCAGGATTACTGCTGATATATGGCTTGAGCAAGTTAAACTCACTTGACACGATTAAGCAATTGGCCTTTTTCACTGCGAAAATACCTTTCAGGTGCGACCGGTTATGTTGAGCTGTAAACTGTGCTTGAGGTATCCTCCACATCCATAACAGTTGGTGCCAGATCTGCAGCTGCCATTAAAGTTTTTTATGTGTGATTTGATTTGACGGGAGTCACAAGACTCTCCCTAGCCAATCATGTTGATATATAAAAATAAAATCAGTACAGGGAAGTAGTGAATACAGACGGTGGGAAAAATAGTGCATTAAAAGTACAGTTACAGCACTTGTACTCTAATATAAGTATACCATTTTTAATCTACGTAGTTAAATTCTTGGGAAAAAGTAGTTCATTACAGTATTGTGAGTATTTGTAATTCATGACTTTACTGTCGGCAAGTGTCAGTTTTATGAGAACATTGTTCATGGGAACCCTCAATTCTATTTTTTCCTCAGTAGACATTTTGAATTATGTTCTTGGTCCAGGCGGGTGGACAAATTTTACAAAAACATCGCAGTTTTCCATGCTAATGTCTCCAATGGTGTGTCTTTAACGCATTTAGCTTCTCAGCCAGAAAAACAGGGAGAACAACAGTGATCATATCTACTCTGTCAGTCATAAACCACTGCCTAAAGGTGAGGCTATCAGGAAGTGTGTCATCTTTGTCTGACTCTTCAAGAATCTGCAGTAAGGCCTCTTTACCTGGACTCTGGTAACATTTGTTGAGCATGCAGTCATAACGGTTTATGTCAAAGACTAGAAGTTCCAGCAGGTCCTTGTAGTCCACTTTTAGGTTTTCTGACTCAACCATCAGCTTGATGTTCTGATGTTGTGTGCAGGCACAGACAGTGTGAGTTCCAGATGCTCCTGCCAGCACACACCATTTTTGCCTTAGTTCACAAAATTTTGATCTCCCTATTTTTAACTCTGGGTGCTAATTTTTAAACTCCACATACAGTTCATTAAGGTTACTTAAAACTAAATATTATTATTAAATAAAAGTTTATGAACTTTTTGAAGAATGCTGTGATAGATCATGCTTCACACTTGCCAATATCAAAAGTAGTAACATTTTAGACCTCATTGACAAGCATGAGCTATGGTATGCCAATTATAAACATAATGACTGTAATTCATTTTTAAAAAATAATTGTTTTTGCTTATAAAACATCTGTTAATTTCTGAAAATGCTTGAATAAAGTAGCCTTTTCCCCAGATTTATACTAGCCCTTGCACTATAAACAGTGGCATTTTTACAGCAGAATGTTACTATAGAGGACTTATTTCTGTGAAAATATCAGCTTCCTATCCAGTCCCCCACCAGAGATATTCAAAGACATTGGTCATTAATCTTACAGTTCAAACAAAATCAATGTTTAAACACTGACCCTTAACACTTAGTTTAATAATTTTAAACCATGACTTTAACTATACATAAGTAATATTTACATTATATTCATGATGTTAGACAGAGTGGAACTGGCCCCCACAGTGAGTCTGGTTTCTCCCAAGGTTATTTTTCTCCATTATTTAACATCTTATGGAGTTTTGTGTTCCTTGCCACAGTCACTTTCAGCTTGCTCACTGGAGTTATTAATGCAACTATTATTTAATTATTTTTAAACACGATTAAAAATCGTATTTTATGTAATTACACAATGATGATTCATCGACATTATAGACATTACAGTTTTATCGTCTGTTAATGCCTGATCTTCTGTAATTCTGCTTTGAAATGATGTGTGTTGTGAAAGGCGCTATACAAATAAAATTGACTTGACTTGAGATATTAACCCGAAAGTGAGTGGAATATTTTTTTAATTGCTCTTTCTCGCCCCCATAAAAAATATATAAATAAATAAATAAGAGAAGTCTTAAACCTTAAATGTACTGCATGCACACTTAGGTACCCCCTAAACAAATTAAGACTGAGACTTGAACCCTTCCCATTATACAGTGCATCCGGAAAGTATTCACAGCGCTTCACTTTTTCCACATTTTGTTATGTCACAGCCTTATTCCAAAATGGATTAAATTAATTATTTTCCTCAAAATTCTACAAACAATACCCCATAATGACAATGTGAAAGAAGTTTGTTTGAAATCTTTGCAAATTTATAAAAAAAAAAAAAATTATGAAAAAAAAAAAAAAATCACATGTACATAAGTATTCACAGCCTTTGCTCAATACTTTGTTGAAGCACATTTGGCACCAATTACAGCCTCAAGTCTTTTTGAGTATGATGCTACAAGCTCATCCAAGATTTATTTAAATATTAAAAGAAAGAAAAACACTGGCTATCGTCTTTGGCTAAGTCATATCACTATTACAAATGACCCAGCAACAACATGTTTGAAATGTTTTTGATTATTTTGATTAAATCTCACTTAAAATTTCTCAAACACACAGTACTTCCATAGGTTGTCATTAGAAAATAGCAAATGCATGCTAATGGCGTCAGGGCAACAGTTGCTAAGACGTCATTAGAAAATGGCAAATGCATGCTAATGGCGTCAGGGCAACTGTTGCTAAAACAGGGTTGGTCAGAAGCGCTTTTAACGGGGGCTTAGTGAAGGGTCCATTAACCTGAATAATTTAACCTGCAAGTGGCAACCAAGGTGAAACCCAAAGTCGTCATGGTCTGCTGTGATGTTTGATAAATTGAGACAGGGTTTTGATGTGGCTGAGGTATGTAGGGTATTACCATAAGTGAGATTAAAGCTAAATGTGATTTGTGAATGATGCTTTGGTCTGCTTCCAAATTAAAGAAATTCTGAAATTGTATGTCCTTTAACATTCTAAGAACAGCCTAAATCTAAGAGAGTGAAAGTGGTTGATTTAAGTGTAATGTAGTTCCAAGTTTTGACATTTCACAATCCTATTTCAGTTTGTTCTTCCCATAATTTCCAGTCCTCTTTATTGACGAAATAATAATTCACAAAGGTACGCCATAATGCTAGGGTGTTGTGAGTGCTTGCCATGGTGTAACATAGAAGTCTCTGTATGATATTATTGTCTCTATGTATGGCTCAGGCCCATCCTTTAATGTAAGACTATGGAATTTTTTTGTCTGGTCGCTTGGAAAAAAATAAATCATCATTCTTTAATCACCTATTTTGCTTTCTAAATGTGTTCAGATAAAATTAGTTTGACTATGGTAGGTTTCACTTCTGAAGCTCAGGAATACATATGTTGTTTATATATCTACTATCTGCTCTAACGATCAGTGTTTCTTAAATTCAATGCTGTGATTCCCACTGAGAGGGTAATTAGAATATGGTGTCCAGTAGGTGCCGTTTCCTATGGAGTCAGGTGTTGAATTATTTACCAGTTTACACAGTAAACACTGCTCTTACTGAAGGCATTCCTGGCTGGGTGTACGTCTGCATTGGAATAAGATGGGTAACTCTAAAAAAATGTTATCCCTTGATCCAAATAGTTGTTCACTGCTTAATGATGTGTATTATCATTAAAGCATTGGCATTGAATTGGGATTCTATTAGTAATGTGTATTTATCAGTGCAGGATGGTTGAATGCTAATATTTGTGTTGTGACGTTTGTGTTGTGACGTTTGGTATGTGCCCATGAATATTTAAATATGTCAGGCATGCAGATCTGAGGTGAATATTTATTAACTGATTATTGTTAGTGTAACTGTTTTTTTCTTTTTCAAGATGGCGCTAGGAAACTATTTACCTAACC